>NC_138183.1:73658545-74258545 GCF_964194105.1 Spermophilus citellus
CAGGTATTATCTTCATTGGGTATATGGAAAACCTGAAATTTAAAGTGACTGATTACTTGCCCAGACACATACACCTATATTAAAGAAGAAAACAAAATTTAAATCTGACCATTAGAACATCATGGTTGAGTGCATAGGTTTGAGAACCAGCCTCTTTTGAGTTCAAATCTCAACTCTGCCTGCCACTTGCTATCTGAGTCAACAGGGCAAGTTACTGAACATCTCCACACTTCAGTTTCCTAGTTGTTATAAGTGTAGGATAAATTTAAAGTGTACATAGAAATATGTGCATATGGCAAACCCTCAAAGAAGTTAGCTCTTCTTATATTCTAACAATTCCTTGATGTTCTAGATTTTCAGTGTTGGTGTCTACAATGTCCCACTTTCCTTAGAAAGGAAACAAGTTTTTCTATAGCCCAGCTTTGGGCAATCATCCACAGATGATAGATTAGACCAAGATACAGACACCTCACAAACTTAGCCAACCGCTGCAAACAGATGAGGTGGGCCATTCTTACTCTCACGAAATCCGTATTCTGCAAATGGGGACAGAAGAAGAAGAAGAAGAAGAGAAGAAGGAAGGAAGAAGGAAGAAGGAGGAAGGAGGAGGAAGGAGGAAGGGAGGGAGGGAGGGAGGAAGGAAGGAAGGAGAAGGAGAAGGAGAAGGAGAAGGAGAAGGAGAAGGAGAAGGAGAAGGAGAAGGAGAAGGAGGAGAAGGAGAAGGAGGCCTATAAGCCCAAAGTGAGAGGATGTCATGAAGAAGAGAATTGGCCACAGGAAGTCAAAGTTGTGAAGTACAAAGGCACAATGAGAAAAGAGCACACAATCTTGGCATTCCCTTGCTTCTTATTCCCACTTCCACTCCACTTAGAGCTTTAAAATATTTTCCAACATCAAGTTGTAAATTTGGCACGCTATTCCATTCGCACAGATGGTCCATCTGTCCTTTCAAGGGATTCGAGTGACTCTCCCCATAGTGGCTATGTTTCTACCTGCTCCACTCTTGTCTTTCATCCACTAACTTCATCATTTCCATTTCATTTACTGGATCACTTTTACTTCTGAATCACAACCTCTGTCCCTTCATACCTCCATCTTGTCTCACAAGCTCCAAGAACTTTATAGATCATGTTAACCATTCAATTGTCAAAGGAATGAAAGAAGGTATCGATTATGAAAGTATATTCACAGGAACCCCATCTGTGAACACCGAGCACAGAGCTCACACAGTCTGATCTGATGGATATTGAGAAGGATCTCCAATCTTCTCCTGCAAGTCCTTATCTAAGTGCTGAAAGATAAATGCTTTCAACAAGTTATAAATTGACTTTTTCATCATGAGAATTAAGTCTTAAAATGTAAGAACCACTGGGAGAATAATGAATTGTTTTCCATTTCTACAAAATTAAAGTTGCTTTCCTGGAAAGAGAGTTTGAAAAGTGAAATGAATTAGCTACCCAAAGAAGAAGGTGCAGCTGGGGAGAAGACAACTGAGAAAAAACATACTGAAGTGGGATAATGACTATGTTTCCATGTGCACTCTGCCAATCCCTCTGTTGTTAAAATTCAAACCCATAGATTTAGTCTATAATTCAAGTGATAAAATACTTAACTTATCTAAACTTTAAAACCTGGTGATGTTTAAATAGTCACACTTATTGCGAGGATTAAATAAAATTTATTTTATGTGAAAAACAATTCCTTCCTCAACATTCCCTTTGCATGGAAAATGGACCATTTGAGTGCAGTGGGCAAGGGGAAGTAAAGTCAGGCAACCTGGATTATATATAATTTATTTATTGTTTGTATTTTATCCATTTATTTATTGAATACTTACTGTAAGTGGATCAACATACAAATAGCTCAATTACAAGGAATATCATGAAGAAAATACCTCTGTTGCCAAAATATCAGCTTCTTGTGACCAGAGCCTATATCTTGTATCCCTAGTTTTTAATTTAGTGCCTGGTAGACAGTTGGAAGTCTTCATATATTTTCTGAAAACTGGAACGTATTTATTAATACCAGACCATACCTCTGAAAAAAGGATAGAAACAACATAACTCATCTGTTTATTCAAAGTAGTGGAAGGGAGAAATAACTTACCAAGTCCATTTATTTGATAAAATGAATTTTTTCATAAGCCAAATCTTTTCCAGCTCTCCTAATCCACATCAGAGTGCAGAAGAAGGCGAGGAGCACTGCCTGTCCATCATTCTTAGCTCAATGAGACGTTATTAAATACTTCCTTGATTGGACATTTTGAAGGCTCATTTTCTAAACTGATACTTTCAAAAGTAATATTTAAGTTTAAACTTTAAAAAGAACAATGTTTGCAAGTCCATAGTTAGACTTTTCTGCAGGTGCAATGAATAGTATACAGTATGTGAATTCAGCTCTGAGTTTGAAGACAATCACTCCCGGAAGTATCAAGCTAAACTGTTTCATCCATCCTTCCTGTGCATTAGCCACAAATGGCTTTTCCTTGCCTCTACTTACTTTATAAGCCTTTACAGTTAAACACTTCCCAGATGACTGCTTTTCTAAAAAAAGAATTCTCCAGTGTGGGCAGCAGCTTCTATTGTACTGTGGCTAATAAATACACATTTTGTTTAAGTAGAATTTCATTGTTTACATCAAAGAGATTAAATTTAAAAATCCTCCTGTCCAATATTTTAAAAGGTTTCAAAATAACAAATTTTAGAAGTTATAATTCATTTTATTTACAAAATGCCTTGAAATGCTCTCCTTATGAAACACTGACAAAATAAATGAAACATCTACTCAGCAACTCAAGATATAGACAGGCTACCAATTAATGATCCAGAAAACTCCAAATTAATTAGAAAAATTATGTCATCAACATTTCTAAATTCATATGGCTTCTTAGTAATAACATTATGACAGTCACAAACTTAAGGAAAGATGGATTTCCTGACTTACACTGTTACTGTTGTTACGTCTCTTGGGTCATTGCTATAGCTCCCCAGCTGATTATATCTACACACATCCTCACATGCACAGACATAAATATACATGTACATACACATACACAAATATGCGTCAAGCATCATGCACACTTTCTACACAGTCACACTTCAGTAACTGACTGTGCCATGATTTGTTTGCATTAAGTAGAAATCTGAAAGTCATCTTTGATCCTATTCTCTCTCCATCCAGCACTTCCTATCAATTTCCAAGCTCATCTATCCACTTTAACCTATCCACATCTGACTGGATTATTGCAAAGGCTCCTTAACAGATCTCCTTCCTTCCAATCTTAGTCCATTCCAACATTTTTATTCACTGCAGCAAGATTAATTTCTAACATGCAAGTATGATCATATAATTTTCCCACTAAAAACCCATAATAGCAATGCTTTATCTTCATAATAAAGTTATGACTCTTAATATGAGCTGACTTTTGACCATTCTTCCAACATCACTCCTTTGGGCTTTCTCCTTTTTTTAAATTCTATACCCCAGTTATGCAAAACTTCTTCTTGGTCTTGGGGAGCTTCATTAAAGGTTTTGGTCCCTTCTGGATCTATGCACATGTCACTCCCTTGTTTATAACATTCTTTATCCTATTTGCTACAGTAATGTTTACACATCTCTCAAGTCTTACCTCAAAAGTCACTTTCTCTCTAAATCTTCTTGGATATCTTCCCTAAACCCACACTAGGTTATTCTCTCTGCCATAGGCTCTGTCTCTTTTCATTGTACACATTTCACTGGATTGTATCCACTTGATTAACTAGCTGTCAACCCTGCCAGATTACCAGCGCTGAAGAACAGAGGCTTCCTCCACCACTCTTTCCATTTCCCTTCACCAAACACATAGCAAGCATTTAATCAGTACTTTTCATGTTATGTAAATGAGCACATAACTACCAGAATGGTTCTTGCAATATACAGCTTTTCCATTAATATAAACTTTCTATATATTCAAAAGAAAGAACCAGAAAATTTACCCAGGCTAGTGACTTTATGCTATATTATATACTGTTTCTGGAAAATGCCATTTTCCCCACACTTAAATCTTCATTTCTATTTCCTTTGCTCATACTGAACTACTAGTCCTCACCATCTCTACCTGTTAAATTCTACCCATCTCCCAATAACTAATCAAGAACTAACCACATTTTCAGTGATTATTATTTCTTTCTGCAAATTTTATGCAGTGGCTAATTATCTTTGCTATGATAATACATTTTTGAGAATATATGTCACATTCTGCTTTGGAGTATATTTGTCTAGACATTTGTTTAAAAATAGACAATATGTACCTTGTAGATAGTTATATTTTTTCTGTATGCTTGACTTAAAAAATGAAAACAGTAGAAGCCAAGTCTCTTTCATTTGTATCCTCTAAATAGCTAGTATAGTGTGTGGAACATTGCACAGAGATAGTGAGAGAGGAAAAAATGAAGGAATTTGAGTCAGGTAAATCTGGACTCTGTTCTATTCTGTTTCCAATTAAATATTTGATCTTGATAATGTTACTTGTTATTTCTTAGTCAGCTGGTTTTTTTCCATTTGTAAAATGAGGATAAAAGGGTTCCATTAATATTTGTTGGATAAATAAATACTTGATATATAGCAATATAAACACCCAGGCAGTATTCTAGGTGTTTGTGATATAACTGAACAAAATACACAAAGATCTCAAGACTTGTGAAGCTTACATTCTAGTGGGGAAAGAGAAATTATTTTATATATATGTATGTATTTTTTCATTGGATGTTAGATAGCAATAAATATTATAGAAATAAGCATTACAGAGTGAGGGAAAGGTGTTGAGAAATGCTAGGGGTGAGCAGGAGCCAAGACAGACCTTATTGAAGAGGTAACAAAGGCACATTTCCATGAAGAATCAAAAGGCGAGGAAGATGAAGGAGTAGCTCTGTGGCTACACAGGAAAAACTTACTCCAGGCAAAGCAAACAGCAGTAAAAGGGCCTAAGTACAAATATGTTCAGGGTATTGCAGAAGGAGCCAGGAGAACTATAGGGATGTGACCAAACTAAGCAAAGAAGTGCCTAGCAAGAGGCAGGGTCAGAGGGGCAGTGCAGAGTCACTTGTTGCAGGACTTTGCACTCCATTCTAAAGTCCCTTGGGTTTTACTTTGAATATAATGGGTAGACACAAGAGGTATCAAACAAAGGAGTCCCATCACCTGATATGAATTTTAACAAGGTCTCTTTGGCTGCTATGTTACAAACTGAAAGGGGGCAGGGATGAAAGCATGGAGACCAATTAGGAGACAATTATTTGTCAACCAAGAGATGATGATGGCCTAGATGAGGTGATTAAGAGTGGAGGTACACAGATTCTGGGTAGATTTAAAAATACAAGTGACATGATTTTCTAACAGATTGAGTGAAGGGCATGAATAAAAGAGAGGAGCCAAAGATTACCCAGTTTTTGTTTTTCTTTTTGGTTTTCACTTGAACAATCAGAAGCATCTATTTGCCATGAATTGGAATGAATGATACTGAAAGCAGAATGTGTTTCGGAGACTGCAGAAGTCCAGTTTCAACTTGACAAATGTGAGCTATCTAATGGACACGCAGGTATTGAGTAGGTATGTGTCTGTGGAGTTGAAGGGGGAGCGGTTGCCTGGCTCAAGAAAGTTGAAACCTGAGCGTAGCATTTAAAGACATGAGACTGAATTATCTACTGGTAAATTAAAAGACCTGGAGTCTCTGCTGGCAGGAAGCTTATAGTCTAGGAAAAGAACGTAGTAACTGCTCCCAAAATATTTGTCCTTTTCCTAAAACGCTGTTATTCAGTGTATGCTTCAGAGAGCACAACATTAGCATCACTTGGTGATGACTGTTAAAAATAAATATTTCTAGACTTTGTACCGAACACATTGAATTAGAAATTCTGGGCGTGAGATACTGGAAGCTGTTTTTTTTATAAGTCTTCCAGGTGATTCTGCATTTGACATTTGAGAACTACCTTTATAGAAACTTAATGAGTATTTGCTGAACTCATTCACATTTCTAGGCCCTGATTTCTTTCCAATAACAATGTGACACTCAGAGATCCAACTTGGTTTCATTTCTGATCATAATTGTGAGGCTGAATTTCAATCCGTATCTTGCCGATTAGGGCTAATACTTCCAAGCTGTTGAGCATCACACCAGGAGAGCTCAAATGAGAGAGGGAAGAGAAAAAGCCCAAGTGACTCTCTGATCCTCACTTCCTCTGCTGACATGGGGAGGAAGCACTGGAATTATACACTGTGTCATCAACAGGGAAGAGGGAAGAGGATGGGGGGGTTGGGTTTCTTCCTGTTTTCTTTGTCTTGGTTTCTCCACAGGGGATAAGGCCAGAAGATTTCTCAGAGGTCTTGATTTTCTCCCCTGAAATTTCTAGGAGGAACACTCAAGAAAGCATCACCCTTGACTACAGGAGATACACACACATTTCTGATTTCCAGCCCATTGCTCTCCGACACAGTCTATAGATGAGTGGGCAATCCCATGGGCTTCACACAGCAGTCACCAGACACAGAGGGCACGGCCTCAGTCTGATGTTGACCTTAGAAAAAAATGCTAAAACAAAGTACCAAGTATCTTTCTAAAATGCCTGTGATCTGTCAACCAAGAGCACAGAGCAACAGGCCTGTGGAGCAGAGGAGCAGAGGTGTTTGGAACTTAAGCTGATTATACTTAGCCAAAGACATCATGTTAATCTAACCAGCATCTCAGTCCTTCACTTCCCAAGCTCTGATAAGACAGAAGAATGAAGACTTTTCATCCTTAGCATCTGTTCCACTTAATTTCCGAGCCTATCTATACCTGGTTGGGGATAAGTTTGGCTCCCACGGGAAGCAGATTTTGATTATCTACGTGCCCACAGAATTATGTTTCCCTTAACTTCTGCTTAGCTTGCCCAAATACATGATAGGATTTGTTATGATCAGCACTCCTGCTTCCTCAAGGGACATGTGCTCTTTCCTGAGTACCAACTAGTTTGGCCTGGAAGGAGAAAAGAAGGAGGGCATAGAGTCTGACAACCTGCCTAGCTCTTACCCCAGCCTCCTTTCCTGAAAGGATGGACCTCATCCCCAGTACAGGGCTGATAAGTGGAAGCCTCTGCTGTATTGGCCAGTCCCCTGGACCACAGTGCAATTGCTCACCAGCTTTGAGCATCACTTCCTTGCTGAGAATGACTTTCCTGTATCCCACTAGAGCAATGGTTCTCACTGCTGAGTGTGTATCAGAGTCACCGAGATGATGTCTAAAATCACAGAATACTGGTTCTGTTCCCCAGAGTTTCTGCTTCAGTAGGTCTGAGCAGGGCTTGAGGATTTGTATTTCTCTACATGATACAAATGGCACTGGTCTAAAGATCAGACTTTGAGAACCTTTGCAGTAGAGCACTTAGATCACTTAAATATGGAAGGAAGCCTGCATGTGGTTTATATTTGAGGAGACAGAAAGACAGACAGAGAAAGAATAGCTAACATTTATTGAGGACCCTGTGCTAAAGACTCGACATTTTTTTTCACTTATATCTCACAATCCTCTACTGCAGGTATTATCCATATCTTCATATTACCCTTTGAATTTTGGCTTAGCAGTTCCCACAAGCAGTAGATGGTGGAGCTAATTATAATTACTCAAATCTCACTTTTTTTGTAACAACTACAATTTGTGTTTCCCTATTTATTGTTTTTAGCTACTCCCTGATGGCCATTGCTATAGCCAGGAGCAAAGCAGGTCCCCTTTTTCTATTCACCTGCCTATTCCTTCACTCCCCCACACCCCCCACACACCATTAGTGTTATCAAGGTCTCAGCAAATCCATATACCCAAATTATGACATCTCCATCTTCAGGACTTCAGATTAACAAAATAGCCAAAAATATGCCACAATGCATATTTGATTTATAGTCATCAAATTTAATTTGATAACCATAAATTAAATCATTATGTGATCCAACAGAATTCAGTATTAGTCATAGTTGTAAGCCATGCATGAGTGGAGCAACTGCTTGATTGAGAGATCTCTAGCATAGTTTCTGTCTTTTTAATCATATGTTACAGTTCAGTAGCTAGAAGGTGAATGCCCAGAATGAAGTGTTAGATACCCAGCCCCATCCACTCTAATCTGCATACATTTAAACCTACTAGAATTAACAGCAAGTCAAATCCAAGGATACATGATGCTAGTGAGGATTCAAGATGATCCAGGAGATTATTAGGGCAATAAAACTGTGATGGTGAGAGGCAGTCAACTGGGTAATTGCTCAAAGGAATCTATGCTAATACAACTTTATATTAAGGATCTGGGATGAAATTATTATACAATTATCTCTCAGTATCCATGAGGTACAAGAAAACCTCTACTCCTTGCAGATATAAAAAAAAAATCCATGCTACTCATGTCCCTTATATAAAATAATGGAACATTTGCATGTAAACCTACACACATCCTCCTTTATACTTTAAATAATCTCTAATCTTGGTATGATGGCTCAAGACTATAATCCCAGCTACTGAGAACCCTGAGGCAGGAGGATCACAAGTTCGAGGTCAGCCTGGGCAACTTAGTAGTAGTAGTACCTCATCTCTAAATAAAAATGATAAGATCTAGGAATGTAGCTCAGTAGTAGAGCACCCTTGGATTTAAAACACACACACACACACACACACACACACACACACACACACAAATAATAATAATAATAATAAGTTAATCCTTATTACCTGTAATGCCTAATACAATGTCAATGCTATGTAAATAGCTGCTTTGCTGTATTGTTTAAGGAAAAATTTTCCAGAGATGTAGAACCTCCAGGTATGGAGGGCCAATTGTAGTTTGAACACAAGTAGATTTAAGTATGGTGGCATTGTCGCCGTGTATCTGAGTCATCCTCTCTACAATCTAGAGTCTATTTGCACATATCAGGGCCAGATAAAAATCTAGGGAGCAATGGGAAGAGAAAAAAAGAAGATAAAAGGAGGATAATAAAATGGGAAGCAGAAATGAAACTGTTATGGCTGTTGGCGAGATTTTCATTAAATCCCCAAACACATAGCCAAGTCAAAATGATCCTGTTTCCCTTTTGCCTATATAGATTAATTACATGTTCCTCTTCTTCAAATCTGTGTTGCAAAATTGTTTTTCTCTCTTTTGAGACATCTATCCAACTCCTATTTTAGTCAACTAGATTAAAGTTGCTCCTGCAGAGCCAGTCTTTGTCATTTTTAATTTTTAAAAAGTAGTTAACAACATCTCCACATCTCTGCAGCCCACCCTTGCTTATCCTTTTATCTTTGCAATCTCTGGGAAATGTTTATTGTTCAGAATACCAGGTGGAGGTCAGTGTAGTTCCCTAGGAAGAAAAGAAAAAAAAAATGAAGAAAAAGGTGGAGGAGGAGTGCTGAGGGCCATTACCAAGTAGAAATGACGCATCAAAATTTCCTTGCTAGCGTACCCCATGTTAATGATTTCACTGTTGACATTGCATGTAAGGTGACCTTGCTCAAAGACCAAGGCGGATCCGGGTTTAGAGCTGATCCAGGTTTGAGGAAGTATCCCGGTCCTTGGGTTTAGGGCGTTCCTGGTTTAAGACAAGGGTTTTAGGGAAGTTGGAGGTTGAAGATTATTGCTGCCGGGATTAGGGCGTTCCTGCTGCCTGAGCTCCCATTGAGCTCTCGTGAGACTCAGAGAGCATTTTTTGGGAAGAAAGCCTCGTGGAGTAGGTGATTTGGGTGGCAGCAGAACTGGGATTGCCCCAGAACGTGTGTGGAGGCCGGTGTGAGTTCGGGAATAAAGAATTGCTGTTTGAATCTACAAAGCTGTGTGGTGGCTCGTGATTCTGTGCCCAGCCAAGACTGCGGCAGAGGAGGAGAAGAAACTACTTCTTATTAAATGCTTGTTAGTGTGAAAATATAATGGATTTGATTTCGATTTTTTAAAATTTTTTTTATGAAACCAACCTGCTGGTCTGGTCAGCCCACATTGGATGTGAATTTATTTTTTCTGACCAAGTAATGAGTCATTCTAAATCAGAGAACTAATTTATGTGTGCCTCTGAAAGTGAGACTGTGGCTATAGGTGTATCAGCTAGAAGCAATGATTGGGAGGACACTGTCTGAAAAGGTCAATGCAGGCAACTCTGTTGTATAATTTTGTCAAATATGAAAACTCAGAAATTTTGAGTCATACATAAAGAGAGAAAAATGTATATCATATGGCTCTCTTCTTGTTTTCTCTATACCTAACACATTAGATAGTGTCTTCTACTATAATAGACCAGAGTGAAGTACCACCTGGGAATTTGTTAGAAATGCAGATTGTCAGAGCCTACCCCAGACCTCCTGGATCAGAAACTCTGGAGGCAGGACTCTGGAGCTGCCAGCAAGTCCTCCTGGCAACCCTGATGCATGCTGAAGTATAAGAGCCACTGCCCTATGAGCTCCAGTTTTCTGAAGAATCCAAAAACGACCTCAACATGAGCTCATGTGTCTGGCTGATGTGAGAGGCTCTGTCAGTTCTTGAGAGAAGATACTCCAACCACCAGGAGGGGATCTAGCTGGAAGCTCTGTGATAGAGACCAGGCCTGAGCTCAACAATCTGGCCACCAGATGGCTGTTTCAGCCTTCCCACGTTCATCCAACAGCAGCCGTGGCCCACAATGGAAGAACTCTAAAGAGCACCTTCACGTGTGGGCTGCCTGCCAGCCACCTGGTCTAGATTTTACTGTGGAATAAAAATGAAGCACTGAGCTTCCTGTTGCCACGTGGACTGCTCCTGATGCTTCTCACACACGTGTTTTTCCTCCTGTTGAGCTTTGCTGGGATGAATTTGGGGTTTCATTGTCCCACCCCACATTCCACACTCTTAACAAATACAAAAGATGGCTCTGTTGGAGGGATCTGAAGCTACAAATACCACACCCCGTTCTGGCTAGCACAGAGCTTCCCGGCTCTCCTATCACAGCCTGCAAAACTCACAAAAATAAATCTTTCTCCAGTTCCTTTCTACTTATTTACTTAGCTACTTCTGCCTCCCAGGTATTCATTCTTTCTGATGTGTATTCTTTGTTATGATAAATCTATTTTGCTAAAGAAAATTTTGATTTTCTCCAATAAATAGGAGAAATAGGGTAGGATAGGTTGTAGGGAGAATGTAGACATGTGTTTTCCTCCTTTTTATAATTCTACTTTTGTCTTTACATACAAAGGTACAAATATTACCTATATGTCCTCTTGGAAAAATTAATCCTCAAAATATGACCCTTGTTCCTCAAATCTGCAGTTAATCCACTGCTTTTTTAGACATATTCCTTTATTTTTTCATTTTTTTTACTCTCTAATTCTGGCTCTTACTAGTTGATAGCATGTTTCTATGTAAAATCATAGGTTTAAAGCAATGGAATAAGTTTCATGCTTGATTATAAAATTATCCTCAGTACCTCAATGTCACAACTCCTGTAAGCACATATGTGTCTATTGCTCAACAGAAAACCTTAGATGTCCCCAATTCAAGTACTTTTAACAAGTACTGAAAGGAATATTGCATAGTCCCGTCCTTGTACTCTTGGAAAAGGTAGATCATGGGTACTTTCACATAGCAGGGGATTCTTTCCTGGGAACAGTGGACAGTTAATTTCCTGAGACTGTGGTGCTAGGAATTGTGCACAACCAATAGTAAATGTTTGACTGAACAAAGTACTACATGAATAAATGAAAACTTTATGAATGAATACTTGGAATCCTGGCAGCTGAATGTGTTGCTAGGGCTAGAGACTTCTCTGGACAATGTCTTAAAATAGTTTGAGTATTTTCAGGCACTTCTAACAGTCCTTCCGTGATTCGTGATACTCAGCCATGAAGCTCCCAGAGGTGGCTGTTCAGAGCCCTTGCTTTCTTTTTAGCCTCCAGCTCTTGCTGCAGTGCCATTCCATGCCAGATGTCCTAAAGTAGACACCAACCATGAAGGATGTAGGAAGTGCAAAGCATTCCATGAGAGCTAAATCCAGAGCAAACTCAAATCCTATCTTTGGAGCATGAGATGCCAAAGGTAAGTCAGGTACAAAAGCCTTCTTCCCCAAGGCATTCATAAGAGTGGTATTTTTAAAGAAATGATTTCTTCCACTGAGGTGTTGGGTACAATATGGAAACAGGGCTAGGGGAGAGGGAAGGCAGGAAACAAAGCTGCATTTAATCTGCCATGGAACAGGGAGTTTAAAAAGATGAAGAATTGCTTGCAAATGAATTATTTTTCTTTGCCTACAAAAAAAAAAAGACACTCTGGATTGGGCTACAGAAAACCAAATAAAGTCATATTAAAATGAATTCCCATAAAAATCTGGTTTCATTTTGTTCTTGGTATAGAAAGCAGTATTTACAGATTCTATAAATGACTGTATGAAAATGTTCAACATTAAGAGACTCCAAATAATCAAAGCCTTAAAAAAGAAAGAAACAATTATCTTGCAATTTTAAAACCTTACAACAAAAATCTAGATATTCTAATATCCAGTGTTATGTCACTGAAATATTCAGTTAGAGATGCTGTTCCTATAAAATCCTTCAGAAGAGGCAAGAACGGAAACTCAGACTGAGGGAGAAATTGAAAAATAAATATTTTAGTTCCAAAGTGGAATGACACTTTCGATGATGGTGTCCTTTGATGCCAAAAAAATCAAAATGAAGCCCTGTCACCTTTCCCCTATTCCCATAGTTGCACTGAGTCCGTGAGCAGAGAAACCATGTAAATCGTGCATGAAAAAAAGGGCTGAAAACATCATCTGTGACATTTACCTGGAGCCCTCCCTGGATTTGGGCCATGGCCTTCTCTGCTTAGTCTTAACACCAGCCTAATGATCCCAAGGAAATAGGCTTTAGATAAGTTGTGACTTTTTAAATTAATCCTCTTTGAGGAAGAGGTGCCCCTGTAAAATATTACCACTTATTTCTGTTTTTTCATGAAAAATAAAGTTGTGTACACATATTATTTGAATAAAAATAAGACATAAGAACATTCACATGTTCTAAAAAATGACTTCTTAATACACATGCACAACTATTTCTATACATTGTATGGACATCACATATAAAAGTATGCATTATACTGTCATGTATAACTAATTAAAACAAATTAAAATATATTTTTTAAAAAGTAGAGAATATTGTTATTGAAGACAGAAATTCTGAGTTTGCCAACTCCAATGCTCTGAGCTTCAGTTTTCTTATTTATAGGAGTGCTTTCCCTTCCCCCCTTCACTTGAATTGCTTCATATCCTATAGAGCATCTAGAAAGAAAGAAAAAAAAAGCATTACTGTGTTTATTTCTCACTTCATGTTGTGTTAATGCCAGACTGTCAGCCTTTTTTGAAGTACATGTGTCTTTGATAGTTATCTTTTTTGTTATTAATTAAAGCAGTTCAGATTTTCACATTAGAATATATTATTAATGAAACCCTTTGTTAAAGAGTAAAACATTTGCTTTTCTTTAAATTTTCCCTTACTGTTTACTTAATGAAGAACAATCCAAAATTTGTTATTAAGGCTCTAGAGAAGGCTTTCTCAACCTGAGCACTGTTGACATTTTGGCTAGATAGCTGTTCTTAGGACTATCCTGTGAATTGCATGATGTTTAAGAGTATCCCTAGCTTCTACCTACTAAAGGTCAGTACCAATTCTCAGACTGTCATGAGAAGCAAAAAAATGTCCCCAGACATTGCCAAAGAAGAACATGAGGGCAAAATTGCATGTGGTTGATAACCCCTGTTCTCAAAGCAGAGTATTGAAAGGAGGGGAAAACTGATTAGAAATCTTTGGAACTCCTGATTCCAGTCCGACCACAGTCTTGTCTCTCACTAAGCAAGCTTTAGCAAGCTGCTAATCTTTCTGGGCTTGGTTCTGCCTCTAAATGAAAGACCTGAACTTGAACAGGAGCCTCTCACATATGATAGTTTCTCTTTGTTTACTGATTGCCTCCATAAAATGAATTTGTCTTTTCCAGAAGTAGAGACTTAGGGCCAGAGCTGTAGCTTAGTGGTGGAAAACTTGCCCAGTATTGCAAGAAAAATAAAGGAGAAAGAGAAAGACTGGGATTTCATGTCCTTTTGCATTGCAACAAAAGAACATGCACTGCAAGAATAGTTTCAGTGTTATTGATATGTAATTGATAAAAAGTTACTTATTTGGTTGGAATAATGTTTTTACAATTGTGTTCCACCATCCTATAGCTTGCACTTCATATAAAAAAAAAATGAACCCATGTAGGTGGACTTGGAACTGATTGCTTAATTAACTGTAGACTTTCTTTCTTCTTACTAATCGCACTACCTTTTATCTGTAGCATCCGTTTGCTGCTGGCTATACATCAAACTCCTAAAGAAAAGTTTATTTTCTAAAATCACTTGGAAGCAATTCTTTTCCCCAAATCGATGAACCACCAGAAGCAAATATCAAAAGTAAACCTTGTTCATCGACTGCAGGGAAGTTAGGAAAGGCCTAACAACGTTTTTCCCCTCTATTAATGATATCACTCAAAAATTAGGAATAGGTGAGTAACCTCCACCGTCAAGTTTTGAGAGTTATGAATTACAATGATCCTATTCCACTGACAACAGAACACTTCCCAAGACTGGCCTCACAATCTGCTAATGGAGTCTCCTCTTTCTTTTTCCCTCCCCAAATATAACTCTCATTGTTATCTTCCTAGTCTCTGCAGAAATACTGGCCCCCCCAAAGGATCTAAAGACCCTGGAGTAATGATACTCTAGCTTAAGGAACCCATGAGGAGTCACAATTGAAAGTGCAGGGCTCTGGGTAATGCAGAAATCCAAGGACATGTGTAAGGCAAAAACTACTCTAGGAACCATGTGTGGGGTAGGAAAACCAGAGTTGTAATTGGAAAATTGCTAGAAGCTCAATGTACTTATGGACAAGCCTGAATTTTAAAATTCCAGGGAGATCCCATTATGCTCCCCCCGCCCCCCCCACACACACACATACTTTGTGTTACCTTAGGAACTCAACCAGGTTCTCACAGTAAATGCTTGAGAAAAATATCCTCAAGCTCCAGCAGGGGGAGGAAGAAGGGAATCACATTGAAATAGAATAGAGCACTCTGTTCTTAATAAGGTCTTCTCTGAAAAGAAAGTACTTAACAGTCCCTAACCTACTGAAGTTTATTGTTCTTGTTGCATTTTATTTTGGGGGAGGTGGGCGCTTTATGGAAGTATATGTATTTCCGTTACCTTATCATTTAGTACATCCTACATATTAAGAAACTTTTTATAAAAACATGAACTATGATTTTAAAACAAACATTTGCACAATTTATATCAATGTATCTCAAAAAAGTTAAGTCAGCAAGAACAAACGGATAGTATGAAGACTCCTCAAAAGACTAGGTATGGAAGTACCATGTGGACCAGCTATACCATTCCTTAGTACTTATCCTAAAGAATGAAAGTCATCATACAACAACGGATACATGCATAACAATATTTATAGCAGCACGATTCACAATATCCAAACTGCACCAGTTTACATGTTTATCAATAGCTGAATGGATAAAGAAAATGTGATGTATATACATGATGGAGTTTTATTCAACCATAACGAAAAATGAATTATGTCATTTATAGGACAATAGGTGGAACTTGAGACTATATTTTAAGCAACACAAGTCAAGCTCAGAAGGGTCATGTGTTTTCTCTCATATGTGGAAACTAAAAAGGATAAAAGAAAAGTTGAGCAGGGAGATCTCATGAAAGTTGAAAGAGATCATTAAAATAGAGGAAAAGGAGCAGAGAGAGGGAGGGAAAGAGGAAATAGTGGAGAATGATATTGATCAAATTACATTGCTATATTGTATGCCTATATGAATATGTAACAACAATTTAACAATTATGTACAGATACAATGCATCAATTAAAATGTGGTAAACATAAAGATAAAGATACAAAATAAAAGTGAATTCCTTGGTAGAGGTCAAGAACTTTTGTTCAAATGTGCCCAAAAGAAGATTGAATTCCTTGCTGAATTTCTCTCCTTCCAATTTAAAATTAGACAAGTACATAATATTGCATGGACATCTGAATATAACAAGGTTTAAAATCCATATACCTGTCACTGTAAGGATCTCTCTTCTGTGGGGGTTTGCAAATAAAAATGTATAGGCTGATTTTAAAAACTGTACCATATCATATAATTTGATTACTGAAGAAAAAGATCGAATCACAATAACTCATTGTAGCATGTTTTCTGATACAAAGTAGAAGGACTTTACTTTCCTAGTCTTTTTTGAAAAAGTAATATTAATGTAATGCAAATCAGAATGCCCATTTAATACAATTAACAATAAACCAAGGCGATTTTGTTACATAAATTGACATATGTTTTGTAAGGTAATGATGTCTTAAGTGGTGGTACTTCTACTGGTTTTCTAAATTCTTCACTTTGACTTGACCTTGATGGTGGAAGTGGTATTAAAAATGCAGGCACCACAAGCCACTGTTTTCATACAGAAACCACACTGACAGATCCTCACAGCCAAAAAGAAGCAAGTTTACTTGCTGTGCTGGCAGATTCCAATTTTTTTCATCATTTTCTGGAGGGCGGCAACAGAGTGGGTCCTATATTTACCAATGACCTTCTTTGTGTTTAACCATATCACTCCTACCCATATAGAAACCTGAGAGAAAGAGAGAGAAGACCTGCTGCAGTGTTATCAGAGCCTAACTGACCTGAGGGAAGCCAGATGTAGCTTTCCATGTGGGAAGAGGAAATGCCCCAATCCTGCCCCCTTTAACCCTCCTGTCCCACCTGAGCAGGGGAGAGGTTGGGAAGAATTTGTGAAGTTAATTCACAGCCCAGAGGCACAGGCTCACGAAAAGACTGAGACTTAATCATGGCACTATAGAATAAAGAAGGAAATGAAAAGAAGAAATATTTGAAAAAATAATCACTTGGAACTTCCCTACATTAATGTCAGACACCAAACTACAGATACAGGAAGCTCAGAGATCACCAAGTAGAATTAATGTCCCAAACTACATCTGGGCATATTCTTTTCTAACTACGGGAAACCAAACACACACACACACACACAGGCAAAAGTACCTAATTTACAGAGGAACAGAGATAAGAATTGCTTGAACAAAGATAAACCACACAACCAAAAAGGGTGGAACGAAATATTCAAAGTGCTCAGAGAAAAAAATACCAACTTAGAGTTGCTTACCCTAGAATTATGTGATTATTCTTTTAAAAATGAAGTAGAAATACTTTCTCCAACAAACAAAACTTGAGAGAATTAGTTGCCAGTAGTTCTGTCTGGCAAGTAATATTACTGTGCATGTGTGTAATGAAGTACTAGGGCCTTGTGTGTAGGCACTTGTACTAGACAAGTGCTCTGTCACTGAGCCACATTCCTAGCCCTAAAAAAATATTTTTTAAAAGTTGATTTTATTTTCCCCATATATTTCTTTTTTCACATTTTTATTAGTGTATATGGTTATACATAATGATGGGATTTGTTGTTATACACTCATACATACACACAATACAGCAATATAATTTGACTATATCATGTCCATCACTTCTTGCCTCCCTTTACTCCTCCAATCCCTGGTCCCTTTCCTCCAGTGATCTCCCTTTGATTTCATGAGATCCCTTCTGCCACCACCCCTCTACCTTGCTTTTCCTTTTTCCTCCCTGGTTTCCATATATGAGAGAAAACATATGACCCCTGACTTTCTGAATTTGATTTATTTCATTTGACATAATCTCTTGTGACATATTCCTGCAAATGACATGATTTCACTTTTCTATGGCTTAATAAAATTCCATTTGTATATATACCACATTTTCTTTATCCATTCATGCAATGATGGACACTGAGGCTGGTTTCATAGTTTGGCTATTGTGAATTGTACTGCTATAAACATGGGTACACATGTATCACTATAGTATAATGACTTTAATTAAAAGAAGTTATTTTTTAAAGGGAAAATAATATAAGTCAGAAACAGATCTTCATAAAGATAGGAAAGTGATTGGAGAATTACTAAGTAAAGGTAAAACAAAAATTTCATTTTTCTTATTCTTAAGTGACTTAATAGATAATGTTTAGTTCAAAACTATAATGACAACAATGTATTCAAACATATATGTTTATGTATAAATTATATGTACATATATGTGCATGCTTATGTATACTCATACATAAGCAAAATAAATGACAGCAATGAGATGAGGGTACAAGGGATGAAAGAGAAAAATTGGTGTTATTAGAACGTGAACTTGAAATAGTCAACAATATATATTGCAAGTCAGGCACAGGGTGCACAACTGTAGACCCAGCAACTTGGGAGACTGACGCAGGAAGATCTCAAGTCCAAGCCCAGCCTGTGTATTTAGCGAGACCCTGTCTCAAAAAAAAAAAAAAAAAAAAAAGAAAAGAAAGAAAGAAAGAAAAGAAAAAAGAATCGGGGATGTAGCACAGTGGTAGAGTATCCCTGAGTTCAATCCCTAGTACCACCAATAACATTAATAATAATAATAAATGAATGTACAAACTCTAAAGCAACACTTAAAAAGTTTAAAAAGAAGTATAATTGATAAGCAAAGAGAAGACAAAATTAAATAATAAAATCCTAAATTAAAGTAATAAAAGGGAGAAAAACAATGGAAGACAAAAATAGGAACACAGAACAAGCACAAAAAAAAGAGAAAACAACAAATATGATACATATTAAACCATCTAATCAACAATCACTTTGAATATAAATGCTCTGAATTTACCAATAAAGACAGAGATTGCCTGGGTGGATCAAAAAACAATACCAACCATATTTCATCTACAAGAAACATATTTTAAATATAAAGACATATAAATAGATGGACAAAGATATACCAACTAATAGTAATCAAAAGAAAGTGGGAGTAACTCTATTTATGTCATATTTCTTTTTCAAAGAAAGAAGGGCACCACACAATGATGTAAGGGTTCAACACTCAAGAAGACGTATCAGTCCTTAGCTTGTATTCAACTAGCAATGGAGCACCAAACTTCATGAGGCAAAAATAGACAGAATTGCAAGGACAAATACACGAATCCATTATTACAGTTAGAGACATCAACACTGCTCTGTCAGAAACAGAAAGATCCAGCTGGCAGAAAATTGGTAAGGACATAGTTGAACTCAAAAAACCCATCAATCAACTGGATATAGTTGACATAATAGCTGATTAAACATTTTTCTCAAGTCCCCATAGAACAGTCTACTTTCTGGGCCATAAAACACATCTTAACATATTTAAAAGTGTAAAAATCATATGATGTCTGTTCTCAGATCATAATGGGATTAAATTAGAAATCAACAGCAGCAAAAAGAAAAACTGAACATAACAAGATACATGTACAACAAACAACACACTTCTAAGTAATGAATAGGTCAATAAAGAAATCACTAGAGAAATTTTTAAATAAATGCAAAATAAAAATACAACTTATCAAAATTTGTGGAGCACAGAAAAAGCGCTTAAATTTATAGTATTGTCTGTGTGTGTGTATATATACTTGTTAGAAAAGAGGACGATCTAAAATCACTAATCTAATAAACTACAAAAATGCAAACTGAAGGAAAAGAAGACAATTATGTTAAAGAAGAAACATCTAAAATCAGTAATCTAATAAACTAGAAAAATAAAGCAAATTAAATCCAAAGTAAGCAGAATAAGCTAAATAAAAAATGTAGAGCAGAATCTATGAAATTGAAAACTTATATAAATAAAAATTTTAGAACAAACTATTTCTTTGAAAAGATCAATAAAACCTATCCAGGTTAAATAAGAAAAAAAAAAGACGAATGAGAGAAATCACCAATCTCAGAAATGAAAGACAGGGACATTACTATGGAGCCCAAGAGACTACAAATTATAATAAATACTAGGTATTACTTTATACTCACCAACTTGATAAATGAAATGGACCAATTCCATTGTTTTAGTCAGGTTTTACACCACTGACAAGAACAATTTAAAGGGGGGAATTTATTTTGGCCACAGTACCAGAAGTCTCAGTCCACATATATGGCTGACTCCATTGCTCCAGGCTGAAGATGAGACAGAACATCATGGGCGGAGGGGCCCAGTGGAGAAAAGCTGCTTCCCTCAGGTAGGAGGGTACATAGGGAAGGTGAGCCCTTTCAGGAATGCCCCCTGCCTGGTGACCTACTTCCTCCAGTCACACTGTACCTGCCTACAGTTACCACCAGTCATGCACTGATTAAGTTATAGTCTAATAACCCAATGATTTCATTTATAGACATTCCTGTATCAATACAGGAAATTTTAGGAGTATACCTCATATCCAAACCATAATATCCATAAAAGGTAATCTGCCAAATTTTACATAAGAAAAAACAGACAATCTGAACAGTCCTATATGTATATATCAAGGATATTGATTAATATTGATTGCTGAAGAAATTATACCATTTTTTATAATATCTACCAGAAAATAGAAGCAAATGAACACTTCCTAATTCATTTTAAGCAGACAGCGTTACTGAAATACCCAAACCAGATAACATTACAAATACTCAAGAGGATAGATTTTAAAAATCCTCAACAAAATATTAGTAAATCAGATCCAACAGTGTATAAAAAGAAATGTACATCTGAATGAGAGTCCTGGGAGTCTGTGCCTAGATCTCAGCAGCCTTCCCACTTTGGGTTTTGCAGCCCCCATGTTTTTCTTAGTGCACATGCAGTTCAAGTTTTAAAGAGGACAGACACCATCTGGCTCACTAAATGTTATAACTTTACATTCCTTTAATGTGTTGTCCATGGCTAAGCTTATCAGCTGCTCATGGGTTTAGTTACCACAGAATGTTTTATTAAGAAACTGTTTCAAAAATAAACTTGCTCTAATTTTTCTTTCCCTGCTCCTCTCCATTAAATAAGGTAAAAGTGCTCCAAAAATCCTGATTTTTTTATTATTATTATTATTATTATGCAATGTAAGATGTCCTTGGTAGAAGTCTTAACTCCTGTGTTCAGGGGAAACCCAGTCTGAGACCAGTCTGCTGGCATTGCAGCAAAGTACTTTGTATCAGCGAAGTGTACACGATTATCTGTTTTCCTCTTCACAAGCTGAACCATATGTACATAATCTAGATTTTGTTTTCATAGTTTTGCACCTTTTATAGCCTATTTTTGAAGATTAACACATTTGCAAGAAGATTGATTCTGTCTCTGCCTAATCTAGTAAGTGTTACAGAATTCACATACCCCCTTTTAAGATTTACATTTACAGTCACAGCAAGCTTTCTGTAACACTTACTAGCTAACAGTTAACAAAATATGTAGAAGATCTACAAAATATGAGGAAAGCTACAAAAGCCTAATGAAAGAAATCAAAAAAGGACTGCATAAATGGAAAGTTATTCCATGTGCATAGATAGAAAAGCTAATATTGTCTAGATGGTAGTTCTATTCAAGTTGACCTATAGATTCCACACAGTCACAATCAAAATTCTGGCAAGTTTTTGGCAGATATGGAAAAACTGACCCTAAAATTTATATGTGGAAAGCAAAAGACCCAAAATAGCTAAATCAATACTAAGTCAGAACAAAGTCAGAAAACTGACACTGCCCAACTTTAAGATGTATTTTAAAACTATAGCAATTAAGACAGTGTGATATTGGTCAAAGTAAATCAATGGAGCAAAGTAAATCAATGGACCACATTCATATTGCCAACTAATTTTTTACAAAGGAGAAAAGGCAACACAATGAAGGAGAGATGTAGATGTCTTTTCAAAAAGGGTGCTGGGTCAAGTGAATATCCACAGGCAAACAAAACAAGACAAAACAAAACAAAACAAAAAATAATTAATCTAAGTACAGACTTCATATCCTTCAGAATAATTAATTCAGAATGTATCATAGACCGGCATGTAAAATACAATCATAAAACTCAGAAGATAACATAGGGTAAAATATAAATGGCCCCGTATATGCCAATGACATATTTTATAGAGAATATAATCCATGATGGAAGCAATTGGTAAGCTGGACTTCGTTAAAATAAAAAGCTTCCACTTTATTAAAGATAATGTCAAGAAAATCAGAAGCCAAAGTCAAGATTGGGAGAAAATATTTGTAAAAGATGTATCTGATAAAGGACATCATTTAAGTACACAAAGTACTTTTGAAAGTCAACAATAAGAAAATGAAAACCCATTAACAAGTGAACAAATAACCTAAAAAGACATCTCATCAACGAAGATATGCAGATGACAAACAGGTATACGAAAAGTTGCTCCACTTCACATGTCATCAGTAAAATACAAATTAAAATAATGAGACACCACTATGCACCTAATAGAACAGCCCAAATCAGAACACTGAAAGCACCAAATACTGGCAAGGATATGGAGCAATAGGTGAAATGGAATGTGGTATGGCTACTTTGGAGGACCATTTGGCAGTTTCTTAGAAAACTAAAGGTACTCTTACCGTACAATCAATTGCAGTCTTGGTTGTTTACCCAAATGAATAAAAAATTTATGCTACACAAAAACCTGCACACACATGTTTATAGCAGCTTTATAAACAGTTTCCAGAATGTGGAAGCTACCAAAATGTCCCTCACTAGGTGAGTAGATCAATGAACTATGGTATATTCAGACAATGGAATATTATTTGATGTTAAAAAAAATAACCAAACAAAGCATGAAAATTCATGGCAGAACCCTAAATTCACATTATTAAGTGAAAGAACTCATTCTGAAAAGGCTTTGTAACGATGTGATTCCAACTCTATGTTTCTGGGAAAAGCAAAACTATAGTGATTGCAAAGAGATTAGTAGTTTCTAGGACTTGGAAAAATGGGGAAGATGGAAAGCAAAGCATAGAGGATTTTTAGGGGAGTGAAACTACTCTACATGATACTATAATGTCTAAACCATAGGGTGTACAACACCAAGAGTGAAACCTGATGTAAACTTTGGACTTTGGGTGACAAATATGTGCCAATATTCGTTAATCAATTATAACAAATGTGCCACTCTGGTCGGATGCTGATAATGAGGAAGGCTATGCAAGAGTGGGGTCAGGGGGCTGGAGTTGTGACTCAGTGGTACAGCGCTTGCCTGGCACATGTGAGGCACTAGGTCTGATCCTCAGCACCCCAAAAATAAATAAATAAATAAGTGAATGAATGAATGTATTGTGTTAATCTACAACTTAAAAAAATACTTTAAGAAAAAAAAGAGTTGGGACAGGGAGAGTGTATGAGACATCTCTGTACCTTCCTCTCAGTCTTTCTGACAACTTATAATTGCCCTAAAATATAAAGGCTTTTTGAAAACATTTGTGAAGAGAATATGCATTTTAAAATTCCTAGTCAATGAAACTGAGCATTAGCCTACAAATAGACTTCGAAAGATGTTGTTTTGTTTTGTTTGATAATTATGTATGCATATTTCATTTTTAATTGACAAGTGAAATTATATATATAACTTAACTGATATATATACATTGTGAAATGGCTAAATCAAACTAATAAATATATCATTACCTCAGACATCATTTTTTTCTGGTGAGAACACATAAAATCATCTTTTTTTTTTAAGAGAGAGAGAATGAGAATTTATTTATTTTTCAGTTTTCAGTGGACACAACATCTTTATTTTATCTTTACGTGGTGCTGGGGATCGAACCCAGAGACCCGCGCATGCCAGGTGAGCGCGTAACCGCTTGAGCCACATCCCCAGCCCATAAAATCATCTTTCATATCAATTTTTATCCATGTAATATACTGGTTTAACTACAGTCACCACTATGAACAAAGATCTCTTAAATTTATTCCTCCTAACTAAAATTTTGTGTAATTTAACCAATATTTCCCTAATTCCCTCACCTCAGCCTCTGATTGTTTGCATTCTACCATTTGTTTGGGTGATTTTGACTTTTGAATAATTCACTTATAGTAAGATAAGCAGTATTTATGACTCATTTATTCCATTTAACATAATGTCTGAAGGGATTTTTTAATGCAAATGTCCTCTAAACAATTTCAAAATAGCTTATGAATCTATATCAGTCCTTAACCAAAATATTTTTCAAGAAGTATAGAATGCATATTAATAAAGCAAAAAGAGACCAGGAAAACAATATGAGTTTTCCCCTCCATAAATAGCCAATGTAATTTTCCTTTCTGATTGTGCAGTGGAAAGGTTTAAAGACCACTCACATCATTGGACAGCTTCCTTTTACAGTGAGGATCATTCTCTCAGGTTAATCTTGAGAAGGGTTTACTTGTTTTATGTGCAATGACAATTACTCCTTACTGTGCTTTTGAGATATACTTTATGGAACAATATGGCCATGGCAAATGTCCATTTTCAGATGGAATAACATTTCCATTTTTCACAAGTTTTGCCTGGATATTACGCATTGGGTCTCTCAGGCGCCATAGCACAAACTTTGCCATATTAAATAAGTACCAGTGACTAAAACACCCTCTAACAACATCTATTCACTGATGCTCTAGATAAAATCCATTGCAGATCTGCAACTTCCCCCAGAAGAATCTGGCTTTGCTGTGCACAAATAATGTAATGATCCAAAATTCAAACAAGGTACCCACTGTACCCATTTGCATTATCTGTGCCTGCAGTCCCATATGATCTTCTTCATGCTTCAGTTATTAATCTTGGCCTTTCCTGGCCCTTTTTAAATGTATCAACATTATATGTACAAATTTCATTACAAATTTCCCCCTTCTTTAAAGAATTTTTTGAGGTGACTTTCCTTATGCTGATATAAGAAGATCCAATGATCACCTACAGATCAGAGATAATTTCATGTCATCTCACCCCAGTATGGCGGTTAAGAATAGACCTAGATAAAATCATGAGATAAAGAGTTTTGAATACAGCTATGCTTCTACATCATCTGCATTCCATCTATAAGTGTCTCCTTCTTCCTCTAGAATCTCAGGGTTCTCAATTACTTTTGGTCCTTCTGCTACAAATAGTGAACTGATGAATGTGCTCATGTTGCATCATTCTCTATATTTTAGGATACAAACAGAGAGAGTTGAACGTTTTAAACACCAACCGCACCATCAAGATGACTACTCATTTCACCTCCACATGACAAGCCATGGTTCCAAGACATAGGCAGGCTTCCCTGACAAGACCTGAAGCAGCTTTCAGGATTTCTCCTCATGCTACTAAATTCAGTAGCAAAAGAAAAAAACAGCCAAAAACCAAAGTTGACCCAGTTCTGCTCTGTCCGGGTCTAAGAGCTGTGTGGGATCTGAGACGATGGGCAAGTTGGCATGACTCTTACCCATATTATGCTTTCAAATGCAAAGACACCAAAAGAGTTTCCCTCATTGAATTGAGTTAAAGAACAACCATTATCTGCCTTCTGGAGAAGGCAGCATATGTGCAGGACTCTAATAGCTGGAATAATTCAAATCCACAGCAGGAAAGCAGAGTGGACTTTTTTTTTCTTTTGGTATAAGGGACTGAACTCAGGGACACTCAGCCATTGAGACACATCCCAGCCCTATTTTGTATTTTATTTAGAGACAGGTCTCACTGAGTTGCTTATCATCTCGCTTTTGCTGAGGCTGGCTTTGAACTCACGATGCTCCTGTCTCAGCCTCCTGAACCACTGGGATTTCAGGCATGTGCCATCACACCTGGCTGGAGTGGACTTTTTAAGTAACTTCTCCCAGTAAGGGCGAAAGTAAAGAAACATATGGAGATCAGCGTAAAATACCTTCAGCTGTCAACACCTGGCAGACAGTCTGACACTAACAGGCATCTCACAGTCCATGAGTGTGGGGGGTAAAGATGAGGGGTTGAAATGTCCTTTTCTAGCAGTAAAGAAAACCCTGAGGACATGGCTACCCCAACTCCCAGTGTCCTGCTGTGCTTCCTCTAGGACCATAAAAACCTAGTATAAAACTCACTGCATCTTTTCATTGTTTTAGCTGCCTGGAAAATTTGAGGAGTTGCTAGTTCAATTATTACAAATAATCAAAATTTTATAGTCTGCAAATTTGTTCTGTTTTGACTGTCTTTTTTTTTTTACTTGAGTTCTGTTTTAAATATCTACCTTGTCTTTCATTGTTTCTTTGCTTGCAGTACATTATTTTTATGAAGTGTCTATTCAGTTCCTTTGCCAATTTGTTGATTGGGTCATTTGGGGTTTTGGTGTTAAGTTTTTTGAGTTATTTGTATATCCTGGAGATTAATGCTCTATGTGAGACATAGGTGATAAAGATATTCTCCCATTCTGTAGGCTTTCTGTTCATGTTCTTGATTGTTTCCTTTGCTGTGAAGAAGTCTTTTAGTTTAATGCCATTTCATTTATTGATTCTTGATTTTATTTCTTGGGATTTAGGAGTCGTATTGAGGAAGTCTGTTTCTAAGTTGATACGATAGAGTTGGGCCTACATTTTCTTCTAGTATATGCAGGGTCTCTCGTCTAATGAATGCCAAGGTCTTTGATCCACTGAGTTGAGTTTTATACAGGATGAGATACAGGGGTTCAATTTCAATCTACTACATATGGTTTTCCAAGCACCATTTGCTAAAGAGGCTATCTTTTATCCAATGTACATTTATGGTGCCTTTGTGTGGTATGAGATAGCTGTATTTACGTGGGTTTGTCTCTGTGTCTTCTATTCTATTCCATTGGTCTTTAATTCTATTTTGTGCAAATACTTTGCTGTTTTTGTTACTATAGCTCTGTAGTATAATTTAAGATCTGGTATTATGCTGCCTCATAGAAGAAGAAATACAATGGTCAAAAAATATATTTTAAATGTTCAAAATCTATAGCAATTAGGAAAATGCAAATTAAAACTATGCTGAACTAAAAAATGACAAAATCATGGCATTTTCAGGGAAATGGATGGCATTAGAGCAGATTATGCTAAGTGAAGCTAGCCAATCCCTAAAAAACAAATGCCAAATGTCTTCTTTGATATAAGGAGAGTAACTAAGAACAGAGCAGGGAGGAAGAGCGTGAGAAGAAGATTACCATTAAACAGGGACGAGAGGTGGGAGGGAAAGGGAGAGAGAAGGGAAATTGCATGGAAATGGAAGAAGACCCGCATTGTTATACAAAATTACATATAAGAGGAAGTGAGGGAAAAGGGGAAAAAAACAAAAGAGAGAAATTAATTACAGTAGATGGGGTAGAGAGAGAAGATGGGAGGGGAGGGGGGATAGTAGAGGATAGGAAAGGCAGCAGAATACAACAGACACTAGTATGGCAGTTTGTCAAAACGTGGATGTGTAACTGATTTGATTCTGCAATCTGTATACGGGAGAAAATGGGAGTTCATAATCCACTTGATCAAATTATGAAATATGATATGTCAAGAGCTTTGTAATGTTTTGAACAACTAATAATAAAAAAAAACTATGCTGAGATTTCATCTCTCTCCAGTCAGAATGGCAATTATCAAGAATACAATTAACAACATATGTTGGCAAGGATGTGATTTAAAAAAGGTTCACTCATACATTGCTGGTGCAACTCCAAACTGCAACCACTCTGGAAAGGAGTAATGGGTTATCCCACTCCTTGGCTTATACCCAAAGGACTTAAAATCAGTATACTTCTGTGACACAGCCACATAAACGGTTATAACAGCTCAATTCTAAAATAGCCAAGCTTTGGAACTAATCTAGGTGCCCTTCAACAAATGAATGGATAAAGAAAATGTGGTATACAATGTAATATTACTCAGCTACAAAGAAGAATGAAATTATGGTATTTGCCAGTAAATGGATGGAAATGGAGAATATCATGCTAAGTGAAATAAAAACCAAAGGTCAAATCTTCCCTCTGATATGTGGATGCTAACCCATAACAAGAATGGGTAGGGAGAGGAAGCATAGAAGTTAACTGGATTAGACAAAAGGGAATGAAGGGGAGGGAGGAAGGATGAGAATAGGAAAGATAGTAGAATGAATCAGACATAACTTGCCTATGCTCATATATGAATACACAGCCAGTGTAACTCCACATCATGTTCAACTACAAGAATGGAATCAAAATTGTAATGGGTTGCATCCCATTTATGTAAAATATGTCAAAATACACCCTACTGTCATGTATATCTAAAAACAACATTTTTTAAAAAAACCATTACTTTTAAAGGTATGCTTGTCTTAAGCCACTTCTACATTATTAAGACTTTTGTTGTAACGAAGCAGAACTTATAAAGGAAACAGATGCAGTGATGCAAAGATGTATTCCTTTCCTGTGAGACAGTTCACCTTAACACAAAGGCCCAGTGAAGGCTATAGCAAGGTGTAGGCTCATGACCACTGCAACATTCTCCCCTGCAGTGTTTGTTAAAATGCTAATTTTCAGGGTTGTCCTAGGAATCATACAAAGTTTTAATAAGCAACCCCGAGTATACTTACTTGTATTCAAGTCAAAGATCCAATGGTAGAGGAAAAGACCTCTACTGGCATGTCCTAAACAAAAGTTAAAGCAACTTTAGTTTGGAAAGTTAATATGAACTTGAAGGACTGTTCATGCCTTTCATTGCTTTTCATCCAAATAAAAGAACTATAATTTGTATAATTTCCATCTTTTGAACAATATGATGATAACAAGAAGAATACAAGAATTAGTTCAATACCAATTTATAAAATTGAGCTGAATCATTATTTAACCTGTCTGTGAAGGGCACCTTTATGTTAATAATAATAATAATAATAATAATAATAATAATAATAATAATAATACAATTTGAGAGCTAGCAAAGTTCTCAGCCAGGGTATTGCCTTTTCCATTACCAGCAGATACAAATTATCTGCCAATGTTTTGCCTATTTGAAAAAGTGTTAGCTCTAGGGAATTATGCCCATGTTTCATTTGCATGATACCACATCAAATTCATTCAAATAATATTAATGGTTTGATTCTATGATATATAAACCAAGTTATTTTGTCTCATTTGTTTTATAAGGGCAATGAATTTCTGAAATTAGAACTAATGGACTGATACATCCTACCAAGACCTGAATATTTATATTAATTATGTTTTCTTTTTCATTTGGCATTTAGGTAACATGGGTGAGAAAAAATATTTATTTATTTATTATAAACATTAATGAAAGAAGAAAAGATGAAATGTTATTCCAGTCAAAAGTTGATCTAGTCTAATAATATTTAGAGCATTTGTAATTAATGTAAATATCTCAAAGAATGCTATTTTCCTTTTGAAATCATACAGTTTTCTTATTTGCCAATCATTAATTCATTTGTTCTGTTTTTGCCAACTTGATGATCCCATTTGAAGCCAAGAGCCCAAGCTTTGCAAATTTTGCCAAAACATTCATTGTAACACACTATGATAAATTTATTCTTGTACTGCTAGATCATCAGTCTGTTAAGTCAAACTTTAAATCTAATGGGCAGTTATGGTTTGCAACTTTATGAATATTCTTTGTAAGCTATTAAAGTCATTTGAAGGTTTTTCCCCAATATCAGACTGTAATAAAGTTATTCTGAGTGCAATTTTATGAGCAAAATGGAATCAGCTGACCCCTAATTTATCCAAGATTCCTTAAGTAAGCATGTGAGCCTCTTCACAGATCAGACAGTGAAACACTGCAATCAGTATCTCCTAAATGCATTTACCTGTTAATAAAGAAAGAAATCCTTTGTGTTGTATTCCTCTTTGTTCCTAATAGTGCATTTCCAATTTCATTACTCTAGTAATTTGACCACATTCTGGTAATTTTACTCTAAAAACCTCAGCATGCTATTCAGTTTCATGAAGAATGATTACAATTAATATTTGTGTCCCAGAATCAAGACAGGTGGAGCTGACCTGAGTCCAACACACACACTGAGAAGCCAATTTCAGTCAGACCTACAGCATGAAGTAGAGTGACCAGCCAAGTACAGTCTAGATTATCTGAGCCTCTGCAGATTCACATTCCACATGCATGTAGAATAAGAATAAATGAGTCACAGTGCAGTAGGTGTGGTTTGTTACACAGCAATGGGTGACTGATATACATATCTTCTACAAAGTAAGATAATTTGCCTATCATAGACTAACCAATAGCAATGTTAGAAGCCAAAAGTCACTTAAATAATGTTCTCAATGTGCTGAGATAAAAATAACAGCCAACCTAGAATATTATGAACAAAACAACTATTTCTAAATAGATGAATAGGGATAAAAAGCATTTATAATCAACAGATATTCACCAGAAAATCTTTGGGAAGGAAGTACATGATTCCCAGAAGGAAATTCTGAGATAAAAGAATGCTGAGCAAAGACATTGGAAAATATGCAGTTAAGTTTAAACCAACATGACTGATATAAAATAAATTATGTGCAACAAGGTGTCTTTTTTAAAGAATAGAATTAAAATCCTGTACAATATCAGGGTGAGGGTAAACTTTCTGACATTCTTGTAATAATGAAGAGATTAAGATAGTGACTATATATTTTGTTAAGTTAAATGCACATGGTGAGATCTCAAAAGTAACCACAGGAAGAACAGAAGTCAATCTGTAAAACTTTCACCAACTTGGGAGGAAAGTTATATAAGAAAAGCTAAGCAAGCAAATAAAAAACCTCAAATGATTTTTAAAGGCAAGAAAAAAGCACAGAGAAAAGAACAAAAAGAAGAGAAATTCCACAAACAGATGTAGGCATGTGTGAAAATTCAGCATTTGATGTGATGATTAGACAGTAGCTTATTACAAGGGGAAAAAAAAGAAAAGAAAAGAAAGAAAGAAATTGAGTGCCTATCCCACATTATTCACAAAATTTAACTCTCAATGTATTGAAGAAAAATATGCAGAACATCTTCATTGCTCTGAACTTATATTCTTAAAAAGAAACCCTACTTATAAAAGGAAAAGCAATAGAAAAATTCAAGTACATTAATAATAAGAATTTCTATTCTTTAACATCTACCAACAACTGAAAAAACACACACAAAGCACATGAGGAAAAGGATTTGCAGTACATACACACAACAAAGGATTAATACCAAGATAAAGAACTCACAGAAATCAACAAAAAAAGACAACCCAAATATCAAACTGTGACTTGTGTGGAACTCAACCTAAAACTTCCCAAAAGACGGAACATAAAAATTAAAAATATAAAATATTGCCCAGACTTGTTTGTAACCAAAGCAATACAAAAAATTAAATGATAGATCCAATTTTAGAGTCACTAGATTAGCAACACCCAAAGTTCATAAAGATTTAGTTAAAATGATTTTTTTCACACTACTAGTGGAAATGAAAATTGGTTACTTCCCTTCAGAAAATAGTGGGCAATAATATTGTAAAGTTGAACATTCACATACCCTGCTACCCATCACTTAGAACCCAAAGTGCACTGCCTAAGGAATTTCTTACACAGTGCAACAGAAGGCCTGTAGGAGAATATTCATAGCAGCATCAATTACAATTGATAAAGGGAATTTTATAGAGCAATTACAAGGAATTAAACAAAGCTATTCCCAATAATTTGAATGAATCTTTGGGACAGTCTTAAGAAGAAAACATTTTTTTTGTGGTGCTGGGAATTGAACCTAGGGCCTTGTGCATGTGAGGCAAGCACCTTACCAACTGAGCTATATCCTGTGCCCTGAGAAAACAATTTGAAGATGATTACTACATTAAACAAATTTTAAAGCTTAGAAGCAGTTAAATTATACAATATAATGTATAGAAAAGTGTATATATACATATATGTGCATAATAAAATTATATTTTTTAAAATTAGGGTAATAATAAATACAAAATTCTACATAATATTTACCAATAGAGGGGGCTGTCAAGATACAACATTATCAGAAAGGTTCTGGATATCTAGTTGGTGGTGAGTTTGTGAATGTTTGTTATGCTTTACAAATGATGTATATTTCACATATATTCTGTTTTACTGTATCTAAGGACATAGTAAAGGGACTAAGTTGATAGAATTGATGATATAATAAAGCAGAACTGTTTTTATGAACTCTAGTTCAGGTCTACAGCAAAGAATTGAAGAGAGGTAGATGTGAGGTTGGGTAGAGCCAGCAGACAATTAGTAATTCTAGGATAAATAAAGTCTTTGTGCTAAGATCCAAAGTACATACTAGACAAAGGCAAGAGTTAGTAAATACATACATTCTTTGCAACTGCACCACAAATATAGAATTTTGCTACAGATATGGGTTTATACTGATTTAGGGTCAACTAGCTTTACCTGCTAATTACATGTGATGGCCAAAAGGAAAGGGAGGTTGCTGAATATACGAAATGGATGTTTCTCAAGGATTTTCCTAAAAGCTATTTTGAAACTGGTGGAGATGAAGTTAGGGATGATGAGGGAAGGAGGTTGCATGAATGTAGGCAAGGTGCAGCTAGACTCTCCTAGGGCTGTCATGTTCTGGCTTAGAATTCAATGAGTTCAAGAGCTCTTTTTAAAAAAAAAAAAATTCTAAAATTGATGAATAAAATTTGCCTCTATTTATGGTATGAATAAAATGTGCCTCCATTTATGGTATACAATATGATATTTATATATGTATACATTGTGTGATGACTAAATCAAGCTAATTAACATGGGCATTATCTCATATACTTTGACTGTGTGTGTGTGTGTGTGTGTGTGTGTGTGTGTGTGTGGTGAGAACTCAAAATTTACTCTTAGCAATGTCAAGCATACAATATATTCTTATTACTCATAGTAACAAACATTGTTGGCCCTACCTTCTGCCCCTGCCTAGAGAAAATAATATTTTTCTGCACCTCTGGCTTTCAACCCTCTCTTCAGCGACACTCCTTAGATGACTCTCTGAGCACTACAGGAAAAGGATCTGGAAAACATGAGTCCCTCCATTTAGAAGAAAGTGGTGGTATACTGCATTGACAGCCTGCAAGGCAGAAATTGCTGAATATTTTCCATCTGTATCTTCAGATCCAATCACCACACTTTTCTATTTACCCCATGCCCTTGGATGCTCCCTTGCCCCTGGTTTTGTGTTGAACTGGTCAAGTGAGTGTACCATAGAAACTAGGAAGAAAGTGAGGTCAGAGAATTTCCCACCCTGGATCTTTCCCTGCTAGATTGCCACAGGTAGATGTGTCTCTCTTCTGTAAGTCACTGCTCCTGCCCTCTCTAAATAGCTACTTGGGGTAGCAGATAAGTGTTCTGTCCCATTGCCCTCTCAGTCCTAGGGAAGATAAAGACCCTTATGTGTTTCTCTCAACCCTGGTCACACGTTTTCCTTTTATTAAATGCTCTGTAATTACTCATTTTGAGTCTTCCATATGTTTCCTGATAGATATCTGACTCATAAATTCAAGGTTTTGAAAAAAAAAAAAAGTACTAAGGAACAAGGAAGGAAAGGATAGGTGGAATGAAGGGGTCTTTCCCAGTAGGAACATAATTTCAGAGATGGAAAATCAAAACATGCTTTTTGTCAAAGATAAAGGCACAAGACTGTATGTGCCCAATCTTATGTAACAGCAGCAGCCTTCTCCTGGAGAGAGGGCTCATTGTTCACCTTTGTTTTGGTTTTCCATCTTGTCGAAAAACTAAATACCCCTACAATTAAAAAACAAAACGCACTGTGACTTATGTTCCCAAATTTAGGGTGGCTACATTTACATTTCAGCTCCTGTCAGATTTCTGACAGTTAATAATTCACTTATTTCTCTACTTCATTAGGCTGGACATTGTAATATGAGAACACTATAATCTGGGAACACAGACGCTTATTCAAAGGGTAATAAATTCTTAATTTCACATCAGGCAATTAACTGACACTGTTAAAGAGCATTTCTCTTTACATATATTACACGGTACCACACACATTGAAAGTGGCCAACAAATGGTGATTAGAAAAAGTAACACGTAAGTCAATGTGTAAATAGAAAGAGAAGAAAGCTATTCACAGAGTAATGACATCAAAGCTCTGAGATTCTGAATTAGCTTCTGAATCACCAAAGAAAGGCTAAACATAATAAGTTCTACTATCAAGGTATTTGAAGGGCAGAACATCTTATTTTTTAATCATGACTTATTTCAGAGAAATTGCTATATATAAAATTTCACATCAATTAATGAAATATATTTTGGAAGACAGAAAAATGAGACAGTCATACCAACAAATAACAAAAATAACTCATTTTGACAAAGTGCCTTTTTTGTTGTTGGCCTTATCATCACCTTGGCTACAGGAAGTAGAACAAACTGACTTAGAAAGCAATGTTACAATCCCCTCATTTTAGGCAGATTCTATGGAACATTCACCACCTCTGACTCCAGTGCAGAGAAGTCATCTGCTCTGACGTATCGGCTCATTAGAAGCCAGCAGCAGTGCCTCCAGAGTTGAATCCCTTTCATTCATTATTCAAGATTAGTATATTTTGGTATAAAGGACTTCATACATTCAAAACTTTTCTTTGAAATGAAAAATTCTTGGATTTTACAAGTGCTCAGCCATCTTCTATTTAAATGTGTGCTGTACTTAGGAGATTTAAAAGTAGCACATGGGAATGGAAAATAATATTTTTAAAGTTTTTATTTTCTTCTTGGGATTATGTTTTATTAGCAAGATCCTTGAATACTGAATCTCTGTTACTGGTCTTCGATATACCTTGTTCCAATTGCTTAGATGGCTCAAAAAGAGCTTCCTCCAACTTAAAAACCAACAGATATACTTGAAAAACAACTGGTCAATTGATAGAATCTGAAAATGAAATTGCTACTCTAGTTTTAGTAAATTAAAGTAGTAAAATAGGGTCTGTGAGTCACTTAACATCGAGTGCCAACATGTAAATGCTGTGTCATAGCTCAAAACAGGAAAGTGGCAATGTCATCTTACAGTCAATTTTTGTTATAAAAGTCAGACTTACTTCTTTCAGTAAAGTACTCATTGACAATGACTTCGACTCATTCATTTTTGTTAAGATACATACTTAGAATGTCCATAAGCACAAGGAGAAAAAAATAAAGAAAACCCTAAAAAGCCAAGACTTGATTATTTATTATCTTTCCTCTTGGTATTTTAAAAAAATAAATTCGATTTGATCATCTGAAAATGAATAGTATTTATGCCCAAAGAATAAAAGGGGTATATCATAATAATCAAAATAATCAAAAAAGAAATATATTAGCAAAGAGCTCATTTAGGCATCTTTGCCTATGTCCCAAAGAAGGTAGACTCTGGGGCAGGGGTTGGAGGTGAACACTTAGCAGGTGGGAAAAGCCTTGAGGTTCCTAGGTTTTGAAGGTCTTTAGCCTAAAGGCGGCTCCTTCCATCACCATGCCGACTAGTACAAACCCACAATTTTACTAGCTTGATGAAGAGAACAGATATTAGGCAACCACAGCAACTGAAAAATGAGGAAACAAGTCCCAGAAAAAAAGAGAAATTCCCCCAAAGAAGAGAGTTGTGGACAAAAATTCTGTGTATAAGTTTTACCCAAATCTCTGGTTAACCTATAAAACACTCATGAGCTGAGTAGACTCAGCTAGGGCTAATAGGCTAATAGAACTGACCCGAGAGATAAGCTTCTACCCACATGATGGGGAAGGACAGTTTCACCTCAAACTCTAGAGATGAAAGTTTGAATCAGTCTATTTAACTGCTAGAACAAAAGGGATCGGGTATGAAAACTGCAGAGAAACATAACAGAATGCAGAGTTTCTACAATGTATAATCACAATGTGCTGTATGCAATCCATAATCACTAGACGTGAAGAATCACAAAAATGTGACCTATATTCAAAGGAAAATGTAATTATTAGAAACTGGTTGGTAAATAACCTCGATATCAAATTTAGTAGAAAGGGATTTTTTAAGCAGATCTTGGATCTATCCTCAAAGACTAAATATTTAGAAGTTATAATTCAAGTCAGCAAACTATTAAATGAAATTTATTATGCCTCCTGCCTTAAGAAAAATGCCTTCACAATGACTTGAAATACCAGATTTAAATTTAAAGTTCTTGCACACTACTGGAATGTCAGTACAGCCATTAAGGAAAACAGTATGGAACTTCCTCAAAAAAGTAAAAATGGAGCTATCATATAATTCAGCAATCCCACTACTGCATAGACAGTCAAGTCAAAGGAAATGAAATAAGTATATCAAAGAGATGTTTGTATTCCCATATTTATTGCAGCAGTATTTCCAATAATCAAGATAGGGAATCACCTTACACACCCATCAAAGGGTGAATGAATAAAGAAAATGTATTCACTATACACAATGTAACACTATTCATTCTCCTTGAAAAGAAAGAAACTGTCATTTGTAACAGCATGGATGAAACTGAAGTGTCAGGGGCTGCCATGAACAGGAGCTGAGCTCATAGGAGCTGAGCACGTACCCTTAGCCTTGAGCAATGGAGGTGTGGAACTGGCTTCCACTTGCAGCGCCAAAGCAGGTAGACCTCACCTTCACTCAGTAAGGAATTACAGCTCTGGGAGTGGGCGTCACCCAATGGGACTGGGCTACACCCCCCTGAAGCCCAATCCCTTGCCTCATTTGGGTGGAACTTTCTTGAGTGTCTTCCCCTCAATAAATAGGATGGTTTCAGGTGCTCTAAAATCTTTTGTCAGACTCCCTTGTCTCCCTTTTGGGAGCTGGGGTACAGGAGCCAGCGCTGAACCTCAAGGAAAAGGTACTTTCTGTGTCTGTGTGATTATTTAGTGCCAGCCCAATTCACCTGGAATGACCCTGACATTACGTTAAGTGGAGGACATTACATAAAGTGAAATAAGCCAGGCACAGAAATACAAATAACATAGAATCTCACTAGAATGGTGATTACTAGGCACAGGTGGTGAGATGGAAGGGATTGGAGAGATGCTGGTCCAAGGATATAGAACTTCAGTTAGACCGAATACCTTCGGACGAACTATTACACAACATAGTTACTATGGGTAATAGTAAAATATTGCATACTTGACATTGCTATGTGTAAATTTTGAGTTCTCACCACACACACACACACACACACACACTATATGAAATGAGATAATGCCCATGTTAATTAGCTTGACTTAGTCATCTCACAATGTATACACATATGAAAATATCATATTGTACACCATAAATAGAGGCAAATTTTATTCATAAATTTTAGAAAATCTTAAAAAAAGAAAGTCCTTGAACTCGTTCTAAGCCAGAACATGACAGCCCTAGGAGAGTCTAGCTGCACCTTGCCTACATTCATGCAACCTCCTTCCCTCATCAACCCCAACCTCATCTCCCAACTCAAGGTTCCCCAGGTGCCCACCTGCAGACCCTCCAGCTCACAAGTCTACCTGGGATGTGCACCCCATGGATGGCTACTGCTCAGGAGGACTCTCTGGGGAGATCTGTATAACCTTGGGAAGCTGGCTGAGCACCTTTTGTTCAGAGAATCCGGGGTCCTGAGTATCCAAATTGTGATCCAGTAGTCATGGCCTCTGCCTGAGCATATCCACTGGGCTCCTCAACCTCTTGCCTTTGAGGAAAGGATACTACCAAAGCAGGCTTCAAATAGATCCTGTTAAGTGTGGGATGCAGGGAAAGGGGTAGGTATAAAGTGAAGCAGGCCACAGAAGACTTTGTTCTTTGGATTATGACAGAAACACTTCCAGCCTGGATCTTCTACTTTCTTATGTAAGCTTGGACAATTTGCTGAGCCTCTCTATGCCTCAGTATCTACATCTGTTAAGTGGGAATAATGCTAGCCCTTAGTGTTTTATAAAGATTAAATAAAAATCTTGCTGTGTACAAAATAAGCTTTCAATCTTAATTATTCCTTTTGTTTTTCTTATAGTTATTGCTATGTTGTACTATTATTGTTATTTCCACTTATCTGTAAGATTTACATCTCTGAACAGTTTTAAGCTATTAACTTTTAAGACCCCTATAATATCACTTTAAAAACTGTGATATGTGAGCTGAAAGTGAACCTTTCAAATTCTTCTAAGCTTCCAGATACTGAATAATGCACAAGTTCTTGCCATCATCCATAATAAATGAGAGTGCTTACATTTATTAGATGTCTATTTAATGCTAGCTCTGGGCATACACTTTCATATACAGTACTTCACTGAGTATCTTTAATAAAGCTGTGAGGCAGGAATTTTCTCCATCTTATGGATGAGCAAACTGAGGTTCAGAGTTTAACATACAGAAGGTCCTACAGTTAATAAGTCAGCAAATTGAGATTCAGATCAAGTGGCTTCTATGATTTTTTATTCAAATACTTTGAAAATTGCTACCTATTGTTAGAAGTGTCCTTCAGCTAGCACGTGCTTTAAGGAAAATAAAGATAATTTGATGTCAGGTCCTTTCTGATCATGATCCCAAGCTCATAGAATATGGGTAAATTATTACATATGCATTATGGAGATATAATAATTACCCTTAAATTGAAAGATTAGATCTATTTCTTTCTACCTGCACATGTATAAGGTCCAAAGGCAAACTTCAACAATTAGGAAATCATAAAGAAACTACTCAAGTAAAAGAGAAAGAGAGAAATACAACTCCTATTGAAATGAGAGCCTTTGTAACTACATTAGGATATGTAGTAACAGTGATCTTACGCAGAGAAAGAAATGATGGCAATACAAAATCCCTCCCAAACACCCTGCTGTTGAGGGCCATTACCAAGTAGGAATGACGCATCGAAATTTCCTTGCCAGCGTACCCCATGTTAATTTCGCTGTTGACCTTGCATGTGTGTTTGAGAAAGGTGACCCTGCTCAACGACCAGGGTGGATCCAGGATTAGGGTGTGTCCTGCAGTTTGAGGAAGTATCCGGGTCCTTGGGTTAAGGGCGTTCCCAGTTTAAGACCTTGGATTTTAGGGAAGTTCGATGTTGAGGATTATTGCTGCTGGAATTAGGGCGTTCCTGCTGCCTGAGCTCCCATTGAGTTCTCGTGAGATTGAGAGAGCACTTTGGGAAGAAAGCCTCGTGGAGTAGGTGAATTGGGTGGCAGCAGAACTGGGATTGCCCGAGAACGTGTGTGGAGGCCGGTGTGAGTTCGGGAATAAAGAATTGCTGTTTGAATCTACAAAACTGTGTGGTGGCTCGTGATTCTGTGCCCAGCCAAGACTGCGGCACCCTGCTTTCCTATTTCCATCTACAATTCTATTCAGTCATCGGTACCCCTTCAACAATCTCTTGCAACAACATTTGAAGAAGTTAATAGAGGCCCACAGTGACCCTGCAGTGAGGAAGATCCAGAATATCCCAGAGTCCAGGTATATTTAAGACCCGCACTGAGCACCCTTTCATTTATTAGCATTGCTCTCTGTCTCCAAAACACAACACGTAACTTGGCACAGTGGCATGAACCTGTAATCTCAGCTACTCAGGAGGCTGAGGCAGGAGGATCACAAGTTCAAGGCCAGCCTGGATAATTTAGCAAGACCCTGTCTCAAAATAAAAAATAAATAAAAAATAAAAAGGGCTTGGGATGCAGCTCAGTGGTACAGCAACCCTGTGTTCAATCCCTAGTTTCACACACCACACATATGATACCCCATCTCATCTTCATGACTTCTCCATGGCATAACAACCTGAATATTGCATACACTCTTTCTTATTTGTCTTGTTTTAGGCTTTGGTTTGTTCCTTACTAGTCCAACTAGAAGGCAGGCCTTTTTAACAGGCACTTTGCTTCACACCAGCCTTGTTTTGTACGTGGCTTCTTGGCAAGCCCACTGAAGAGTTGAGCTAATACTCAAAGATGCCAAGTGGGGAAAAAATAATGTGGCCAAATACACTGTACTGGGGCTTCTTCTCCTATCCTTCTTGGTTTTCTCAGAATTCTATATTTACTCATTTCCTTGCTTACTGTTTATCACTTTTTTTCCCACCAGACTGTGAGCTCTAGGACAAAAAGGAATCAGCTCTTCTTTGTTCACCACTGTTCTCTTAGAATACAAAACAGTGGCCTGGATCCTAGTGGGCCCTGAGCACATAGTTGTTGAATCAGTGAATGGATGGGTGGCAGGATGGATGGGTGAAGGAGTCAGATGGCATTTTCTGTAGGCAGATTCCTGAATTCCCTTACATCCTACAAGAGGGCATAAAAGAGAGAGTGTGATGTCTTCACTCTGCCAGCTGTGATCGTGGGTGGGGCAGATGGGAATTTTCCAGACAGACGGGTATTTAAGAACTATTTTTAAGGATACAGGGAGTGAGAAAGAGTGGGCTGGACTAATTAACTGACAGTTGGTCACAGGATAGTCAACAGAGGCCTCACTTCCAACTGCTTCAAACTACATATTTACTAAATCCTAGCTGTGCTGCCATCTGGGTTGTGAGGACTTGAGTGATTTTATGTTTCTTCTTTTTCTTCCTACATTTTTCTTAAAGTTGTTTAATGAGTTTGCTTTTTGAATTAGAAAAAAAGTCATAATTATCCATCGTGTTTATTGAGCACCTACTACATGCTCAATTTTGCGACTGATTGGATTAGAAAGGCGCAAAGAAAGAAAGAGGCAGAGTCCCTGCCAAAAAGGAAATTTGAATTTAGCTTTAACCTTCAAAGGGCCAAAATCTGTTACTGAGTTGGGTGCATTGCTGAGATCTCTGTACAGTCACTTCCTCTCCTTATTATCAGCCTTGGTATCAAATTAGTGAAAACTTATTTTTCTAATGCAGAAACTGTGGAACAGAGGCACAAAGCCAAGGAGTCTCTCTCATCTTCCTAAAAACAAGAGAGACTACTCTTAGATTTGTAAGGGAAATCTGGAGAACATTATTTAAAGATTCTGGGGATAAAGAACATTCTTGAAAGGGGATTATAATGATTGATGGATTTTTCTGAAGGCTGGGACTCTCTTGGTTTCAAAAACATTCTTTGACAGAGATTTTCATTTTGCAACTGAAGCTTTGTTAATTGATATGGAATTGACAGTTTTAAAATTCACGGACATTTTGATAAGAAAGGTGATCCATCTACCTTTTCTGTCTCAGAGAAGCAGAAGCCCAGAGGTCTCTGGGAGTGACAGGATAATGCATTTGCTCCTTTTGGGAGAAGGCAATACGGTTGGACAAAGAGCAGCACAGCCTTGATGAGGAGCTCTCTGCTTGCCAGTGTGAGTGAAGAATGACATGACAGCAAGCTTTAAACTATTGCTATTGCAGGGGACATTTCTGCACAGGAGCTGGTCACTAATGCTTCTGAATGAGACCTTGATTTTATGGGCTAATATTTGCTAAAGATAGGAAGATGTGAAGTATCACAGATTATCACAAAAACAGCGAGGCAGAATCCTACAGAGTTGAGAGGTGATATTGACATAGCAGAGTATAACTTCTAGATGGGTAAATATGAGTCATACACTTCTCTGGGGAAAAAAAAAATCCATCCATAAAGGTAGATCCATAGGAAATCTAGGCTTTTATCCCTTAGCAATGTAGCTGATGATTTTTACACAATTCTTTCTCAGGATTCTTAAGAAAGATGAGCAGGGTGAGAGAATAATGTGGTTAAAGAATGTGTCAGGCACAGAGAGACAAATACCACCTGTCCTCTTTTATATGTGGAAGCTAAAAAAGTTGTTTTTTTTTTTAGAAGTAGAGAGTAGAGTGGTCATTACCAGAAGCTGGGAAGAGTAGGGGAAGAGAGGGTTGGAGAGAAGATGGTTAATGGGGAAAGGTGCGTTGAACAGGAGGAATAAATTTTGATGTTCTGTTGCACCATAGGATAAGTAGGGGTCACAATAATTAGATGTGTATTTCAAAATAGCTAGATCCACAGATGGGTTATCATCATCATAGCAAGCAAGAAATCATGACTTCTCCTGAGATGAGGGCATGATTTTGCTTTCGTGATTTGCTGTTGTATGTGGAAAATATCCTTCAGATACTTGCACTTTCTATGAGTGAAGGTATTTCAGTTTATTTGCTCATTTCTGTGAGTAGAATTATAAATACTTGGGTTGAAATAGTATTGTCCTAGTTAGTTCCAATAACAAAAAGAGTCAATAGTATCACACATCCCATAAGATGCATAGGGTCAGGGATATTTCATTTAACAGTGTCCTTTATTCTACTAAAACTTTAATTTTAATTGACACATAGTAATTGTACCTATCTATAGGTTAAAGTGTGGTATTTCCATGCATGCATACAATGTATAGTGATCAGATCATAGTAACTGGCATATTTATCATCTCAAATATTTCTCATTTCTTTGTGTTAAGAGCATTCAAAATTTTCTCTACTAGCTATTTAGATATACTCTTGGAACACCTTTACATCAGGCATGGCAAGAGACCAGTTTATTTTTTATCCACTTAAGCTGTTCAAATGCAGGCTTTCACAAACATAACTAAAAAAAAGAAAAGAACAGAAAAAAGAAGAAGAAGAAAAAGAAAGAAAAGTCATGCATGCTAGAAAAATAAAACCAGTAAATAAAAGGTTTTCCTTGCTTTAGTCTCATAAAATGGAAGAATAATCATTAACTATAACTATAGCAGTTTCCACCTAACACATTGACTTTCTAAATGTCAGATAAGAAAGGGTTGGTTTTTGTTGTTTCGTAGTTATATAGTTGCATGGTTGTTTTGATTTGATTTGATTTAAAAGGAAGTGAAGAGGAGAAAATGCATCAAGTCCCTAAAAACACTGAATGTTGCCTTGTTTGATAGCCACAGGGAGAACCTCTGATTCCCCTAATCCCAGAATATAAATTAGCACTTTGTCAAAATAAAAATGGAGGCCTTCTCTCCCCAGAGCATTTCTCCTTCAGCACTTCTTTCTAGAAACATACCTTTCTTTGTGCCTCCAAATCTCTACTGAGAGCCACAGTTCACATAATTCAAATATTCAAATGTCAGCACTTGGGGGACATGGAAAGGAGCCTTTTTCATTTTCAGTTAACATTGCAAATTTTTTCCTTCACTCCATTTTTTTTCTTTTTTCTTTTTTCTTTTTTTTTTTTTTTACATCAACAGGCTGTAGGGAACAATCAGAAATGCAAACCCATCCAATATATGAATAAATGCATGTTGGATTAAGAAGACAGCACTGGGAACAGCTATTGAATTCCCTAGCATGTAGTGTGTGTAATTTTTTCAGTATGGAATGTGCACAGGGAGCAGAGAAGGCCAAAATTTCTCCTCCATACACTCCTTTGTTTATGGAGCTTTTAAAACCACAAACAGAGCTCCCTTCAACTGACTTTGGAGGGTCTTCATGAACAGCAACCATAAGAGATCAGGGCCGACTCCAAAGTCCAACCCAAAGGGTTGTCCGACATTTGTATTAATTCAGCCTCACTTGAATTCTTTGGTTCTGAAAGGGAAAAAGAACTTGACAATCTGGTTCACATCTGGTTTTCTGGCATTAACTTAACACTTTGCTGCAGTTCTCAGTTTTAAGATGCTGTGGAACTCCCTGTAGATAATGCCTGATCCTGGAAAGTTTAATGAAGCAGATGGCTCTCTTAAATAGAAAAATCTAGCTGCAGGAGGCAAGCACCCAACAAGCTCCCTCAAAGGAGCAATTGTTCTCTTCTCCAACACCCACTCTGCTAGCACCATACAAAATCACTGTAATACTTGTTACCAACTTTTAAAAACTGAAATAATATTTGAAAACCAAAGTAGTTGATTATAGCCCTTTATCTCATTTTCTGATCCTTTAGTTGCTTTGCATCTTCTATAGCTCAGAGACTCTCAAATTTCTTTCCCAAAGAAATTTTACCAGGATAATTTGATAAATTTTTTGCTTTATTTTTCTTTTTTCTTCTTTTTTTTCTTTTTCATTAAAACAAAGGAACACCCTTTTCTCAGAACCATCTTCTACACTGAGGTTTTTGTATTTTTAAAAAATCAATTACTTTCTTTAATGCATCAAACAAATTTCTCATGGCTTAGAATGCACATAAAAGGAAGCACCTTATAATTAGATGCTCCATAGTAAATAAATGGCTCTGTGTTCCCAACTCTTTCCAAAACCTCAAAGGAACAATTTAGCAACTGTGACTAACACCTTAAATCAGCCACAAACACCATGGGCATAATATTTTTCTCTTAAACAAAGGTGAGCAAAAGCCATAGTCCTCCCCACTTGGTACATGAATGAAATTCTCAAATCTATGACTTTGTCAAAATAAAAATGGAGGCCTTCTCTACCCAGAGCATACCTCCCTCAGCTATCAATAGCAAAACTACCTGCAGTTCCTTAAAATGTCAGTTTCTGAGAAATTTCAGTAATTATTGAGAACCTCAATATGTACTGGGCTAGTCATTCTCCCAAACAAGACACAGGTCTTGCCTCACACAGCTCATAGTCTAGCAATGGTTGGTTTTTAATGTTATGCTGTGATACGCATGGTAGATGAAGCACAGGGTGTGAGGCACTCCCACAGGTGTTAAAAGTTATAGGCAGTTCCAATTTGTATTTTTTGTATTTTTTAATGTTTGTCATATTATACAAACAAATTGATTACACAAGTGCAGATAAATTATTGTATACATGCTTTGAGAATACCCAATTTGGGGGAAAAGGAGACACTGGAGACTGAAGCCAGGAGCACTTTACCCTTGAGCTACCATCCTACTCCTTTCTATTTTATATTTTGAGACATGGTGTTGTTGAGCTGCTAAGGGCCTCGCTATGTTGTGGAGGCTGGCTTAGAGCTTGCAATCCTTCCTGCCTGAGCCTCCCAAATTACTGGTATTAGAGGCATACACCACCACATCCAATTCCTGTTCCAAATATTTTTTTTAAAAAAGTAATTCCTAGGGGCTGGGATTGTGGCTCAACGGTAGAGCGTTCACCTAGCATAAGTGGGACGCAGGTTCGATCCTCAGCACCACATAAAAATAAAAGGCATTGTGTTGTGTCCATCTATAAAAAAAAAAAAGATTCTCTCTCTCTCTCTCTCTCTCTCTCTCTCTCTCTCTCTCTCTCTCTCTCTCTCCCTCTCTCTCTCTCCTTTAAAAAAAGTAATTCATAAATGTTGGATATTTATGACTAGTAATAAATGACTTCCAACAGCTCTTGCCATTTATCAATTTTCTAATTCTCCCAAATCATGATGGCACGCTGGGTCATGTACACAGGGACTTAGAACCCCAGGTCCAATTCCCTTTTCTTGGAATTATTTTGCAGGTTATAAATAAGTTTTACTCCCCATATTTGATTTCAATTTTGTAACTGCCTTGTAAGGTAAGTGAAGTATGTACTATCAGTCTCATCAGACGGATGAGGAAATCATAGCCCAAGTCACTCATGTAGACAGTGACTAATACTCTTCCATGGTATCCTGGTGATACCCTGCAAGGATGGAGATAGGTATATATATATATATATATATCTGAGTAGCTGAGAAAAACAAAAACAACCCCCCAAGAAACATGACAAGGGCTTTGCAGGCATCAAGAACTACAACTAAAACAAGGGTATCAGAAGAAAAAAAAAAAAAACAGGAAGCAGAACTCTGAGGAAGTTGATAGTTCAGGCTACATACTGTGTAAATGAGTCCTAAAGCATATATATATATATATAGTTTGGATTAATATTCATGGAAGATGAGTGGATCACTTCTTCTAACTTCATTGTTAGATAATGTGCCCACCTCCTCCTCTTGGTCATCAGTAGCCCGTTCCCTGCAGAATGGGCAACAAGTTCTGAGCACCACTGATTGGACCCAGAGTGAACATGAGATCCAAACTAGACCAACCAGATTCATACAAAACTTAAGGGCTGGATTTTTAAGGATGTGGAAAGTCAGGGAAGAGCCTGCCATACTCAAGACCTGAATGACGGAGAGTGGAGGAAACCCACTAATAAAAATAGAAGAATAAAGTAGAATACGGGAGAAAGAGAAGTTCCAGTGAGAGAGGCAACAAGAAAATAAATACTTTCATTCCTTGGGTGTTCCCTCTGGAGCCCAGGGCTCTGTGAGACCAACACGGCATCTTGCCCTCAGGTAGATTCTTTGGGTAAATTTCCTTTCCTTTTTCATCTTCCTCTTTCTTTCTCTGCTTCTCTCTCTTCTTCTTTTCCCATCTAGGTGGGGAAAGTTTCTGTCTCTCAAATCCAAGAACTAGTCAGGGCCCTCATAAACATTTCTTTTCCAAACCAGCGAGGATAGAACCCTTTCTTTATGTTCTAATCTATGGGAGGAGGACCAAGGCCAATCATAAATAGTTCATAGCCACTCTCACAGTTTAGAAGAAATCTTCCTCCCAGAAAATTCTTCTCCCTAACAGAATTTTATGTTTTGTTTTTTATTCTGCATTTCATGAAAGACCTCTGTATATTTAGTCCTACTTCCTAGGTTTAGTCTAGGTCAACCTCTTCATAAACAATTTGTGTTGAATCAGAATCTTTTTTTTAACTCTGTACTCTTTATTCATCTTCTTAAGTTTAATTTTTGTGAGTTTCATGCTCTCATTCTTCCCTACTGCCAATTTCAGCAAAGAATGTAGGCCACCATATTTCTTTTCATTCCATTACCATAGCCCTCAGAATTGTGGGACTCAATAGTGCTCCTTGGCCAACATAAAGAAGAATTCACCTTAAACACAACGCAGGAATAATCATGATACTATGTTAGCCAGGACATTGAGAACAAAAAAATAGAAGTCCTATTCAAATTGGCTGAGGAATAAGAAATGCATTGGCTTATATATTTTGGAAAGAACAAGAAAGCAAGTGTTTGTCAGGATCCTCTCATTTCTCATTTCAATTTCCTTTTGCCCAGATGATTTTATTTTGTCTTCTCAGGGAACGGTCTTTGCCACATGACAGGACAACTAGCCATTAATCTCCTAAACCTCATGGCTTCTTCCACAGAGCAGACTGAATTATGGCCTCTGGCTCCACTCTGAAAACTTGCAGGGGAGAATTCTTATTGGCCTAGCTTGGATCAGACATCCACCTGTCAGCCAGTCAACTGTGGAAAGGAAAGAAATGTTTGTATGATTGGCAGCCCTCATCAGAACCAGCTGGTTGGAACAGGGATAGGAGCAAGACTGCTCAAAGAAGAAGAAGTCTGCCAACAATCCCACTTCTGGGTATATAACCAAAAGAGAGGAGAGCAGGGCTTCAAAGAAAGAGCTGTACACTCAGGTTCATAGCAGCAAGGCTCACCATAGCCCAAAGGTAGAAACAAGCCAACTGTCCATTAACAGATGAATAGTAAACAAAATTTGGCACAAATATATACCATCAGATATTATTCAGCCTTAAAACAGAAAGAGATTCTGACACATGCTACAACACAATGAGCTTGGAGGACCTTATACTAAGGAAAATTTTAAGCCAGTCTCAAAAGGACTTCAAAAATGGCTGATGATTAATTTTATGTGCATTTTACCATAATCTAAAGAAATATTACATGTATGAAGATGTGAATTTGGTGTCAACATACCCTATATACAAAGAGAGATATGATAAATAGTGGTATAAAATGTATTAAGAATTGTATGCCAAAAAAAAAAATAAGAGAGCTCATGTATAATGGCATAATTTGATGTGAACATACTTTATATACAGAGTTACAGAAAATTGTGCTGTGAATAGATAATTATGAATGTAATGCATTCCACTATTGTCATGTATGTAAGAAAGAAAAAAAATTTAAAGAAATATTTAATTAAAAAGAAGGAATAGGGCTAGGATTGTGGCTCAGTGATAGAGTACTTGCCTAGCACATATGAGGCCCTGGGTTTGATTCTTAGCATCACATAAAAATAAAATAAAGGTATTGTGTCCAACTACAAATAAATTTTTTTAAAAAAAGGAGAAAGAGGTAGTACTATTCTGAGAAGAAGAAAAGATTATAGTCAGATAAAGCATCAGTGGCCACCACAGTTACAGATGGGAAGGATTGCTCAACCTGTTGCAAGTGAGAAAGGCCTTTAGCAGCAGTAAGCAAAGGAACCTGGAGTTACACTTTAGAAGCTGAAGGAATCTTGGTCAGTCTATGTGCACATGATCAGAGCAGGGAGCAAAGACAAAAACACGGGCGCTACCAACAACATCTCCATGCACACAGATGACTTATAATTGTAAGTCAGAGCCTTTGTTTAAACATGTAGGGGAAAAAATAAAAGAGAAATTAGCAACAGATTGGACTTTCACTCAAAAGTTTGGTTTTCTGAATATGCACTTTCAAAAAAAATTAAATAAAAACCAAATTCAGAATAATAATTTAAGAAAAGTTGAAAATTCCAAAACTCTTAACATTGAGTAATTCTACTTCTAGATGTATACCTCAGAGAATCTCTTACTCATATGTACCAGAGGACATGGAGTAGGAATATCACTAGCAATGATACCTAAAATAATAAAATATCAGGACCAACTCAAAATGTCCCTGGACAAGAGAGGAACTGAATAAAAAGTGAGGGCTTGTTCCACCCCCTACCCCATTCTGGAATACTATGCAGTAGGAAAATAACCAGCTATTGACATTAACACAAATGGATCTTGCAAGCATAATGTTAAACAAGCAGACTATAATCCATTTATATAAAGTTCAAAACCTGCATGCTCAAAAATTCTGAAAACACAGATAAAGTAAAGCTCTAAAGAAAAGCATGAAATGATAATAACTTCAAAGGTAGTTATTATCTCTGAGTATAGAGATATCAAGGTGTAGTATCAAAGGAAGGGCATTCAATGGTCTTGGTATTCAAAATCTGTTTCTTAGGCTGCTTAGTAAATACACAGATATCTGATTTCTTACTGATCTAAACTATACTTATTTGTTATGCCTATGTATTATACAACCTTTGTAGAAGGTTTATTTAATATAAAAGTGTGTTTTTAGATAGCTAAATAAAGAGAATTCTTTTTTATGCATCTCATTGCGCTGTTGCTGTAGAACCAAATTATTGTTTAGAAGATACTGGACCCTTGTGTGCAGTGGTGTGATGCAGGGAGCTACCTCATATTGAAAAATGTGACACATGAGATTAGATTTCTATTTTCTGTATATCTCTTAATGCACTTCTGTTTTTATATTATTTTCTGACACTTGGAAGACAAAAAGAAAAAAAAACTAATACAAAAGATTAACTGAGAATTCAGGTTGACATCTGTATGCATTGACCAAGACACAAGTAAAGTGCTGCACATAAGCAGCCGGGAGAGCAAAAATAAATATGGATCTGGAGACCTGATTAAAATATGTCCTCATTTCAATGCTTTATTGCTTGCAATGGGTGGTTTAAATCACAGCTCTTAGTGGGTTATGTAAAGCCTTACCCCATGAGTGAAAATATTTCTGATTAGAACACTCCCCAGGTTACCCACTGTGTTCTGTTTATTCAGCTTATTTCAAACATTTGCAGGGGAGGGGGCACACAATTTACACAGAGAAAAGGGATGAAAGCTGTGACGTGGATTTCTCATTTGACTTGGCAAACTAGAAGATGCCCTTGGAAAAAAAATATCCAGATATTAAAGTTCACAAATACTGAAATTATCTTTGTCTTTCAACCAAATCTTTGTTAAAAGTTTTGACATCTCTTCCTGGACTGGTTAACCTTTGCTGTAACTTAATATGTGTTTGAAAAGGTCTCCACATGAGGGAATTAAAAAATAAGTAAACTAGTAGCTAATGTGTGCTATCTAGGGTGGTGGATCCCATTAGAAGCTTGTCCGAGCAGTGGAGCAGTTCACTGACAATTGCATTCAAAACCAAGTCTTCTCTGCGTTTAATAGAGGTAGGAGAGTTTTCACAGTTTCTAGGCATTATTAAAAGAAAAGTTCCTTACACAATGATCTCCTTTATTTTTTTTCCTTTTAAAAGAAAAATATAAGTGGGAAAACATGCGGGGGAAAAGGTTTATACAACATCTGTTCCCTCTGAGCCTCTCAGAGGAAAATTGTCCAAGAATATTAGATACCAAAGGGAAAATAAAATTGGTGACCTCACAACAACTGGAAATGAAGAAGGACACACACAAAATGGTATGCGCAGGAAAAATTAATTTGAAGCCTCTGCTCTTTTTGGCAGGGTCACAGACATGAACAACAGCACAGGAAAGGCTTACTCAGAACTGTATAAATGAACTACACTGTACAGAGCTTTCAGAAAAGGTCCAATCATTGCAAAACAAAAGAGAAAGCAATCCAAAAATTGCCTAAGATCACATTCCTCAATCCTCCAGTCAGTCCAAAGAGACAAGGCCAATATGGAAATATCGTGTGGGTTAGATTCCAGGACCTTCTTCTTGGAGCGTCTCCACAAGACCTATTTGACACTCAGGCAATATTTATTCATTTTTCCTGAATATACTTTTCCAAAGTTAAGCTCCCTTAAGAGTTGTCCTATTGAACTGCCTGGAAGTGAATCTTTTTGAAAATCACAGAGAAGACCTTTTAAATCAGTAAGGTATATTTTTGATATATTTGCACGTCACACCTCCCGTAGCACTGTAACACAGCCGAAAACAGCCCTGCTGACCTCACGGGTACAGAGGGGCTGAAGGTTTGGAGCACAGGATATGGTTGGTACTCATAAACACATGGCCTAAAACTTCTTTTTAATATAAACATTTTTAAGAACAATTTTGTTTGTTGTTTGTTTTTTTTTATAAATGAGGCCTCTTGAATAAAACAAAGATGAAGCCAAACTAACTCTTGGCCATGAGTTTAGGAGCAGATAGAGTCGGAATTAAGGAACAGCCAATATACCCCCACCTAGACATTATGCAGGGCTTTCAGAAGTGGTGGGTTCACTAAACCCTCCACCCTACTTGGCTCCCCCATTCCCTGAAACACTTGGCATTCAAAAACAAAGTGAAAGTATGGATTATAAACTTTAAATATTTAGCCCTTGGTTTACATCTAGCATATTCTAGAACATGCTAGATGTTCTAGCCCATTCCTCTCAAATAGCTGGGGGGCTTTTCTTTTGGCTGATGGCTCCTTTTAATCTCTGAATATATAGTGAGCTCTTTTCCTATGTTCTAAGGATAAACTTTCCTCTCCCTGATGTCCCATAAACACTACTTCTCTCTCTAAATTTTGTTGACTCTGATAAAACCTATGAATCAAGCTAAAATTGGTTATCTGAAACCCAGCAGAATTCTTACAGGCCTCTGCCTGTAAGAGGTGAGTGGTAGGGAAAGCTAACAGACATGAGAATCCCCCTGTGTTCTTCTCTCCTGATTGTTCTTAACCTTTATAAAAAACTTACCTGGAATCTGTCAGATAAAGCTCTTCTGAGGTGTCTTTAGGTTGGGATTTTTGCTTCCTAGGTGTCACATGGCCTTATTGTTTCCAAAATGTACAACAACCCTCATTCTAGAAGATCCTTATGAAATCATTCTAATGGTTTCAGACACAGGATAGAGAAATTATTTTTGGTTAGGGTGGCCCTTCCTCACCATTAGATGACTTCAAGAGGCAGGTGTCCGCTTCATCATTTCTGAGATCTAAATATTTTCAGGACTTTACAGTTATATATACAACTAAGTTGAAGACAGAAGCTTCTGCAGAATCAGGAAATTCCAGAAGAACTAATTCAGAAAGAGAAAATTTCTTTTTTTAAGAAATAGGTCGCAGAATATTTTTTTTAAGGCTATCATTGCAAGATACAGAATTTAAATGTTCTGGTGTATTGAAGCCTGTGTGTTTGCCACACAAAAGACAGCTAGAATTCAATTGTTATTTGCCCAAACTCTTAAATTAGATAAAGACTCAAGGTGTCCTTCAAGTAAGGAAAGGCAGGAGATAGCTTGATTAGGGAAAAGACCAAATGCCTTTATGAACTAGAGTTCCCCTGGGATCTAGCCATCCTCTACCTGGGTTTGCTCATCTGCTGATGATCTCCCATACGTACAGCCACGTACTGCGCATGCTCCATTCTCTCACAACTCTCAGCCTTTGCAGACTCTGTTTTCCTTTTATGGAGAGATCCTAATTTCTTCCCCAGCTAAATACTGTGCATTTAAGAATCAAGGACTGTGTTCACAGGGAGTCTTCCCAACCCTCCCCTCCTTTCAGATATGGCCTTTGTCCATTGTGCCCATATACTGCCCCCTAATACCTGGGGGGTTACTTGACAGTCTTTTACCACAAAACTCAAAAATTTGAGGGTAAGAACAATTCATCTATTTTTTTTCCCTCCAACTCTAACTCAGAACTGAGTGCCTAATGGAATCACACTAATATTTATTAAGGAAAAAAAAGCATTTTTATTTAAGTAAATGAAAAAATTGAATGGTTAAATAAATGGTTGAGTCCAAGGGACAAGATAATGGAATAAGTTTCTACAGTGAGATGGGGAGCAACACAGAGAAAAAAGATCAGAAAAACAGTATTAGGAACAGTATTTTGTGGTCAGGAGAGTTTGCAGAAAGAAAATCCAGTCCCTGGCAGAGCTGGTGTAATAAACAGGGGCCCAGTGTCACAATGGCATGGAGAAACTCACTAACTGGAGAAGGAGAGTAAAAAGAAGAGGTCATGAAGTTTCTAATGGTCAGGTTGGTGTCACCATAGAGAATAGGAGAAGGAGTCATTCCTAAATGAATCCAATATTAAGCAGTAAAATAGGAACCTGTGAAGTGAGGGCTTACCGAATATGGGGTGAGGCCAAGAGCAAGATGGATGTGATGTTGTGCAGATGAATTCCATACCAAGGGCTTCCGAGGTTACTCCCACCTTTTAAGAGACCAGTTCCACTATATCAAGCCTAACGTGGAATTTCACTTAGAATGTACATCAAGGGTGATCAACCTCCCAGAATAGGTGAATTTAAGGACAGAGTCAAAAAGTCAAGAAGAAAGACACTAAAGCTTTATTGTTGCTTATTTAATAAATATTTACCACTCTATACATCTTAGTCCTGAATATGATTAATGCTTTTATTTTTTTTTCTCTGGTGAGTATTTATTATTGTTTTCCCATTTGGAAATTTCTCTTCCTCTGTATCACAAAGCCTTGCTTCCACTAGAAAAAGGGACTAACATGTGACCCAGACTGATCAATCATATTACCTTCCCCTTCTCTAGGCAAAATGGCTATCCAAGGATCAGCAGGAGGCCCAAGTAGAGCTGAGCAGAGTTCCCCCACTAGATTTTGCTGAAACTTCTAGCAGAAACTAAACCTAGACTAGATCAACCATCTTTGTATCTACATGGAAAGAGTCTTCTTGAACACAGAGCCAACACAGAGGAAAGCCGAACTAAGACTGATTCTCACCAATATTGATTGCACCCCCAAATCCATTGCACCACAGTCTGATTTTTCACATACATAATAAGACACACTTTCTGTGCTCACACACATCTTTGTTTAAACTAAAATGTTTGGGATCCTTATTACCTGCTACCATTAAAAAAAATCTGAATGTTCTCTAATAAAATAAAATTCAAAAGACCTAGCAAAATGTTTGGCCCTGGGTGTCTAGGTCCTATATTAGTTTTTTACCCCAACCATATAATCCTGATGTTCATTTTTCTTTCTTCAGCTTAAGTATATCCTTTCATCAACCATGTATCTGCATTCAGAAAGAACTCTTTTGTGCACAAGGCAAAAAAAAAAAAAGAGTTTTAAATGGGAGTTCCAGTCATTTTTAGGAATTTGTATTTTCTTAAGTCATGAATAAATCCATGATCAGAATTTATCCCAGGCACCTAGATTTCATTAGAAATGAGAAGCCAAATCATACATGAAATCAATTATTCTGTCCTTGAACAAAATGTTTATTGGACATTTTTATTATTATATTTCATGTTTTTCTTAAACTTTTCAAGCTTTCATTTGACCCAAAGCATTGTTTGACCCAAAAAGTGGTTACTTCTATGATCAGATTATTTTTGTAGCTGCTGTCCTGAAGCAACTGAGTTAAAAACTCCAAAATATAACCACACCTTCAGGATCCTAGTAACAATGAATGTGCTGAGGTACAAAAATCCTCCTTAATATACTCCACTGTCTAGTCTCCATTTATGAGGTGAGTTTATTATACCCAAATAAGAAGTTATGGGATCACCAAATAGTTGGATTTATTTATATCACTGAGTAAAATATACAAACATGAAAAAGCAAGAACTAAGAAACAAGCTAAATCACAACAGCAGACCTATTTGGAATCTCACTATATCACCATCATTTTACTCCTTAGCATATGATCCTATTAGAAATAAAAACATTGTTATGTGCATTTCTTCTACAAATAAATCCCCTTACAAAGAACAAGATCAGAGAGAAATTAGTACAAGACAACTCTGTTAAGCAGCACAGAACTACAAAGAAATCTATGAACAATTTAAAATAATAATACAAGAAGTAAATAATATTAGATACATTTGTACCAGAAACATCATGTAAAAAATCATGATTTTTTAAAAAAGTAAAACCATAGAATAATAATGTAGTAATATTAGTTAACACAATACCTGCCACATACCATGCACAGTTCTGAGTCTTTCATCTTATCCTCACAGTAATTCTATGGGATAGATACTATTATTATCCCCACTCAATATATAAGGAAACTGAAGTTCAGAGAAGTTAAGTAACTCTCTGAAGTTCACACAGCTAATTGGTGGCAGATTTAGCATTCAAACATAGTGAATGAGTATGAGCTGTAAGTTCAGAGGAGGAAGAAATCATTGGTTTGACTGGTTTAGGAAGACTTCCCAGTTTGGACAACATAAAATAGTTCTCAAATGAAGCGTAGAATCTGGTAAGAAGGCATTAGAAAATGCTGTGGGGAAGGTAAAGGAATTTGATCAGGTTTCCTGCAGTATAGACATAATTCCAAAAACATCTACAGTGAAAGGGCAGAGACCAACTGTTCCTCACCCAACTATGTAGACTGGCACCTGGTAGAAGCTTACTAAAGAATACTATTAGATATGGAAAAGTATTGGCAATAAGGCGAAGAAGTAAATTGGAGTAATATTTTAGAATCTCTTTGAAGCAAGTCCCGGCTAGAATTTAAACTAATGGACTTTGGAATCAGGAAGGACTGATTTAAATCCCAGTTCTACCACTTATGAGCTGTGTGACCATAAGAATATTTCTCAAGCTCTTCTGAGCTTGTCTTTTATTATGTATAAGAGAGGGACAAAGATATTACCTCACAATTTTATTGCAAGGATTAAATAGCATAATGTACATACACAGCTCCTGGTATCTATTAAAGTACTGAATAAATGGTAACTACTTTTTATTGGTAGACTATGTAGTTCATACATCATCTCTTTGTACAATGAGCTATTGATTCATTGAAATGGTATTAATATCAAGAAAGCATTCAAAGAAACTTAATCTAAGGAGGTGGAATGAAGTAAAGGGAGGAGACACAAAGGAAGATAGACAACTTAATATACTATTACAATAGTCCAGCCATTAAATAAGTGTGTAAATTGGATCAGGACTGCAGAAATAGGAAGAAAAATTGGAAAAAGACTCATGGTTAAACCAATCTTCTATGATTTTTTTCCCTTTGTAGTGTATTGAACTAATATTCCAGTTTATTAAGGAATTATATGAGATATATATATTAAAATCTAATCCTAACCATTAATATTAACTGTTAAATTATTTGCCAACAAAAAAGTTGGGTAAAAAAATCAACAAATGAGGAGAGATCTGACACAGACATTGACATCCACCGTGCCAGCCCATCTTTCATTTGTAAGCTCATCTATTTCAATCGAATCACAGCATTTATGATATTCACACCTTGACAGCAAGAAAAACTGGTAATTTGTGTCTTCTAACATGAACTTATTGTCATGACTGCCTACTAATGGTATGTTATTTTAGGAGGTTTTATGGACTTTTGTGAAAAATTACTAGTTTGCGAGCAAAAGCAAGAAAATCTGTGAAGCCTGACACGGTGGGCTAAGGCTCTCCAAGTAAAGTACATTGTAATTACAATGGAGTCAGCTTTGGGTTACCTACAGTAGCAGTGTCAGCATAATTAGATCTGTCAAATGTTAAAAAATAATTTTGTAAATTACTCATTTAATTGTTTCCATCTTGGATATAGAGACATTCTTTAATTAGGCATGAGTCAACTATTTCACAGGCTAATTTGCTGATATGAGTAGAGTTTATACAAGCAGCACAGAGCAATGCTGGAAGATGCTTTTTATAGACCTTGCAGCCTTGCAAGAGTGCTCCAAATGTTGCCTTCTTCAGCCTGAGCATCGTCTCCATGTGTGATGAGCCACTCCTGTTAAAGCCAAGCAGAGTGAAATATGTAAGGTGCCATTTTCTAATTAAGAATAATAATTTTTAAAAAGGCACTTTGTAATCTTCCTGTTAAGTACTACAGGTCCAGGTATGGTCATATTGCTGAGCTGTTTGGAAAAAAAAAGCTGAATTTTTCAGAATCATCCAGAAATGCAGAATAAGAATTAGAATCTTATTCTATTTGTCCACCAATAAGCCTGACTCCACATTTGTGTGATTCCACTGTTGACGACAGTCCTTTGTACAGGTAAGTGAGCTACTATAGAAAGTTCTCCCATTTATTCTCCTTACTGTCTCCTGTTCCACAGCAACAGGCCCTTTTTCTGAACATATTCTTTTTCATTTCATCCTTTCTGCTTCCAGAACTGGGAAAATTTACCAGTCTCACTTCAGCTAGTTTGAGTTACATCTTTACAAAGAAGGACAATGAAATCATTTCCATTATCATTTTCTTTTTTGGGGTAAACATTATTTTATTCCTTTTTCAGGACCTGTCCTATAACTGCTCCATCCTTGTAGCAGCACTGACTAGTAGGACTGAAGTCCAATTTATTCAAGAAATTTCTCAATCACCTTCTTTTTGCTTCCATCTCTAACATTACATTGAGATTCACTGATGAACAAAATAAAACAACATGGTGGCCTTCTTGGTAGAAGGGGAAAAATTGATGGTCTAATAAGGACTTTATTAAATTGACAAACATGGCCTGGGTGTCAGTTCCATTATTCTCTGAATAGAAATTCATCTCATGGTTGCCAAATAGCATTTTTTTAAAAAAGTGTATGTTTTAGAATAAACCGGTCTTACGTTTCCAGTCCACTTGCACTTTGACAGACACAATCATGAACAAAGTGTCTAGATCAGTGCATTCAGGTTTCCTTTTTAGGCTTTTCTTCAATAAAGGATTCACCTATGTGAAGAGTTACTGGATCCACCATGGTTCCACATAGCTTGGGGTGAGGGTGGCATTGGGAAATGTGTGGGACCTGCTGTGGGTAGTGGGTAGTCACAAAGGTTGTGAGACCAGAGACCAAGAGGGTTAACCCCATGAATGTTTCAATGCAGAAATGGGTGTCAGAGGATTTGACAAAAGAATTGTGAAAAACTATGTACCACTCATATATGTTTAAATTAACACTTAAAATTATATCATGTGTTTATTATGTATAATAGTTGCAATAGATATAATTTAAATTGTTGGTCTTTAAAACTTTTTTTTTCAAAACCCCACAGCTGAAGACTTCACTTTTGTGACTTAGGGAAGATATATGTCATGTAACCTGATTTGTAACACTGATACTTGTTGTCAACTCATCGACTAAATTAGATTTATGTTCCATCCCCAAAAGCCTGGTTTCATTTTTCATTTTAAACTAATGTGTTAATATATATCTCTGTGACAACCATCTCACTTCTAATTTCAATTCTAAGATAGAAAGGAGCAAGAAGCTACAAGGTCTCACCAGGAGTTTATGCTGGTTAATACAAGGTACAGTCCCTTCATTAGTTCTTACTGAAAGGGAACCCTGCTCATCTTTCTATTACTAAGTATTCCTTAAGGAGCTATGCATTTTCTCTTTCTGTTTGTTTGTTTGGCACTGGGAATTGAACCCAGGAGTGCTTTTACCTCTGAGTTACATCCCCAACCCTTCTTATTTTTTGAGACAGGGTCTCACTAAGTTGCTGAGACTAGCCTTAAATTTGTGATTCTCCTGCCTCAGCCCCCTCCAGGGTCTCTGGGATTAAAGGTGTGTGGCACTGGTCTTGGTGAGCAATGCATTTTCAATTGCACTTTGTATGGCATCCAGATGTCTATCTAAGTGAGGTTCAGTCATCATGGTCAAATTTGGGAATTGGTAGACATTTGGCTTCCTTTTATAAAATAGGAGAATTGAAAGGTGACTATACAGGTGGTTTTGTCCAAAGCTGTCTTGATTCACACCAGTTGCCTTCTATAATTATTAATAGTGTTTCCAGTCACCCTCAAAACTATTGCATTTATAGGAAAATTAAGATGGTAACTGAAGAGAGGCAATCGTGGAAATAAAAGAGGGAAATCTCAGACCTCAGACCCATCAATTCTAAGGGAAAACATATATGAATATTAAGTAAGACTATAAAACCCTTCAAGCACCTCCACTGTTTGTATGAACCCCAATGGAACTTTATTTTATCTGGCCAGAACTTTTGCTCTGAAACTTTTATACACAGGCCCAAAATTATAGACAAGTTAACAACTGTGACCTAAGCACATGCCATAACAAATTATTTATTTATAATCCCTAGGAGGGGCACTTAAAAATTTAGTTGTTGTTATCCTTACAATGAAATAATACCCTAACACTTTTACCAGAACCCAAGGATCACAGGTTCTTGAAAGACCCAAATACCATTCACTCATCAGTGTTACCTAAAATGACTAAATAGGTGTTCCATAAACATGCTCTTTCTTTAGCATGCACATGGCTCCTTCTGGCTTCATTGAAAAGAGCATGCTCCCTGTCTTTGAAGCATGATGGACAGGCACCAGGCAATGCCTCTTCATTAGTTAGAATATGACTGTATTTTGGAACAGCTCTAACTCAAATAGGACAGATTTAAGCATATGGCACAATGGAGTATTTGCAAAAACCATCATGAGGGCCTTCACGGCCTGTGCAGACTTGAGGACCCTGTAAGAAGTTCCCCTGGCCTAACTAACACCTTGGCTTTAGTTACAGGCTTTTTGTAGTGCAGAAATGGAGTTGGCAGATGCTCTGCTGCAGCAATGTCTTACAGTTAGGAAAATCCACATCACAAAAAATATGATACACCAGAGCAGGTTTTTAAAACTCCCCAGGCTCTACCTTAGAATTTTTGATTCTTCAAACATAAAATAAAAACCAAAAATCTATATTATTTATAGATACTCCCCATTATTCCTAACACAAAGCAATTTGGAGATACACTGCTCTGGAAAATAGGAACTTAACATAGATCCCCTGAAATACATACTTCAGGAGGGTTACTGAAATTGGTTAATGTAAGATATCAGCACATGAGGGACATGAGGGAGAAAGTTAATTCACCAAGTGCTTCTCACTAAGTGATCTGAGGTCATAAAACATAGTCACAGCCAGTGACATACTGGGAATGACTGTCCAGTTACAACTTCTAAGTAACTGCACATACCACTGGGGCTTGATACTAAATAACAAAAACAACCCTTCGTATATATGATTATTGACCCATATTTCATGAACTTCAAGTATTATTTAGGAAGAGTAGGTCACATATGCTGAGATACCAGGTATAGTTATCCAAGTTATTCACTGCACGATTCCAGGGGCGGCCATTCACATTTATAAAGTTGCATGGTACAAAATGTGCACAAGCCTATATGGTAACCTGACATGGAATCAAGGAGGGACATGAAACCCACATGTTTCTAAAACCTGAAGGAAACAGCGTCACTCTCCTTTTAAACTGCCTCATTTTTAGGTACCATATTGTAAAATTCATTTTTAATTTTTTTAAGCAGAGCCTGAAGCAAAGGAATATCTACAGAATGAAGTAAAAATTGAAAACCTCTCAAGCAATATACTTGTTTTCCTCAAAGAACGAAAAGGATATTTAGAATTGAAGCTACCAGTTGAAGACTGCATTGGTTGCAGAAAGATGTCATCTGTTTTCCAGGTAGGAAAGTTAGAGACATTAGAATCTGTGTTTTTTTTTTTTTCTTTCTGGTACATCATGGAGACCCCACTCATCCATTCAAATGTTTATAGTATCAATGAACTGATTATTAAGCATATATTTTTGCTCCTGGCTCTCTTTCCCAATACATTTAACTCCTCATCCTTGGCCTACAGCACCCAGGGAACACCTTCTGCCTTGACTTAAGCTAAGGTCCATTAGGTCCCTCTCTCTTCGTATTCTCTGCTTTATGGGCAGGCTTCCTGTCTGTCCCAGTCTCCTAGGCAGGACCCACGATAAAACATTATGGAAAGAAACTCAAAACCTGAAAGAAATAAAGATTGCCTCCAAAGAAGGGATGTTAGTTACATTATACAATTGCAGCAACCACACAGGTGCAGCCATAAGAAACAGAAGCCTGTGAAATTTTAGGAGGTTGATTCTTCACACCTATTTGCAAGACTGCATTGTAATTTTATAGCACCTCCTTCCATCTGCTCTTACCATTGCAGTGTGAAAGCTTTCAGGAACCTAAAATGCAGTCTCCAGATATAATCAAAACTATATTTGCAGCTCAAAGAAAAAGACCACAGTAACTGATTTTACATTAGAAAGAAGTAATAAATGAAAATTGTCTGCTGATAATTCTTGGCATACTCTCTGATTTTATGCATGCATTTATACAATTATACTGCTTCTGATTATTAATGAAAAATTGTGTTTTACATGAAAATACCATTATGCCTTCACGTTGGTTGATGATTTTACTGGAGAGCAAACAAATTTTTCAAAACGTTCTATTTCAAATGTCTTTAATTTAACCCCAAATAGCTTGTTAATTAAAGTACCAAAGACTTAATTCATGTGATCTTATTTCAATATTTACATTAGAAAGTCTATAGCACTTTGGAATCTAGAAAGGAAAGTCTTTCATTAATATTTAGATAAATCTGCTTTACATACAGAAAGTAGTATAGGGACTTAAGTATATGTGAAATTGGGGTTGAAGCCAACAAAAGGAAGATTGGGAATGATTAAGTAGAGTCTCTGTAATCCTTGACCAAAATATTTGGACACTACCTGTAGACCAGACCACAAAGTTGTGAAGCAAACACATCTGTAATGCAACCATATCTACTAGTACTTACTGATGTCATGTAGAAGGGAGAGGGGGAGCAAAGGTTCGAACCATAACAATACGGAGTAGTAGGTGCTATTAAAAATATGGGACTGACTCAACTTCCAATGCATGGATGGAAAAAGAAAATCTTACATAGTCAAGTGTCAAAATGCTAATGGTTGAATTAGATTTCACTCTCTATGGTCAGTCCACCAAGAAATATTCCCTACCCAGAGACAAGTAAATTTTATCCATGTATTAAAGACATTGAGGCATATGAAAAGCCAACAGAAGTCTTGACTTATGAGATACAAAACTGAATGTATAAATTGGAAGGAGTCAAAACAGTATAGCAGCTTATTTTCCAGGGTTGTTACAACCAACCAGAGCACAGCCCATGAGTAACAGTCTGCTATCACAAACAAGTTGCCATTGATTCTTCCTCAATGTCTATCCATGACTTTATCTGTCATCATATTCCCAGCTTTGGCTGTACATTGGGAAATACCTGGAGAACTTTGTAAAACTATAAACACCTGAAGAAAACACTTAAGAGTTATCAATATATCCATCTGGAATAAATCCCAGGTATTGATAATGATTCTTATCAATTACTCAGATGATTCCAATAGAATAGTTTTCAAACTATGGTTCAAAACACTGGTCTTCACAAAATGAGATGGAAGAATCTTCAAACAATATAAAATTTCCCCAATTTTTAAATAAAAACAATGGGTAAATGACCAAAACAGTTTACTAAATCATCCCCTATAAATTTTCTTCAACTTTTGGTGAATGCTACTGTTTGATTTTAAGAGAATCTAGTATGAGACAAAGACTGAATGAATTCCAAATGTATATTTAATTATTCTTTTTTAAAATATATTTTTAGTTGTTGATAGACCTTTATTTTATTTATTCATATGTGGAGCTGAGAATCGAACCCAGTGCCTCACACACGCCAGGCAAGTGCACTACCAGTGAACCACAGTCCCAGCCCTATATTTAATTATTCTAAGTTCTTTTGATTATTGCTATGTTGTGTGCCACAAGGTACTTTCTAATGTGCAGATTCACAGCTATCTGAATAAGTTGGGGAAACAACATTACAGTAATTCTGGGCAGCACCTGGTAAGGTCAACATTTTCTGGGAAAAGATTCACTGTGAAAATGGTGGGATGGATTGGCTGTACATGAAATATAAATAAGAAGGGACCAGAAATGACTAGTATACCTTATTACTCTCAAATAGTCACATGTAAAAAGTTCAATGTAGCAACTTTTTGTTCACCAATCAAAAGAGATATTTCTACAAGATGCCTCACAACTCATTCTATTCATTAAAGAATTACCACAAAGCAATGAGTCAGAAAGACAGTAGGATTAAATTATTTTATGGCCTGATTGCTAAAACACTTAAAGATTTATGCACAGAACCACTTATGGGGAAATTATTTTGTTGTCATTCTTACAATCTTAAAGTCAATGACAGGAAGTTCAGTTTCTATAAAGATAATGCTAAAGCAATCATTTATCTTCAATTCTGGTGAATGTCAAGTAGGTTAGAAATTTCATTCCTAATAATAAAAATAAGTTAGATAGGGAGAGGGAGCATGGGAGGAATAGAGGAACTCTAGATAGGGCAGGGTTGGGTGGAGAAGGGAGGGGGCATGGGGTTAGAAATGATGGTGGAATGTAAAGGACATTATTATCCAAAGTACATGTATGAAGACACAAATTGGTGTGAATATACTTTGAACCAGAGATATGAAAACTTATGCTCTACATGTGTAATAAGAATTGTAATGCATTCCGCTGTCATATAAAATATTTTTTTAAAAAATAATTAAAATTAAAAATAATAAAAATAAAAATAATTTAGATAGGCAAAGTTTACTAAAAGTAGTGACAGCCACAAAAGTCAAGCAAAGAATAGGATAATCCTAAGTCACTTATTTCTTGCTGAAGTGTTAGATCTTTTTTGCCTTGAGAATGTCAGCCTTCTTCCTGTAGCTGTATGTGTTGCATAGAGTTGATAAATATAGAATTGTTGTTCCATTGATTGACAGGTGCTTAGCAGTCTCTGCCTTTGAGGGAAAGTGCTAAGAGCCACAGCCAAGTTTAAGAGAATCTAGTATGAGACAAAGTCTGAATGAAACTTGGCCGTGGCTCTTAGCAGGAAAGTATCACAGGTGATGTTTGACTATGTTCCACTGTTAATTTTCAAGAAAGAGATTTAATTTGTTTCTTAGTACCCAATGGTCTACATTTAATCATAAAGTTCTTAATAGTGTGAATTTTGTTCATTAAATGGTATTTTCTGTCTCCTGTTTTCCAGAGGCCTCTACTGTCTTTGTAACCATAAGTTTCATACATTATCTATCTATCTATCTATCTATCTATCTATCTATCTATCTATCTATACACACACACACACACACACACACACACACACACATATATATATATATTTTATATATATATATATTTAGTTGTAGATGGACACAATATCTTTATTTTTATTTATGTATTCTATGTGGTGCTGAGGATTGAGCCCAGGGCCTCATGCGTGCAAGGCAAGTGCTTTACCACAGAGCTACAACTTCAGCCCTCATACATTCTCTTTTAAGGAAAACTAATGCTGATATTTCTTATCACTTCTCTACAGCTTTTTTTTTTTAGTGCTCACCCTGAAGGATTTAAACTGAAATTCAATTTGCAATGTTAATATAATAACATTAAGTTAGAGGTGTAGCTTGGTGGCAAAGCACTTCACTAATACATATGAGGCTTTGGTTTCAATCCCTTGTACCCCCACAAGAAATACTAATATATAGATGGATATAGTTATAGATGACAGAGACAGAGACACATAACTAAAAGCAGTATTAGATGGCCAGGCTGTCTTATTCACACACTTCAGATTACATGGCAAGTGCCCTATTGCCAATGTGGATGACTCTAAACAGATGTACTTAATAAAAGCATAGGTTTTTCTACTTTCAAAAGTAAAACTTGATAAATTTAAATTATTCATTAAGTAAAAGTCATTTTTAAAATTCATGCTAGAAAGCAAATGTTAAAGTTGTTTCTTATTAATATGAAGGGCTCCCTTTGACCACTCACCCCAAACTGTCCTTAGTCACATGGGGAAATGCCCCTCCAGGAGGTTTGCTCTAATCTTTCAGTGTGGTCTAACATCAACCTGGCCCCAACTTGCTTCTCATTATGCATTATATTTCTCACTATGCAACACATACTATCACAAAAAGAAGGCTGGCGTTCTCAAAGCAAAATGATCTGATAGTTCAAAAAGAAATGAGAGGAACTCATAATGAGTTACTCTTCAGTTAACAAAGTCTAAACACTTCACATATTTATTCACTTAAAATGTAAGATCTTCCTTATCTTCTGTTTGTGAATTCTGGTTTTTTTTTTTTTTTTTTAGTTACAGAAGAAGAAATGGTTATGAGGGAAAATAATCAAGTGGAACCCCACCAACTAGCCCCTCAATAGCACCAACTCTCCTCCATAGATAGACACACAGTATATTGTTGGCAGACATATCTGTTGTCTATTCTACTTTTTAATTTCACACTATCATGTAAGTACTTCTGTACATTCTTTCTCATTCTCCAAAAACTTAATTCAACACCATTTCCAGAGCTAGCTGCTTAAAAGTCCTGACTCTCTAAAACTTCAACAAAGCATGTTAAAGAACATTTTTTGAAACATTTAATCAAAGCCCCAAACTAATTTCACTGACATATAGCATTTACAGATGGCAACACAGAAAGTCAAGATATCCAAAAGCCACTGACAAAAATTAAATACAAACCAGTGGAAAAAAATCACCTAAAAACACATCTGATTGCCAGATCATTTATCATATGGATCAACAACAATGATGTCATGCTGACATTTCTTAGGTACAAAGTATCAACACGTAGCTAAAGCAAGAACTGATGAGTTCTCCAAAGTCTCTCAGAACTTCCTCAAGCAAAGAACTCTGCCTCCCTGCTCTAGTGTTACCATTTATGTGTTTTAAATGGCATATGGTATCATAATTGTGGGATTACACATAGTTGCAAGGCATTGGATTTTAGAAAATCCTCACAATTTTATGCTTGTCTGCCCTTCTGGAACCCTATTAAACACTGTCCCTCTAAGACCACTCACTTCCCACATCCATGTACCTATAAGCCATGTCAGTGATTTTACTAATGAATTTATGTATTATTTTAAAGTCCCAAACCAGCAGATTTTAATAGTTTATGCCTCTTCTGTTGAGATTACTAACCTCATTTTATTGTCTTCAGTAGTGTATGGAGATAGCATATGCTATGTTTACCTTTTGGATATCCGTATATTTAACCATCTCTTTGGCTTGGGAAGAGTCTCTTAGGCCAATAGTTAAATGACCAAAATTTCAGTTGAAAAACTACTGACACAAATGACTAATTATTATATGCTTATATTTTAGCCTTGACTTGTTTTCATATTTGTAATTTTTTGCTATGCGTTTTCAGCTCTCTGTCAGATCTTTCTTACATCGTAGAAACCATTTAGACCCCCTAGCTCAATGCCATTGCCAAACTGAACATGTGGTCCAATGGTAGATCACCTGACTAACATGCACAAGGACCTGGGCTTGAGATCTAGTGCTGCAAAAACATAACATAAATAGCCATCACTAATGACAATATTAAGGACAATGACTGACAGCAATATTGAAGAACTGACCTCTTATTTATAAAACTCAGGAAATGTCCTAAAAACTGTTTACCTCCACAGCTATTATACCTATATTGATCATTCAGGAGTAGCAGACACATCATAGTAGACATCATCTCCGCATGAGCCTGTGGCAATGTTGGGTAAACTAAATTCCTAGATAACCTAATTTTAGTCATCCACATTAATTTCTCCCACATGAAATTTTTGTTCAAAATGCAAATTAAAAAATCAAAACTGTGTGTGTGTGTGTGTGTGTGTGTGTGTGTGTGTGTGTGGAGTGAGGGGATGATAGAGAGGTATTTTTCAACCACCTTTTGCAGCTTGGGAAACAGGAAGTGATGACTCTGGATACACTTCCAACCATGATGAAGCCCACCTGATGATCTGGTGAAAAGGCCAGCCCAGTTCCCACCTCCAGCATTGTGATTTGCTCCCACTGTGATAAACACTGATAGAACAGGTTGCAAAGTGAAATAAGAGCAGGAGGAAGCATACATGGAACACAAATTTAAATCAGCCCAAATGGACACCTTACTCCACCCCCCCCCCACAAAAAAAAATGAAAGCGTGTTCCAATCCCCTACTCAAATTTAACTTTCCAATTTGGTATAAATTCTGTAGATGGGAAAGTCATGACTAACAAATGGTGAAAAACACAAGGTCTTCATGGAGAAAACAGCAGCCATAGTTTGGCAGATTATGCTGCACACATCCAGCAGTATTTGCTGTAAATTAATAATCCCAAAGGGATTATATCTTCAAAAATTACCAGATCAAATGACACTCAGAAAACAGTTTGCCTGTGAAATATCAGCCTTTCTGTGACAACATTTCAGTACATTGCCAGATTGTCAGTTAGAACTGGCAAAGTGTACATTTGCCAAATTATCAATTTAGAACTGGCAAAGTCTCCCAGTGTTTACAGAGAAAGCTGATGAATCAATATACAAGCGCTCCATCCAAAGAGGCTAACAGAAATGGAAGCAGCCAACAAAGAATACAAGGAAAGAGGAAATAACCATTTCCTCAAATTTTCCAACTCAAATCCATTCATCACCTGGGATCTTACACAATTCCAATCCTTTTAAAAATCCAAGTTGGGAAGTTCTCTCTGGTCCTTTGAAGACTTGTTCAATAGAAAAAGATACTCTTGGCTTGTGTTTTATTTTCACTAAAAACCAAACTAAATTGTTATTTTATCGACCATATTCAGATTGAAACAACTTAAAACAGTTCCTATTTATTAGTTCTCTGAATCATCGTGTTCAAATACCTCTTTGGATAGATGCACATCTACAAAGTTTGCTTTCAGAGAGATGCTTCAGGACTTCCAGGTAAAGAAACAGCAATCCCAAAACCTGTGTCTGTTAGGCAGAATATGGCCATTCGAAACAACAATTGGGGATAGGGACCAGGTTGCAGAGGACCCCAGCTTTCTACACCTTACTCCACACCCAGCCACTGTCAACTAATTGTTCTCCCACTGTGAATAGCCTAAAACAATTATGACAACCACTCCCATTGAGCTCAAATAACTATGGCACTTAGCCAAAGGTACTTATGCTGTTTGCTGTGTTAATCTTGTTCTGACTTCATATAAAAGTCTCAATTGGGAATAAAGTCTCAAAGATGGTGGCCATGGCCTAGACATTTGAAATGGGTTATGTTTCTTCTGTTTTAGAGAATATGGAATCTCTAGTAGAAAACAAATTCATGCAAACAGCTTTATTGATTACCTAAAGATGGAGCTAAATAATGCAGAAGATAGGGCTGGGGATGTGGCTCAAGCGGTAGCGTGCTTGCCTGGCATGTGTGCAGCCCGGGTTCGATCCTCAGCACCACATACAAAGATGTTGTGTCTGCCAAAAACTACAAAAAAATAAATATTGAAAAATTCTCTCTCTCTCTCTCTCTCTCTCTCTCTTTAAAACAAAAAATAATGCAGAAGATAGTTATAAATTGCCTGTAGTTTGTTAGTGTGCACCACTTAAATATATGATTGAAGTTTTCATCTTGCATGTGTGTGCAATTTTTCTCATGAGCTGATCCAGTGCAAGGACCACATCTTCTAGTCCCTGCTCAACACAATTAATCTTCTGCTTTCTGGGTGACTGGCTAAACATGAAACTGATTTCCCAAACAAGGTTCTGTTTCTCATACACCTAACACCTCTGATTATGCTGAACACTTTTTTCCTTCTAAACTGTAAGGTAGAGTTTAAGGACTTTTTTGCTCTCTATGGGGCAACTTAAATTCAAAGAGAAAATTCAAATCAGTGCAAAATCAAAAAGAAATGCCCTAGATTTTTAATTATTTTCACAATGAAAATATCCTGAAGATAAATCTTTAGATTTTCCAACATCAAAATAATATAACCATTAGATATGGAGTAGACCAAGATATATTCTTGGTTGTAAACTGTAAAACTAGTTGTTAAACTCACGGACCAAGATAATATTAGCCAACTTGCTAACTCATTGTATGTGTATCTTTACTGACCTAAATCTCAGTTATTTACTTTCAAAAAATTCTCCCCTAAAATTAGTTTTTGTTAACAGATTCTGAAGACCATATGAAATACAGTTCAACTTTACAGGATATCTATCAAACAATAAATCTAATAACTTTCAGAAGTTACCACACACTTAAATTTTCCCAATTTAATATTGTTAAATATCCCAACCACTGATATATGTTCAGTCAGATGGATTTGTTTCATCTTGTTACTGTAGAATTGCTGAATTACATAAACATTTCACAATGTATACAAATAAAGCTTTTATATCGCTTTCAACCATTCAAAGCATACACATATGCACAAACACATGCAAGAATTTGTATGCACAAGAAAAAATATTGAACATGTCATACAACACTCTTAAAAAGTTTCTGTTATTCACATTATGACTTGTCGTGTACCTTTTTATTAATATAATGGGTGAAGGTTAGGTAGAGAATACAGTTACCCAGAAAAGCCTTTAAAACTGAAATTTATTTCAAATAACTGAGAAAGGCACAATGATGTAGAGAATGCCTTCAGCCCATCTTCCAATGATTTAAAACCTGCTGATGCCTCAAAGAAATATTTAGAACAATATTGTGCTTGGAGGAGGTTTTATTTTATTTTTCATTTTGTACTGCATCCATCTGGAACAAATCTCCCTGGGTGTGTTACATCTTGAAAACACTATTAAAAACATTAATCGGATCTGGCCCACCAGATCACATAACCCTGGCTGCCCAGCACAATCACATTCTCTAGCCAGACCAAGAGGGAAAATTGCTGAGGTTAAAAGAGTTGTTTCAGGTGTGGCTTCTGGTGTTGCTGCTCTGGGAAGGAAGAAAATCTGAATGACCATGCAATCCTTCTCCCTTCACCAGTGTGCCTGAGCAACTCGTGTGTGACAAACCAAAAGGTGACTGTCACTAAGCCTTCCAGTTAAAAGAGAAACAGAACTGTTGTTGTCTCTTAGTAGACAGACTTTAAAAAAGTCAAGAGGGAGGCAAGCATGATCTCAATTACATTATTAGTGCAAAATATAAAACTTGCTTTAGTCACTTTTATTTTCTTTTTTTTATTGGTTGTTCAAAACATTACAAAGCTCATGACATATCATCTTCCATACATTTGATTCAAGTGGGTTATGAACTCCCATTTTTTACCCCAAATACAAGTTGCAGAATCACATTGGTTACACATCCACATTTTTGCATAATACCATATTAATGACTGTTGTATTTTGCTACCTTTCCTATCCCCTATTATCCCCCCTCCCCTTCCCTCTCATTTTCCCTCTCTACCCCATCTGCTGTTGTTTAATTCTCTCCCTTGTTTTTTTTCCCCTTTCCCCTCACAAACTCTTATATGTAATTTTGTGTAACAATGAGGGTCTCCTTCCATTTCCATACAGTTTCCCTTCTCTCTCCCTTTCTCCCACCCCACTCGTCTCTGTTTAATGTTAGTCTTTTCCTCATGCTCTTCTTCCGTGTTCTGATCTTAGTTGCTCTCTTTATATTAAAGAACACATTTGGCATTTGTTTTTTAAGGATTGGCTAGCTTCACTTAGCATTATCTGCTCTAATGCCATCCAATTCCCTGCAAAATCCACGATTTTGTCATTTTTTAGTGCTGCGTAATACTCCATTGTGTATAAATGCCACAGTTTTTTAATCCATTCATCTATTGAAGGGCATCTAGGTTGATTCCAAAGTCTAGCTATTGTGAATTGTGCTGCTATGATCATTGATGTGGCAGTATCCCTATAGTATGCTCTTTTAAGGTCCTCAGGGAATAGACCGAGAAGGGCAATAGCTGGGTCAAACTTTTATTTTCTTAAAGATAATCTTTGATCACTAAAATAGTATCTTCAGATATTTGTTTAAATTTTAAAAATTATTACAGTTAAAATCATTTTATAATCTCCTTGATCTCTCCATCCAGAGAATAGTCAGATGGCTTACCTTCCAGAGTTTTTTAAATACATCTGTTATTTAATGGAATTGCACTAGATTTCAGTTTTAAAAAGTTCAGGCAGGAGTTTGTTATCAGACATGGAGGTATGAGAAGATCCCTTGGGTTATTCTAAGTCACATCTCATGTTGGTCACATCCCCTTCTCAGATCTGCTATTGGGAGGTAGACATATTTGCCCAGCTCTGTCTAGAATCCTAGCAACACTTACACCACAGTTCTACCATCCTTGGTACTTTTCCAACCTACATTGTCCAGTTCCTCACTCTCTAAAGACAATGCCACTACTAGCACATGCAGGAGCTTTGTATGAGGCATATGCATGTGCACACACACCACACACACATACAACTTCAAAAGAACACTTTCTTTCTTCTTTTTTTTTTTTTTTTTGGTACCGGGGATTGAACTCAGGGGCACTAGATCACTTATTTAGAGACAGGGTCTCGCAGAGTTGCTTGGTTCCTCGCTTTTGCTGAGGCTAGCTTTGAACTTGCAATCCTCCTGCCTCAGCCTCCCTAGCCTCTGGGATTACAGGTGTGCACCATCCAGCCCAGCTTACACTTTCTTTTTTAAACAGTTCCATCTGCTCTGCTCATTTGGGGAAGAGCACCAACTGGATGGTCCTAATTCAGGTATCCCTAACTGAACCGATGTAGTGCAAGAACTCCCTGGACTTCATCTGCAGGGCTACCAGGTTCTGCCACTCCCTATGTCTGCCTGCAGAGCTTCACTGAGGGGTGGGGGCCACCACAGCAGCTGTTAAACCTCCATCCTCCTCCATGGTCATTTATGTGGTCTGCCACATCTGACAATCTTAAAAGGAATGCAGGTATCTGGGAGAATTGTAGACCAACAGTACATGGGCCTCCTCAGAAGCAGTACTAGGTAAAGCAATGGAAATCCAGCTCTCTTTTGGATATAGTCTGAGAGATTGTAAATGAGGAGTTAGACATAAGGAAAGATGGAAGATGGATTTCTTCCTATTGTTTTCAGTCACACTGAACCTTAGGTCGCTGATGTATTCTAGTGCAGTGAAAGTTCTCACAGGTAATGGTACCAGTACTTTAGAAGTATTACAAGTTGATTTTTTTTTAATTGGTACTGGGGATGGAACCCAGAAGGGCTTAATCACTGAGCCACATCCCCAGCCCTTTTGTAGTTTTTGAGACAGTGTCTCACTGACTTGATTAGGGTCTCACTAAATTGCTGAAGTTGGCCTCGACTTGCGATCCTCCTGCCTCAATCTCCTGAGTTGCTGGGATTACAGGCCTGTTTCACCACTATAGCTGGCACAAGTTTATCTTTAAAACATCTTCCTAAAGTGGAAACTGTTGAGTTGGGGACTGCTAGCCAGATACTATTTTAAACTTGTAGCTGATAATTAGTTTTTAAATATCCATCACCCCCTACTGATTTTACAACGCACCTGAAACCATAGTCCTCAGGTGACACTCCTACTATAGTAGTTTCAAAAGTAACTTGAGAATTTTAATAAACCCAAATATTCCTATTTGCTTGCAAATATACAAGTATAAAGGTACCCTTCGAGAAAAAAAAATGTTCTAAATGATTTCCAAAGGAGAATCTTCACAAGGTGTTCCCGTGATGTATCAATAGCCAATTAAGTCTTTAAATGAATCTCTGTAGAACTCAGTCAACATTAGCTATAATAAAAGATGTTTGCAATGTTCATCATTAAAATTAAAATGAAAGTATAGAAATCACATAAAGAACCTCCTCTATTCATTCCATACTGAGATATCCCTTTCTGGAAAAGAGAATACATCCAGATTTGGGGAACAAGGAAGAGTCGGTGCTTTCAATACCTTAAAACATATTGTACCAAGAAAATCTGGTATCCATTTACTATAAAATGACTTTTAAAATATCAACTAGGTAATATTTAAAAGAATTATGATATGTCTATTTAATACAATTTTATGTAGTAACTAAAAATAGTCATGAGTACTTGGAAATAAATGTTTTATGGGGGAAAGCAGAATAAATTTGTACATAATATGAGTCAATTTTTTTAAAAATATATGTACTTCATATAAATACACCACAATATTAACAATTGTCTCTGTCTGTTGAGACTGAGTTGTTTTTATAACCACCTTGTACTTTTTTGTGTCTTCTATCTACAATGAACAAATTTCATGCTCAAATATTTTTTCAAAAACAAGACATATTTTGCTTTGAACTTAAAAGCAACAACCCTGAAAATCTTTTTAACTTCCATGTATCTTATAAAACAGAAATCTCAGTTAAATGTTTAGTGAAATTAAGTTGAAAATATTAGAGGATTTATTTTAGAAATTCAAAGATTTTATTTTAAGAACATAAATTAGAAAATGAAAACTTAAATTTATACCAACATAAGAAAATCAAAGGCATTTTACATAGAAGGCAGAAACTAGATAATCATAGTTTCCTTCCAATGGTCCAATTATATGCCTACCACCAAATTAAAATGTTCATAAACAGACCTTCAAATTGGGGGGGAGCAAATAAAAATGGCTTTTTTGATGAATGAATATAGACTATTTTAAAGTTCTATACACATAGTTTAAAAATAAGAATTTTCTCTTTCAGATATATAGGTATAAGTATTCTATTACCTTCCATTTGAAGACCAGCCAATGCAAGAGCTCAGTCATTTGACAAGACCACCTTGAGACAGGGAGACACCATGTACCCCAACCAGCATCTCATATGGAATTTGATAAGCTATGGATAGGGATCTGAAGTAAAAACCTACCTTTAAGGAGTCCTGTCCTCAAACCTACCTTTTATGGAGCTAACATCCCAGAGACTAAAAAATATGGAAATCATGACAACAGAAGAAATAAATACACCGAGGAGGTTAGGATTTATTGGAGGAAAGATCAGTATCCATGGTCAGCTGTGATTTAGAATTATTATAACCGTTGTGAGTGTTTGATGTTTAACCTTTATACATTTTTAATTCCAGGGTTCTTTCACACTCACTTTTCCTCCCCCCTTTAAAGTCCCTTAGCACTGGCAAAAAAAAAAAAAAAAAAAAATCAATCAAATAACTAGCTATTAAATAGTTTTCAGTGAAGTTTGTGGATTAAAACAATAACAGGTGAATATTAATTTTAATATGTGATTTTTAGCTAGGAAAAAATTAATCAAAAGTAACTGAGATTGGAAAACACATAGAAAAAATCTTGTATTAAGGCAAGATAGATTTTATCAGACATACAAATATTATGAACAATAACAAATATATTATAGGACATATTTGCTCTGTTTGTTCTATCCATATAGCATTCAAAAAATTTCTGCTTCTAATTATAGGAGATGGATCAAGAAGTCATTTTAAAGCATGTCAGATTTTTTTAAATGACTTTAAAATGCAAATCATTTGTAAGAGAGCCCAATAACCAATTTGAATCAAAATAAAACCAAAACTATAATTTTAAATAATAAAATGTTTACAGTGTTTATATGCTCAGAAAATTTTAATACTGAAATACTATAATTTACTTTTTCTATTGCAATTCACTAAAAGTAATTTTACATTCTTTTATGAATAAAAATGTTACGAAAATTAGCAACCAACTGCTAAGGCACTAATAGAAAATAATAAGTACACATTTTTTTCCCCAATCAACTGGAGTTTAGGCTATTTAACATACTGCAACACACATAGAAAATAATATGCCAGTTACTTGAACTATATAGTACCTTAATATTTCAAGAGATAACTTCAAATTGGGATCTAAGATTCAATTTCATTTCAAAGTACTGAAAGTATATTGAATGAATGAGAACACGTTTCTTCTTCAAGAAATTAACAATTCATAGGCAATCACTCCTATTATTTTATCACTCTGCCTATTAAATGCATGTTTTCCAACTATGCACTTGACTCCTGTCACCAGACCTCAGGGCTCACCCTGTCACATTCTCCACAGAGATCAGCAATAAGGACACTTAATGAGCTTCACAAAGAACTTTTCACAATTCAAACCAGTTTAATAGACCTAATCCTCTTCCACAACTTCCTTCTAAAGTTTGCTAACGAATCTCCATCAGGGATCAAGCCAGGAAGAACACTTTGGTGCCCTGAATTTAAAAGGCCCCTTTGATCTCCTACACAACTCAGCAGCTGCATTTCTGTACACTTAAAAGAAACATGAAACTCACCAGATTTGTTTGTTTGTTTTTCATTTGGGCAATCTTCAAACAGATGAACTATAATGACTCCAGCTGTCTCTTCACTTCATTCTGCCAAAACCCGGAGGTGCGACAGGTGCGGGGAGAGCTGCAACCAGCCACAGCAACCGTCTAGGAGGACTGAGGGGAAGGGAAGCCACTCCAAGGGCAGGGAGGGAGACAGCCAGGCAGGGGAGCCTGCCACAGGTTGCCGTGATTGGCTTTGGCAGCTCTGTCTTCGAGCTTTGCTTCCAGTCTGTGGTGAGTTTGCAAATGATGGCTCACTCCTGTGCTCCAAAGACTGACTCCTAGAGTCAGCCCAGTACCCCTGTGTCAAGTGTGGAGCTAAATCACCACAAAGGCGGAAAATTAAATTAATAACGAATCTTTCAATCGGCCACACCAACTGCCACTTCAAGCAAAAGAAGTCACTTCTTTGTTTCTTCCACTGGATAATTACTCCAATCCTCACCTTCCACTGTCTGTGTAGTGCATTGATTATTAATACTTGCATGAAACGTTTCCTGACCAAGGTCCTATTTATAGCCAAAGTCTCTTTTGTTTACAGCGCCCTTGCGGGATCAGGAGGGAATATACCATTTACCCTGCGCAGCAAGAAGCTTTGCCTCACCAAGTCTTATTACTACACTAAATATGAAATATGATGTTTCGGAATAGTGACAAAATACAAGGAAGTAGTTGGTGGCTCCATCGTTATTGCCTTTACCTGTTTGTGCATCTGTGAGTGTGCACTGTTAAGGTGGACCAGCTGAACCACCAGCCTCCTGAGAGTGACAAGAAGTCACCACTTCTGACGTAGAAATCTCACCTGGGGGATGGGCATGGTCCTCTCCAGAGATGCCAAGATTTTGCTGTTTTCCTACATTGCATGATGCTCCAAAAGAAGACGTAGGAGCCCACCCAGTCCACTATTCACAATCCTAAAAATGTTCCAGAAAGTGAAATTTGTGTTTCCTCTTTTTCTGATATGGGTTATGTCTGTTTTGGTTGTTTTTTTTTTTTTTCAGTTTTACAATGAAATTTCTAGCAGGTACTGATGATGATCATTATGTAATTTTTTAAAACACCTTTCTGAGCTTCTTTAATCAAAATCTGAGAATGCTGATTTTAATGGACTTTTACTTTTTCTTTTGAAGTTTGAAGAATAATGACAAAAATAAATAAATGAAATGCCTGGCTAATTTAAAATATCTGAGAATAATAAACCTTATATTCGATATAGCTAAACATCCTGTGGCATTTAACGTCAATATTAGCCAGCAAATGTTAATAGCAAGAACTTTAAGAGATCTTGAAGAGAAACTGGTTTCATATATCAGGTTACTAAAGCCCCTAAAAAATTTTTTTTATTGATTATTTTTAGTTGTACATGAAAACAATGCCCATTTTGATAAAATTATACATGCACGGAATATAGCTTATTCCAATTAGGGCCCCAAGCCTGAGGATGCAATGATGGTGGGATTCATTGTGGTGTATTCCTAGATGTACACAGGAAAATTATGTCAGACTATTTCCACTGTCTCTTCTATTCTTATCCCTCCTCCCTTTCCTTCATTATCCTTTATCTAATCCTAACTTCTATTCTTTCCTTTACCCCCCTTATTGTGGGTTCAATTCCACTGGGCAGAGAAAACATCCACCCTTTAGTGTTTTTCTGAATGGATTATTTCCTTTAGCATAATAGTCTCCAGATCCATCCATTTACCAGCAAAAGTCATAAGGTCATTCTTCTTTATGGGTGAGTATTCTCTGATGTATATATTCCACATTTTCTTTATCCATTCACCTGTTGAAGGGCAGGTAGGTTAGTTCCATAGCTTAGCTATTGTTAATTGAGCTGCTATTAACATGGATATGGCTGCATCACTGTAGTATGCTACTTTTAAATCCTTTGGATAAAACCAAAAAGTGGGGTAACTGGGTCAAATGGTTGTTCAAGAATCTCCATACTGCTTTCCAGAGTGGTTGTACTAATTTGCATTCCCACCAGCAATGTATAATGAACCCTTTTCCCGACATCCTTGTCAACATTTATTGTTACTTGTATTCTTGATAATTGCCATTCTGGTTGGAGTGAGATGAAATTTCAGTGTAGTTTTAATTCACATTTCTCTAATTGCTAGAGATGTTGAACATTGAACATTTTTTCATATATTTGTTGACCATTCATTTTTCCCTTAGAAGTGTCTGTTCAGTTCTTTGGGCTATTTGTTTTTATGGTGTTAAGCTTTTTTAAAATTTTGTATATCCTGGGGAGTTCATAACCCACTTGAATCAAATGTATGAAATATGATATGTCAAGAGCTTTGTAATGTTTTGAACAACTAATAATAAAAAAAGAACTCTATAATTGTGGGAAATAATAATAATAGAAATTTAGTAAAAAAAAGATAATAAAAAAATTTTGTATATCCTGGAGATTAATGCTCTATCTGAGGTACGCAAAGATTCTGTAGGTTCTCTCTTCATGTTCTTGATTATCTCCTTTGCTGAGAAGAAGCTTTTAAATTTGATACCATCCCATTTATTGCTTTTTATTTTACTTCTTGCACTTAGCCTTATTGAGTAAGTCTCTTCCTAAGCTGACATGTTGTAGTGTTGGGCATATATTTTCTTCTGGTAGGTGCAGGGTTTCTGGTCTAATACATAAGTCTTTGATCCACTTTGACTGGAGTTTCCTGCAGAGTAAAAAATAGGGGTTAAATTTCATTCTGCTACGTATGGATTTCCAGTTTTCCCAGCACCATTTGTTGAAGAGGCTATCTTTTCTCCAATGTATGTTTAGGGAGCCTTTGTCTAGTATGAAATAACTGTATTTAAGTGGGTTTGTGTCTGTGTCTTTTATTCTATTCCATTGGTCTTCATGCCTGTTTTGGTGGCAATACCTTGCTGGTTTTGTTACTATAGCTCTGTAGTAAAATTTAAGGTCTGGTATTGAGATGTCTCCTGCTTCACTTTTTTACTAAGGATTGCTTTCACTACACTGAACCTCTTATTTTTCCAAAATAATTTCGTGACTGCTTTTTCTATGAAGAACATCATTGGAATTTTAATAAGAATTACATTAAATCCAGGTAATGCTTTTGGTAATATGGCCATTTTGACAATATTAATTCTGCCTATCCAAAACATGGAAGAACTTTCCATCTTCTAAGGTCTTCTCAAATTTCTTTCTTTAGTGTTCTGTAGTTTTCATTACAGAGGTCTTTCACATTTTGTCAGATTGATTCCTCAAAATTGTTTTTGTGAGGCTACTGTGAATAGTTTCCCTAATTTCTCTTTCAGCTGATTCATCATTGGCGTATTAAAATGCCTGATTCATGGGTGTTAATTTTGTATTCTGCTACTTTGCTGAATTAATTCATGAGTTTGAGAAATTTTCTGGTGGAGTTTTTTTGGATCTTCTAAATATAGGACCATGTCAGCGACAAATAGAGATAGTATAAGCTCTCCTTTTCCTTTTCATTATCCCTTTTATTTCTTTCTTCTAATGCTCTGGCTAGAGTTTCCAGGACTATGTTGAATAAAATGGTGAAAGAGGCATCTCAATCTTGTTCCAGTTTTTAGAAAAAAATGCTTTCAGTTTTTCTCCATTTAGAATGATGGGGGCCTTGGTTTTGTCATATATAGTTTTACAATGTTGAGTTGTGTTCCTCCTATTCCTAATTTTTCAAGTGTTTTGATCATGAATAAATGATGTATTATGTCAAAGGCTTTTTCTGCACTTATTGAGATATTCATATGATTCTTGTCTTTATGTCTACTGATGTGGTAAATTCTTATCTTTAAGTGTATTGAAGTGATAAATTCATCTCTATATATTGAACCAAACTTACACCCCTGGAATGAAATCCATTTCATCATAGTGCACTCTCTTTTTAATGTATTTTTGTTGTTTTTTTTTTTTTTGGTTTGGTTTAGGTACCAGGGATTGAACTTCTCAGGGGCACTCAACCACTGAGCCATATGCCCAGCCCTATTTTGTATTTTATTAAAGACAGGGTCTCACTGAGTTGCTTAGCATCTCGCTAAATTGCTGAGGCTGGCTTTCAACTCACCATCCTCCTGCCTCAGCCTCCTGAGCTGCTGGGATTATAGGCATGTGCCACCACACCCGGCTTTAATGTGTATTTGTATGAGGTTTGCCAGTATTTTATTAAGAATTTCTGCATCTGTGTTCATTCAAATATATTGGTCTGAAGTTTGTTTCCCGTTATGTGTCTTTCTCTGGTTTTGGTATCAGGGTGATATTAGCTTCATAGAATAAATTTGGAAGGATTTCTTCCTTTTCTGTTTCATGAAATAATTTGAGGAAGATTGGTGTTAGTTCTTCTTTAAAGGTCTGGTAGAACTAAGCTGAGAATTCATCTATTCCTGGGCTTTTCTTTGTTGGTAGGCTTTGATGGCATCTTCAATTTCAATTGAAATTGATATGTTTAAATTTTCTATGTCCTCCTGATTCAATTTGGGTAAGTCATATGTCTCTAGGAATTTGTCAATGTCTTCATGATGTTTTAATTTTTTAGAGTATGAATTTTTAAAATAGTCTGATTATCCTCTGTACTTTGACAGTGTCTATGGTAATATTTCCTTTTTCATCACAAATTTTAAGAAGTTGAGTTTACCCTCTTTCTTTTCATTAGCTTGCCTAAGAGTTTATCAATTTTTTTCTATTTTTTTGAAGAACCAACTTTTTGTTTTGTTGATTTTTTGAATTTTTTTAAAATCTCAATTTAATTTGTTTTGCCTCTCATTTTAATTCTTTCCTATCTTCTACTGATTTGGGTGTTGATTTGTTCTTCTTTTCCTAGGGCTGTGTTTAGAAGATTCATGTGAATGATATGCTTTTTCCCATACTTTCACCCTCAGTCTTTGGATGTCTTTGCCTATGAGGTGAATCTCTTGGAGACAGCATATTGTTAGTTCTTGTTTTGTAATACAGTCTGCCAGCCTATGTCTTTTGATTGATGAGTTTAAGTTATTTACATTCAATGTTATTACTGAGAGGTGACTTTTATTCTGTGTCATTTTGATTTATTTCTAGTTTTCAAGTTGAATTTGATTCTCCTTTAATAGCTTGTTCTTCTAGTGTAGTGCCTCCATCTGCTAGTTTTCATTTTTGTTTTTGTTTTGTTTCTTCTTCACAAAATATTTTATTATGTATGTTTTGTAGTGCAGGCTTTCTTATTGTGAATTCTTTTAACTTTCTTTTATCATGAAAGGCTTTTATTTTATCAACAATTCTAAAGCTTAATTTTGCTGAGTATAGTATTCTTGGTTGGCATTCATTTTCTTTTAGAGTTTGGCATATAGTACTTCAAGACCTTCTAGCTTTTAGGGTCTGAGTTGAGAAAACAGCAGAGATCCAGATTGCTTTACCTTTAAATGTGACCAGTTTTTCTCTAGCATCTTTTAAAATTCTATCCTTATTTTCTATGTTTGACATTTTCATAATGATTTGCCTTGGAGTGGGTCTGTTATAATTTTGTATATTTGGATTCCTGTATGCCTCCTATGTTTGATTTTCCATTTCTTTCTTAACACTTGGAAATTTTTCTGATATTATTTCATTGAAAATATTGTGCATTCCTTTAGTTTGTATTTCAGAGCCTTCCTCTATCCCAATGAATCTTAAACTTGGCCTTTTAATATTACCCCATATTTCTTGAAAATTCTATTTCTGATCTCTTAACATCTTTTCTCCATGGTCAGCTTTATTTTTAAGATTATATACTTTGTTTTCATTGCCTAAAACTCTATCCTTCATGTGGTCCAGTTTATTGGTGATGCTTTCCATTAAATCTTTAATTTGGATAATGGATTCCTTCATTTTGAGGATTTCCAATTGGTTCTTCAGAATCTCTATCTGTTTATTGAAATGATCTTTCAACTCTTGTATTTTTCTCTTTGATTTCACTCCTTACATCATTTTTTACCTCTTAAATCATTTTGACTATGAACTTTCTGAATTCTTTCTCTGACATTTCCTCCATTTCTGTCAATGGAGCCTGTTATTGAGGCATTTTGGTGCTTGGAGTGGTTTGTTACCTTGTTTTTTCATATTGTTTGCATTTACCCATCTATCAGTATGGATCTGAAGCAGCAGGGTATCTACCCAATGAACTCACAGTAGCCCTGAAAGTTTCCGGTACCTCAAAGCTTAGAGAGAGACAAATAATATCTACAAATAATGCAAACAATACACAGCATTAAACTAAACAGTTCCTACTATAACACCTACAATGTTAATTGGCACATTGAAATGGTATGATCAGCAATTGCCATCAGTAAATTTTCAAGAGTTTGCAATTTCAAAAGGTGAACAGGAAGAATGCAGAGAGATGTATGATGTGATGATTATGAGGGAGGAGAAGAGAAAATAGAAGTTTAAAAAAAGGATGAAAGAGTGAACAATAGAATTTGGCTGTTGGAGAAAGATAATAGAGAAAGAGAATCAAGGAAAACAGCCAAGTGAAAAACAATATAATACCAAACCAAAATGTATTAATCAAAAGCCCCAGGCCTCAAAAGAGTCATGAAAACTAACTGCCTTTAAAAAATGATAGAAATGAGAAAGAAGAAACAAATATGTATATGTATAAATGTCTATGAATGATTCAGCACACAAACAAAAGAAAAAAGAAAACTGGGGGTGCTTGATGCAAAAAATTACGAAATGTTTCCTTTGCAGTGGTCAAAAAAACATATGTTCATTGTCTGTGCCCAACTGTCTTTCTTTCCATTTCTTCTTGAGTTATGTACTAAGTACACGAGGAGTGGCCATATGCCACAGTCCGGCAGCAACAAAATAACCTGGGGGTGACGAACAACTTGTGTAGGTTGATACAGCAGGAGTGGGAGCTGTTTATTGGAGGACAGGAGGGGTATATATACATTCCACACAGCTTATCTTAATTAACATAAACTAGATACAGCAGTCAACCAATAAGGAATCTCCACACTTAATGGCTCACTGGCAGTTACTTCACAAACCACTCCCTCTGGCAAAATGCCAGGCGCCATCCAGACTTGTTTACAGACTCTAACATTTGCCAGGCGACATCCTGACTTGTTTACAGACCCTAACAGCCATAGGGTGTCAAATCCTTTCTCCTATTTGTTTTTCATCAAATAGCCAGTTGGAGTTCAAAACTCCTGGGTGCCGCAGCAGGCAACTGAATCAGTCAAGGTCATTCCATGTGAGTTGGGCTGGCTAATAAATAACCACACAGAGACATAAAATGTCTTTGGGGGGGTTCAGTGACAGCTCCTCGACCTCAGATCCCACAAGGGAGGTCAGAGAGGCAGGCAAAGAGAGAACATGCCCCGACCCTGGTTTTTATTAGGGGGAAAGACATTGGAGAAAATTCCACCCAAATAAGCAAGGGATTGGGTTTCAGGGTGTTGCTTGGTGATGTCTTGTGGTCAGCAGATTGACTGACATCTTGGAAAGCCACACCTATCTCAGGTGCTGCCCACGTGGGATCAAAGGCAGAGCTAGCAAAATGGCACACAAATGTTATACAGTCCAATCAGGCAGCACCATCAGTCCAGTCCCCTCATACACTCAAATGCGCAGAGCTCACACACAGCCAATAGCTGGCTCCCGACACCTGGACTTCCTTTCTTGACAGTATCTTAGTGTGGGATGGTAAGTTTGTCTGCTCCACTCTCAGAGTGGGGTCGCTGTAGAGTTCCATGAGATGATTTCCCTTAGGCTAGCTCCTGAAGGGGGCTTAGGTCTAGGCAGGCCCCAGGTGCTTCTTTGAGTGGCAGTTGGTCTGGGGACCTGGCAGCTGCTGATCCATGCTGGGAGACTACCCCAGGAGTATTTCCCAGGTTCTGCTCCTAAGGTAGAGGAGTCAGTCCCTTGCCTCCCACCACCCTGCCCTTCTCAACCTCCCAGGCTCAGTTCCTGAGCACATGGTCACACCCACTCACCCCAGTTGGTGCTGCAAGCCACCAGAAACAAATTCTGGAGAGGGAACTGGACTCTCTGGAGACTCCTTGACCCATGTTCCCCTGGGTAAAATGCTCTCTGTGCCTTATTTTCTCCTGGTCTCTTAGGCACAGTCTAGTTTGTGGTACAGGCCAGGTCCTGTTTTCAAACACAGCTCAGATTTCCTGGTCCCCACAGCCACTGGCCACCATAGCCCAGTGGCAAGATGGCTCCTGTCTTGGCTCTCTGCAGACAACTGGGAAACACACAGTGTCTTTCTCTCATGAGGATATTTTGCAGCACAGTCTCTGGATCAGTCCAGTCACATCCTTGATCTCAGATTTCTCCATACCAAGACATGCCACCGTGCCACCTGAAATGCAGTTCCCTAATCTGGCTCCCTTGCCCACCGTGTGTCAGCGCCAGCAGTAGACTTTCTTCTTTATTTTATTGTATCCAATCTTCTGTGTCCCCAAGCTGTTCTGGGTGTCCAAAATGAAATCCCAGTAAAATCTCTCACCCAGCTCAGTGAGAAACTGTTTATCTTCTCTTGGTCTCATGCTGTGGAGCAGCTTAGAAAGAAGCCTCCTCAACTCCACTATCTTCTCTGGCTGAGGTGATCAAAGGTCTTTTGACCTTCATGAAACCTAGAAAGTTCACTGGGACACAGAGAATAACCCAAGTTGGTCTGGGCTGTAGAGCTGTGTTCTTTCCATGATGTCATACTTTGTACTTGCGATGTGTTCTATTAATTTTCTACTATTGCTTACAAATCACCACAACATCTATTTTGATGCACATTACAATTGTACTAATTTCTTACATTGCAGTTACTGTGACTGAAGATCCAGGCTCAGCCTACATAGTTCTGCTCAGGGTCTCATGATGCTGCAATAGGATGTTGGCCTGTTTGCATTCTTTTCTGGAGCTCAGGGTCTTTGCCCAAGCTCCTGTGGCCGTTGTCAGAATTTAGCTCTTTGGGGTTGTAGGACTGAGGTCCCTGTCTTCCTTGTTGGCTGTCAGCTGGGGTCCATTCTTAGCTCCTAGAGCCACCCACAGTTTCTGGCCATGTGATCCTCTCACAATACCTGGGAGAGCACCTTTTTTTCATAGGCCAGGAGGAAAATCTCTCTTTTCATGTATAATACAAATCAGCCCTGGGACTAAGTATTCCATCACTTCTGCCATTTTCTGATGCAGCAAGTTTTGCCTGCATCAAAAGGATAGGATTATTTGAGGCCTTAAATAACTATACCACAAGTATAATTTAAGAAATAAAAGTACAGGCACGGGTGTGAAATAGCCACAGCACTTTCTCTAAACCTATGCTAAAAGACCAAGCTACCACAGTGTCTGTCCAATGGCTGCAACTTATATGTTGGTTCTTTTCCTATTCTTTCATTTCTGTAGCCTGAGGCTGTAAGATTTTACATATATATATATATATATATATATATATATATATATATATATTTATATTTATATTTATATATGAATGATCTGCTTTGCTCATTTCTTTAGCACTAAGGCAAAAAAAAAATTGGCTATAGTCTAACCTAAGAATTAGGCTGTTTTTCTTGAAACAGAAGGCAGCTCAGAGGGCTGAGTCTTCTTTTGCTGCCATGCAACAGAGGTACCCAAGCGCTTTCACAAATGGGTAGCATTTAGCCAAGCAGTAAGAAGAGAAGAGGGCATCTGAGATAGGAATGAATAAATGGCACTTTGGCAACCAGAGAGGGAAATGTCACTGTGTGGTATGAACAGTTTTGTACCCATCCACACTCATCCATGGAGGCATGTTAGGGTTTTGGAAAAAGATAGAAAAACACTTGCTTAGCAGCACTTGTGATATAATAAAAGCACTGCTATTTGAGATACAGAAGTAGATTTTGAACCTTTGGCAAGTCACTGAAGCTCTCCAATTTCTTCTCCCATATATGTAAAAATGGGGTTAATAACAACTTGGGCTGTTGATGAGAAGCAGATGGGAATATGTGAAGGCTAATGGCGTCTTCAAATTGCTTAACATAAGAAAAGTAAGTTTCCCTTCAGAATAAGATCATAGTTTGGCTTAAGTCATGTTGGCTACAGACCAGGATTTGGTGTATTGATTTATTGAGTCAACACATTTATGGAATCTAAAAGTCATACACATACAAGGTAATATTATTTCAACTTATTTAGGGTAATATAAATTACAAAATTAATACAAGCTTAGCAAATAAGTAAGAAATATATAACAAAAAAATTAACATATCATCCTGTCCCTGTTTCATGCCCACTGCCTAAAGAATGCAAATTCAGTCTGGTTTGCACATTTCTACACCCTTAAATTATGTGTGTGTGTAACTATAAGACATAGATACATAAACATCTATGTTGACATTTAGGTGAGTACTTATTTTAATAAAATTAGAATCATACTACACAAATGTCTCTGCATATAAACTTGACTAAATATCATAGGCCATTCATATAGGTCAGTATACATCAACTAAATTTATCAATTTTCTCCTAATTTGAATGTGTATATCTAAGTGTGTGTATATTCTTATTTGGCAACTGGCACCTGTGCATCTACTTTCCAGTCCATATATTTTCCCCTTGCTTTCCATCCATCATGTTTCTTTTGCCCTCAGCCCTATTACCCTCACCCCCAGTAACCCATGTTAAAAATTACTGCATCTCTCTGCACACATTTACAGACATTTATATGAGAGAGTTGTTACTGTTTATACAAATTTGTTAATATTATATACTTCTCCAAATATTTGTTTGCTTAGTCAATGCTACTTCATGGAAATACCTCCAAGCTGACTAATATAACTCTGATTCATTCCTCATAATAGATGCATAACTTTCCATGCTGGGAATGTGTCATAATTTATTTAACATCATTAACAGTATAAAATAAATATCCTTGTAGTTATTTCCATTTGTAGTTGACTATTTATTTCTATGGTATATTTCTGTAAGTAAAATTTCTAGGTCAACAGACCTTTTTTTTTTTTACTTTTAATTTGAATAGGCATTGTCACTTCTCTTTCTAAATGAATGTAAACAAACCCATTGCAAGTGCATGAAAATACTCATTTGTGTTTGTGTTCCACAAGACAGTCTTGTACATCTGTGTCTGTTTAATTTTGTCAGCCTAACATCAACAAATTAACATGGCATGTTGACTTTCCATGAATATATGCTCTTTCCATTTCTCTACTGCTTTATTCATCTTTTTCAAGTTTTAAGGGCTCCATGCATGATTAGGTATGCAAATCCTTAGCCATTTGTATTTCCAATACTTTTTCTAATCCATCATTTACTTTTTTAAGCATCATTTACTTTTTACTTTGTAATATTATGTATTATGCTGTAATGGGGTCTAACTTTTAATGCTATATCTACATGTAGATCTATATATTTTTTTTCTTTTACAAATTCTGAATTTCCAGTTCAGATTATAAAGTTATTTTCTACCTCTACATATTGTCTAAGATTTCTTGCTGTTTTAGTCAACCTGACAAAAACAATAATTATAGAGGAGGAAAAGTCTATTTGGGGGCTCACAGTTTCAGAGGTCTCAGTCTATAGACAGCTGTCTTCATTCCTTGGGGCTCAAGGTAAAGCAGAACATCGTGGCAGAAGATGTGGCAGAGGGAAGAGACTTGAATGATGATCAGGAAGAAGAGAGAGACTTCACTTGCCAGATATAAAATATATACCCCAAAGACACATATATATCTCCTCCAGCCACATTCTGCCTTCAGTTACCACTCAGTTAAACCCAACAAGGACATTAATTCACTGATTGGGTTAAGGCTCCCATAACCCAATCATTTCAGCTCTGAATGTTCTTGTATTGTATCACATATGAGCTTTGAGGGGACACTTGATATCTAAACCATAGCACTTGCAAATTTTTATTTGTTTGTTTGTGCATTTATATGCAATCTTCAACATACACAAACATACAATTTAGCATTCTAAACTCATTCCAGTTTCAGATTTCTAAACTCATTCCATTGCTCTCTTCCAATATTTGAACTTGTTTCAAATACCTGGGGGAACTCTTAAAACCATTCAAATATTCAGTTGGACTGATTTCTTCTTCTCCTAACTATAAGCTTGATAGAAATCTTAGAATTGTAGATAAATTTCATGTTTTATGCTCTTTTTCAATATTACCAAAATATCCATCCCTAAATGTCTTTTATGGTCTTTAGGTTAAATGATTAAAATATATTTCAATTTTTTAAATCTTTTCATTATATTTGGTATAATTATAATAACATCCCATTTACTCAATGTATACTGGATGATAAATTGAGCTGTTAAGAGTTTTTTTGTGTGTGTGTTTGTGTGTGTGTGTATTTTCTCTGCAGCAGGCCAAAGAAGTACACTGCAGAAAGTAGGACTGTCCAGCCATCAGTCTCTCATCCTGAGAAGACTCTGTTAGCCTAGTCCAGGTGTAAGATTTGAGCTTTTAACCACCACCATCATTAACATACGCCAACACATTTTGTGTACTATAAAATTTTATATAAATATGACACAACCGCTATATATGTTATTACTACAACCAAGGTAGAATAATATTTTTAGATATTGACTTTCTTTCCCTTCCTGCCTTCACCTGTTATCCTTTCTGCCAGTGAAGTTGAGCCATGAACATTAGGCCTACCTCCCTGAATAAGGGGAGGACAGATACCGCTTAACAAAGAAGTCATTGCTGGGCTTTGAGTTTCAAATAAAATGTTTTTATAACCAGAGTAAAAACACTCCTTCAAAAACCAAAAGGTTCTGATTAGTTGGGGATGTGCACTAATGGTGAAAGAGGGTTTTATTTTGAACTGCAAAAAATAAAAATGAAAGCCGAGCTTAGACAGTGAGCATGAAGAGTTTATAAAATAAAGTCATAAAGTAAATAAGAGTTCAGAGGATACAGGACCAGAGTTAACATGCTACCTGAGTCACCAAGACAGGCTCCATGCCTCATGTCTCTGGACTTTGGCTCTAGGGAATGTGAAATAATAAGAGCCCCAAGGAGACTTGGTGGAATAACAGTGGAAGTCAGCTGAGCCTGTCTTATCAAGAAATATCATATCCTAGAAAGAGCATGAGTAATCTGTTATGGTTTAGATATGAGGTATCCCCCAAAAGCTCCTGTGTGAGAAAATGCAAGAACATTCAGAGGTGAGATATTACATTATAAGAGGTACAACCTAATCAAAGCCTTTGTGCATTTGAACAGATTAACGTGGTGCTAACTGAAGGTTAGTCACCGGGGGTGTATTTGAGGCACATATTTTGTCCCTAGTGAGCCAATCTGAGTCTTCTGCTCCCTGGATGTCATGTGCTAAGCTGCTTTCATCCTCCACACCCTTCCCACATGATGTTCTAACTCATCTCAAGCCCAGAGCAATGAAGTCAGCTGTCTATGGACTGAAGCCTCCTTTAATATTGTTCTGTCAGGTCGTTTGGTCTCAGCAGTGAAAAAGCTAACTAAAACACCCAGGGAGGCTGGCATTCAGCCTAGTAATGCAGGGACAGTGCCCTGTGATAACAATGGCATGGACCCAGGAGAGCCTCAGAGACACACACCTTGAGACGACACAGAAGAAGCAGTTTTCCTGGGCTTTCTAGAGACAGAAATAAACAGAAGAGACCCATGTTTGAGATGGTGGAGATGGACAACATACGGCCCTCAGGATCAGACCTAAACATCACTGGGTTACCAAATGATGCCCAGTAACCAGGAAGGTGCCAACAGAGGACACTCAGTAGCCAAGAAAGACAATCTACACCACACCAGGAGCCAAGGGTCAGAAGATGGTCACAGAATATTCTTTCTTTCTCATAGAAAAAGACTCTTAAGCCAATCCAGTCAGTCTAAACTGACCCCTCCATGAAAAAGAAAAGCCTTTTTTTTCCCCTCTAAAGAGATTGAATTAACACAGAACAGACTAAGTTGTAAACAGGAAATTGTTGAGTAACATTGAAAAGGCAAGTAAGGGTACCATCGTCTGCTGCAAATAAAGTTTTATGCATATTTGAGTCCTTTTTTTTTAATTTTTTATTGATTCTTTAAAGCATTACATAGCTCATGATATATCATCTTTCATACATTAGACTCAAATCATATTTGAGTCCTAATGTGAATATGTGGATCTTATTAAACTGAATTTCTTATTAAAGTAGCATTTTCTGTTGTAGTGTCTTGGAGGAATATCAGAGAAGATATTTTGTCACCAAGGGAAGCACCTGCCTTGGGCTCACTGGAATGAAAGCCATGGACTCTCTCTTTTAATCTGATTCCTAAACAGACAATCATCTTTTAAATACTTATTAAATGCCTATGTGCCAAGAGATCCTAGAGATAACGTATGACAGCTAAAATTCTTTCCCTTATAGAGCTTACAAAGCAGTGAGCAAGAGAGAGACACAAAGATGCTTTGTGGTCTAGCTCACTGACCACAGAAGGGCACCAGCAGCTATAAACATAGAAAGGACACCAAACCAGGCTTAGAGACAAAGAAAAACACCCTGGACTAAGTGCATTTTTGACTAAGCCCTGGGGGGAAAATCAGCCCTTGGTGGAAGTGGCAGGTGGTCAGAGAAGGAAGTCTGCACTGGCAATGAGGAATAGCAGGTGCAAAGACTGTTGCTGTCCATAAATGCACAGTATGTGAGGAGCTGAGAGCTTGTTCAGTCTAACTCCAACATACACACACACCTACTCCTCCAAACGTTTTCTCCTTTTAAACAGCAGCCTTGGCAAAAAAAAAAATCACAAACCCTGAAAGTGCCAATTTCCAGGACCAACAAAAGTTAATCTGTATTTCTCAGGAAAGACTTTTATCCTCAGTGCGTTATCCCAACTGGACAATCTCATGACCCAACCTTGACTTCAGCAATACTTAGGTAAAATTGAGAATGATAACAGGCAGGAAGTTAGCTGCCAAAATGTTGAAGAATTAACTTCCCTGGGCATGATCTATCCATATGGCTGTGGTGGGTAATAATATAAATAAAGACTAATTTCAAACTTTCTTAGTGCACTTATTGACAGGAATTTTTTATAGCTCCTCTAGATAAAGATATGGCTCCAATTCCACGTATCAAAGTAGTTAGGACATGGCATCTGCAAGAACTCAGAAAGGAATGTGGCACAATATGATGTGGAACCCATGAACTATCTCGAGCTAGAATTTCATGTGGTTTCCAACAGATATCAAGTATTATTCTATTACCCTCCCAAAACTAAAATACCCAGTAGTACTCTGTGAGTTCACTGCAGCACCCTGGGACTCTGCCCTGCAGATCTCATGGGATGCATATATTCCTGTCACGGGGGCAATCTGTCCTCAGGTACATTGCTTGACTTCCCCCTGCTCTGTTCAGTCTTGCAGGAGGTAGACTTGTAGAGGCTTCCTTATTGACTAAATTTCAGCAAGGGAAAATTGGACTGTATACTTCTGGGTGGGCCAAGGTAGAGAGAAAACCAATCACTCTCTGCTCACATAGCAATTCTGGCAGCAACTGAGTCTTCTCTATGACTCCTTCCAGAAAGCCTACCATGGCCTTACCTTCCTTTGGGTAACCTTTCGGCTAGGATTTTTAATACTGCCTCCTCCGCTAACTGTGTGGGCCCCTAGCACAGCTCCTGGTTATGTGTTGAATTGTGACCCACCAAAAAGATACATTGAGATCCTAAACCCCTAACTGTGGGTGTTTGAAACTCTGACTTCCTAATCCCCACGGAGCCTGTGAATGTGACCCTATTTGTATTAATTAGGATCTTTGCAGGTATAGTCACAATGAAGTCATTAGGGTGGACCCTGATCCAGTATGACTCCCATCCTTATAAAAAGGGGTAATCTGGACACAGAGACATATGTATCCACAGGAAAAATACTATGTGACAATGAAAGCAAAGATGGAGGGGTACATCTACAAATTGAGAAATGTCAGAGATTGTCAGCAAATCACCTGAAGCTAAGAATGAGGCATGGAGCAGATTCTCCATCATCACCCAAAAGAAACCAATTCTTCTAGCACATTAATATTGAACTGCTAGGTTCTAGAATCAAGACATTAATTTTCTATTAAACCACTCACTTTGTAATATTTTGTTCTTACAGCCCCAGAAAACCAATAGGCTCACCTCCACAATGCATACCCTGTGTACTCCCTTTCCCTTAAGTATTGACTCCATCTAGTAACTCACGTAAAATAAATACACAGACAAAGGCAGAAGTGATGGAATATCACTTCAGAAATTTTTTTTAAATGGGCTCTGTTTTGAGCATATCTCTCACTAATTCTCTTTGGACAATTTGCTCTGGGGAAGCCAGTTGCCATGACATAATGCTACAAATATGCAAGGAGTAAAACTCTCCACCCACCACCTGAGCAAGCTTGGAAAGGGATTCTTCACCCAGTCAAGCACCCACTGGGGAGGTACAGCCCTAGTCAATAGCTTCAAAGAGACATTGAGTCAGAAGAACCCATGTAATCCATGTCTACGTTCTTAACCCTCAAAAACTGTATGAGAGAAATATATATATATATATATATATATATATATATATATATATATATATATATATGTGTGTGTGTGTGTGTGTGTGTGTGTATATATATATATACATATATATATATTCTATTTTTTAAAGCATTAAGCTTGAGGCAATTTATTACACAGTGATAGAGAACTAATGCATGATGGCAATGGCTTCCTCCTGTTATTTAATCCTTAGAATGTGCCCCATTTGGTTTCTTAGTTTCCCATTATTTGTATAGCTAATATGGCATTAAATTATTGGATTGTGACCCACCAAAAATAAAATATCCTAAACCCCTAACTGTGGGGGTTTCCTTGAAAAGAATTATGTTTTGCCCAATAGCTTCACTGTTTTAAGCTCAGAGTAATTTCTATTTGAAGTCTGCCTGATGTTTATATACAATTATCATATACACTAAAGTGTAGGAATGATGTAGTCGCTACATAGTATCAAAACATATTTTATAGATGAAAAGGCAAGCTCATCTGAGAATTTTAATGAACCCTCCAGATAAATCAGAATATAGAAAATCTATCTTTTTATTATAGCCAACGGCATAAACCTAATGACTTATGAGGAGAAATGTTGACTTCCACCTTTTTGGTCAGAAAATCTTGAAATAACTGCAAATGAGAAAGAGTAAATATTTCTAAGATCATCCTAGCATCCCAGGCTCATAGATCTAAAATGAAGCAAACATGTATTATTTATGTACTGTCACAGCTATATATGGTCATAAACAATAGTTTACATTCCACCAAGTCAATTCTGAATTCCAAAGAGCTTTATGAAAAAAAATTATATCTTAATGTCAACTCTAACTCCTTTATTTTCTCAACTAGCTATTACTATTTAGCAAGCTTTGCACTAATATGAAATAAAAAAGAAAAAATTATTTCATTTTTATTTTTCCTCCAAAAAGGTATTTGGGAATGCTTATCTCCTCTTCAGATTCCTCATGACTAGGACTTTGCATGGGAACTCTGTGACTACGTATCAGTATATCACTTTCTGAGATATTTCTAAAGGCTACTCATCTTCCCATAGTCACTCTTGTTCATTTTCTAAGGCCTCAAATCTGTGTATTTCAATTCCTACACTGGCTAATTACAAATCTGAATATTGTATTACACATGTTGAAAGTTTTCTCAATTTTTCCATCTTTTTTTTATTGATTATTTAAAGCATTACATAGCTCATGATATATCATCTTTCATACATTTGACTCAAATTGTGTTTTGAACTCCCATTTTTACCCTAATACAGATTGCAGAATCACATCTGTTACATATTCACATTTTTACATAATGCCATATTAGTGACTGTTGTATTCTGCTACCTTTCCTATCCCCTACTATCCCCCCTCCCCTCCCCTCCCCTCCCATCTTCCCTCTCTACCTCCCCTGCTGTTGTTCAATTCTCTCTCTTTTTTTCCCTCCCCCTTGCCCCTCATAACCTCTTATAATTTTATGTATCATTGAAGGTCTCCTACTATTTCCATGTGCTTTCCCTTCTCTCTCCGTTTCTCTCCCCCCATTCGTCTTTGTTTACTGTAGTCTTTTCCTCATGCTCTTCCTTCCTGTTCTGTTCTTAGTTGTTCTCTTTATATCAAAGCAGATATTTGGCATTTGTTTTTTAGGGCTTGGCTAGCTTCGCTTAGCATAATCTGCTCTAATGCCATCCATTTCCCTGCAAATTCTATGATTTTGTCATTTCTTAGTGCTGCATAATACTCCATTGTGTATAGATGCCACATTTTTTTTTGATGCCACATTTTTTTTATCCATTCATCTATTGAGGGGCATCTAGATTGGTTCCACAGTCTAGCTATTGTGTATTGTGCCGCTATAATCATTGATGCAGCCGTATCCCTATAGAGCGCTTTTTTAAGGTCCTCAGGGAATAGTCCGAGAAGTGCAATAGCTGGGTCAAATGGTGGATCCATTCCCAGCTTTCCCAGGAATCTCCATACTGCTTTCCAAATTGGCCTCACCATTTTGCAGCCCCACCAGCAGTGTACAAGTGTACCCTTTTCCCCACATCCCCGCCAACACTTATTGTTGTTTGACTTCATAATGGCTGCCAATCTTACTGGAGTGAGATGGTATCTTAGGGTGGTTTTGATTTGCATTTCTCTGATTGCTAGAGATGGTGAGCATTTTTTCATGTACTTGTTGATTGATTGTATGTCCTTCTCTGAGAAGTGTCTGTTCAGGTCCTTGGCCCATTTGTTAATTGGGTTATTTGTTATCTTATTGTTTAATTTTTTGAGTTCTTTGTACATTCTGGATATTAGGGCTCTATCAGAGGTGTGGGGGGTAAAAATTTGTTCCCAGGATGTAGGCTCTCTGTTTACCTCTTTTATTGTTTCTCTTGCTGAGAATTATTTTTCCATCTTTTCAGAGAATTTAACTGCTACCATTTTAAAAAAATAATGTCCTTAAGTGCCTCATTTTTAAATTCCATTCCCTGGAAAGGCAATCTGAAAAAAATTATGTTTTGCCCAAAAGTTACAGAAGCATTCACACATCAGGACATAGTTTTTGCATTAGGACCTAATTCATCCATTATCTGCTTTCACTTTATTATTAGAAACCACCAAACTATATTCTAGACTCTGTGGGTCCATATGTAATAGTCAATTGAAACTGTGAGAAGACAGACAGAAACAGAGAATTCTGAAGCTTATGTGGTAGCTTTGGAGCTGATTTTTTAGAAAATTAACACATCTCAGGAGCCTGAGGTAATCCACAATAATAGGGTATTTGTAGACAAACCTCAGGGGCCAAAAACCTTCTTATAGGTTTCTTCTTTCTATATAAGCAATCCTTCTTCCTGAGCCACAATGAGTGCAAAGTGATGCTCTGACATTCAAATGCTGAGCCTCCTAAGAATGAATAAAGCTATGGGCAAAATAACCTCTGGCAAAAAGATAAATTTGATTCAAAGCTCAGAAAACCAGTCAGTAAAAGTGAATTTCTCCTATGTTTTTTTTTTTTTCCTCATTTTTTCATTGAAAGCAGTTTCTATAGCTACATGTATGTTCCTCTGGTCCCCTGGGATTCACAATCAGTCTCAAAGGTGAGATTTATCTCATAACCAATTCCCTATAAACAACTAATGTGTACGTGTACATGTGTTTTATCTTTGCCTAAATTGTATTAATCTATTAAGAAAACTGTTTTATCTTGACCAATATCCACATCTCACATCTTCTGTTGTTATCCATATAAATAATTAATTTCCTCCTCTTCCTTGCATCTTCCATCAGCTAACAATAAACAACCAACAAGAGAATTGATTTAAAAACAAAGATTAAAATGATTTGGGCCACGTTTGTTCTCAAAAGATAAACATTAGCATTCTCAGTACATCTGGCCTTCTTCATCCCAGAGGGCAGGGGACACACTTTTCACTCTTCATAGGTATTCTCAGACAAAAAAAAAAAAAATAGTGAATTTAAACAAGTAAATATCCTCTCATCTATCTCAAATTCAATGTGGTGTTACTCAAATTCAATATGGGTGTTTTCCAGTATAGAACCCACGTGTGATCTTTAAAAGGGAATTGTACTCTGGGAAGAAATAAATGAAATTTAAAAATAGTATATAACATCTTTGTTGATCACAAAGATTTTCAGCAGTGGAAAAAAATATGGTTACTTTCATACTCCATGCTATCACCACATATTCTGCATGTATTAAAGAAGATAGACAACATGTTGAATTTGGGAGTTTTATTCTGGCTAACATATCAAAGTTAAAAGTTGCTAATTTTAAAGAAGCTAAGTTTAAAATCTTAGGTGTTTTAGTCGGCTTTTTTACCGTTGTGAGTGACAGACCTGACAATAACAATTTTAGAGAAGAAAAAGTTTATTTGTTACTCATAGTTTCAGAGATCTCATTCCACAGTGGCCAGATCCATTGCTCTGGGCCCAAAGTAAGACAGAACATCATGACAGAAGGGTGTTTTGGAAGACAAATACAGCTCAAGACATGGCACCAGGAAGCTGAATGAGCTCCTTGCATCAAGGACAAAATATATATATCCCAAAGGCAAGCCCCTGGAAACTACCTATTTCAGCCACACACTACCTGGCTACAGTTACCAGTTAATCCATTCAACTGGATTAATGCATTGATTGGGTTAAGGTTTTCATAACCCAATCATTTCACCTCTAAACTTTCTTGCATTGTCTCACATATGAGTTTTGGAGGGACACCTTATATCTAAACCATAACAGATGTTTACCTAAGCATTTCCAATACTTAGAAGGCAAAGGGAAGATTACCTGTATTTAAGTGACTGTAAATCAATTGTGTTTATACACTTTGTCTTCTCAAGTAAAGCAAGAGAGCTATAACGCATGTAAAAGCAATTACCACTCTGCCCCAGGGAAGTTGTTCCAGAGTAGAAGAGGCTAAAACTGCAATGAGTGGATTCATTTTATCAATCTCAGGAGCAATGCTACAAGTTCAACAGGAAAGGAAAAAGGGAAATGAAAAAGTCTCACCTCTAAAAATTATATTACTCCCAGTTAGAAACAATAACCACGAATTTCCAAAACACATAGTTACATACCATATGAACATGATCTTGAGGGTCAGACCATCTGGGTCTATGCTCTGCATCACATCAATTTTTACATGCCTGTTCTTTTCTCAGCCATAGTTTCTTCATCTGTAAAATGGTGATCAATGCCTCCAAGGAAATTCAAGAATAATTTAAATAAATATAAATATAGTTTTATCTTGTAGCTAAAACCTGTTACTTGTGTAAAAAAGATTTATTTTCCAATGCAAATGCAAAAAAGGCACAACTGCAATTATGATTTTTATTTAACCTGATAATTGGATATCATCACACTTTTGTGCATCTCCGTTGACAGAGATAATAACAGTTAAATTTAAAGTATAAATTCACAGTTTGTAATTATTAAATTCTACCTGGGTTTAAAATAGTTCCAATGAGAGAACAGGAAATGAGAGGGTCATAGAACTAGATATAGAAAAAGATCAAGTTTTAAAATTTGAAGTATAGTTTCTACAGAATGTGCATCACTTTCACACCAATGTAAAGTTGAAAGATCATCAGTTTAACTATCAAATGTCAGAGCCATTCATACTGAAAGAAAAACTGTCAACCAGGAAGTCTATATTTTATAAAGCAATCTTTTAAAATGAATGGGAAAATCTAACATTCCAAGTTTTTAAAAAAAAGTAAAAGTGTTTCTAGTAGACCTCCTTAAAAGAAATAGTAGAGTACATCTTTCATGCTGAAAGAAAATGACATCATACTCAATAACATAGAAAGAAATAAAAATTACCAAAGTTGATAAATATATATATATATGACTGCATAAATACATATTTTTTCTTTACCTTCTCTTGATTTAATTTAAAATCATGAGATTGTCGAAATCAATAATTATAACACTATATTGTATAATTCATTGTGTGTGTGTGTGTGTATATATATATATATATATATAGTATAATTAATATAAATGGTCATGATAATAGACCAAAATAGGGAGAAGAAGCAGCTATGTTGAATAAATTTGCTTTATTTTACATGAAATTGAGCTAGTAGTAACCTGAGAAGATGAATTAAGATGCATAGTATAATGCCTAGAACAGCAACAAATGAAAAGAAAAACTAAATGAAAAATATTAATTAGCAGAGGAATTGAAATGATATACAAAAAGTTTTGTTAACACAGAATAAGACATTGAAGAGGAAGAGAGAAATAAAATAAGATGTATACAAAACAAATAGCAAAAGGAAAGCTATAAATACAAGTATAACATTGATTACTTCAAATGTGAATTGATTCAATGCTTAAATCAAAAGACAGAGAATGCAAGACTGGATTTGAAGCAAGATCCAGTAAGTACTGTCTGCAGAAACACATTTTATATTCGAAGATATATAGAATGAAAGAAAAAGGATTTTAAAAAAGGCCACCCATACACATACACACACGCACACATGCACCACACACTAAATATTACAAAGATAGAAACATTCAATAATAACAAAAGGGACAATATATAGTAAGAAGACAAAAAATAATGGTATGTACAACTAAAATCTAATAATGAAAGAAACAAGTACATGAAGTTCATAGTAGCCTCACTAGAAGTGATTCCTTGAATTTTCTGCAATTTGAGTTCAGGCTGAATATATACATTAAATTAATTATAGATTTATTGGAAATTATAAAAATAATACAAAAAGGTCCCATATATTCTTCACCTAATTTCCCCCATTGGTTTTATCTTACATACTAGTAGCACAGTATCAAACGTAGGATACTGACATTGGTATACTGTATGAATATAATTCTACATCATTTTATCAAAATTATATGACTACTGTCATAATCAAAATACAGAGCTATCTGTCACTGTAAACATTTCCCTTATGTGACCCCATTAGAGTCATACCCATTCCCTTCCCCTCATCATCTCTAATACCTATCCATCACTAATAAGTTCTCCATTTCTATAATTTTGTCATTTCAGGAATGTTATATGAGTAAAACCATACATTATGTGATCTTTCTTTCACTCAGTACAATTCCTTGAGTTCTTTCCAAGTTATTGTGTATAACAATAGCTTGATATTTGGTACCATACTCTTGGGACCAGTTTTCTGTGTTAGTTCATCTTCTGCTACTATAACAGAATATAACAGACTGAGTAAATTATGGACAAGAGAAGTTTATGTAGCTCACAGTCCCAAAGACTGGAAAATCTAAGAGCATGGTTGGTGCCAGTATCTGATATAAGGCTTCATGCTACAACCATGGTAACTGTTCCTAATGGATAATCCGTGGGGTCAGAGAATCCCAAGCAGGCCATAAAAATCACAACACAGAAGATACAAGGCTGCTTTTCTCTTGGGACTCTCCTTATGTTCTCCCTGGATCATATTTTCATTTCAACAAATAAATCCTTTATACTTTATCAAAAAAGGTCTTCATGCAACATAGCAGAAGGTCAAGAATTGAGAAATGAATCGACTCCCATGATAATTGTATTAATCCATTTTGAAATCATGGCCCACATAACCTAATCACCACTTAAAATTTCCATTTCTTAATACTGTTTCAATGGCAATTAAATTTCAATATGAGTTTTAGAGGGCACATGCAAACCATAGCAGCCTGCTGTGACAAAATGCTGGGTGACTCTGGCAACATAACATTTATTTCTCACAGTTCTGGAGGCTAGCAATCCAGGACTGTGATACTGGAAGACTCAGTTACTGACACCTCTTAGCTTACAAATAGCCACCTTCCAGGGTTTCTTCACTGGTGGGAGGGCTGGTGAAGAATTCTGCAGTTTCTTCCTCTACTTATTAGGATACCAATCCCATAATGAGGATCCCACCTTCATGACTTTACCTAAAATTATCTACCTCCTAAAGATCCTCCCGTTATCCCTTCATTGTCTTTGGCTCAATACAAACTTAACCATATGAATCATAACCAGAAAATGCAACTTATTGTACTCCATTTCTCTTTTCTGTTTTGGAAAACCACAAGCATAAAATGCCCCTTTTCAGTAAAAAAAAAAAAAATCAACCCATCTGATGGATATTAATACTCTGCTTAATAGAAAGGTATTTGAGCAAATCCCCCCCCCCCAAAAAAAAACAAGTTTTCACCACAGATTTCATCTTGGTGATATTTCAAAAAACTTTTTCCTACAAATCTTATGAATTAAATTGGTCAAAGCCTCTTGAAACTTCAGAAACTTCTCAATTCCCATCTTTTGCATAAAACCTTTCTTGCACACAAATTCACTCATGTCTTCTATAGAGGTAACTGAAACATGCTACAAGGCATAGTATGAACTTCGATTCATATCCTGAAAAATGCATCAAATAACACATAAAAATTACCTTTTCTCCCTGATTTCTTCTGCTACATTTCTGTTCATTTGGTTCATGTTTGTTTTTTTTAACCTCTATTATCTTTCTTCTGATAATATGTCCACTTCAGTGACCTTCAGACTTGGACTATAAACTCCTAAAATGTAGACCAGAACACCACTGAAGAAAGACATTGACTATCCATATTCTATCCATTTTTCAAAGTCCAGCTCAAACACTAGATTCCAATAGAACGTTCTCTCTGAACACCTACCTACAACTTGTGTCATTTGTGTAGTTCACTCTGGCTACTCTATGTGCTTATGTGCAGAGCCCCCAGAATGGAAGTCCAAGTTGTGTGTGACTATTGAGCTAATTTTAGTGTGACTTACAGGATTTGTCTGGTCCAGGATCTGGATGAATGACTGTATGAGAAAGTTTAGGGAGTGGAATTCATGCCAAGAGAAAGGAGAATTAAGATGCATACATCTAGTTCAAGGTCATTGGGTTCTTACTGAAGGAAGGATGATTACATGTTGGTGTCGGACCCTCAAACTACTCATAGCCTTTTTATCCAAGGATTAGTTCCTGAGTCCTAAGGTAAGAAATGGGCTGCAATAAACATTTTTTAAAATAAAAAATTATATTTGTTTGATAAGAAATTGAGTAGAGAAGAAACCGCTTTGCAGCAGAGGGGGGAAAATGGGGCAAAAAACTTTTTCACCCTTAAGTAATGGAATATTCAGAATTCTTAGAAATGAGAGGGGATAAACAGCAAGCACTCCAGGCTAGGGCACTGAGAACTGAGGCTAGCAGGAGCTACAACCTTAGCTGTGCTCAACAGGCTGTAGCAAACAAACAAACAGACAAACAATGCCTCATGGTATTAAGATGGAAATGCAAAAGAGAGCATGTGTGAGAAGTCCTTTGAGATTAGGAAGGATTTCAGAGAGGCTCAAAGAATAAAAGGAACCATCTAGGATATTTTTTTGTCAACCAATGATTTTTGACCAAACCACATGGCACATTTATTATTCTTTATTAAAATATACTTGAGAGTATTTTTTTAGTTGCAAACTCCTTACAGGTTTGTACTCTATGATACAGACATTTAGAATCTTCCAGTCTACACAGCACTATCTATGGAAAAACGCGTGGGTTTACCCTCGTTATGGGTTAAATTGAATTTAAAATGCTTTTCTATAATGGTAACAAGAATGGTTGTGTTCTTTCTGCTTATTTAGTTCAAATATGAGCTTTTGCTGCTCTTGCTTTTGCATGTACAGGATGTGTAAGATTTGTGAGAAAATAAGAAACTGGCAGAAAATTAATAGAGCGGACAGAGCTGGGGAAATTAGTTGGGCATCTTATGTAAAGCCTGTATTTTGGCTGATGTTCAACTCCATTTACTTTTTTTTCCCCCTCTTATTCATCTGGGACTAAAATGTGTTCTCTGATTTCAAAAGTAAGAAACCAACAGCAAACAGAAGGATTGTTTGAGTCATGGCAAATATCTTTTCCAAAGAAGATTATATATGTCCCATACAAATTTGATTTAAAGTGGAAAGGTAGGAAATGGATTAGGAATTATGTTTTGAAACTGGGGAAAGAAAAGATGAATTAAATAATGTGGAAGAAAGTAGTTTAAATACTGAATCTATGAACTCTGACAGATCTTATCTGCTTTTCACCTTCTTGACACTCTATCTTAAAGATGTTTACACCTGAATGGGAAGAGGATGTGAAAAGGTTAGAGCATAATATTTTAAAACTAAGTTGTGACACAACAGAAGCTCTGACAGTCCTCCTGAAAATGTATTTAATCTTAATTAGTTTGGAAACCATGAAAGAAGGAAAGGAACAGGACATGTTAAAGCAGTTTGGTAAACCATAGCCCACGGTCCAACCACCTCTTTTTGTACAACCTATAAGTGTAGAAATAAATTCTCCATTTTTCAGTGGTTGAAAAAAATCAAAAGCATAATAATGTTTGTCATACAAATTATATGAATTCAAATTTCAGTGTGCACAAATAAAATTTTATAGAAATACAGTCACACTCCTTCATTTCCATGACTACTTTTGAGCTCTAAAGGTAGAGTTGAAGAGTCATGATAGCGACTGTAGCACCACAAAGCTTATGTGGACACTAGCTGGTCCTTTATGGAAAGTTGGATGATCCTTGCCTTTGAGAAATCAGTTGGATGATGAGTTTGCTCAGCTTCAATCTTATAAGGAGGGTTTTATCCACCCGTATCCTCTTGTTAAACTCCTGGAGAGTTCCCATTGGTTGGGGAAGGATAGTAGGAGGGAATTCCGGGGGAGGTGTGGGGGGGGGGGTCCGGCGCCGCGGTTCTGGTAGACACCATGTGGGAGGACCGGGTTTGGCTTGCCGGCGCCTACGGAGTATTGGCAGCTTTTTCAAAAATAAAGTTTTGTTCCTGCTTGAGTGGCTCGTGATTCTGTGCCCAGCCAAGACTGCGGCACTTTGGTATCCTTCACCAATTTGCCCATTCTTAAACTTCTGCATTTTCCTTCCTAGGCTCAAATATTTTCGTGTTTAACATTCCAGCTTTGTATTTTTTTTTATATTTGACTGTATGTAATGAAGAAAATCCTACCATTCTGTCCCCTCACCATGATGGAATTTTCATATAATATCCATTCTTGTTTGTTTTTTGTTTCTTACGGACTCCTTTTATTTCTTATCAACTTTGATATTTCTTTTTCCTCCTATAAAGTGCAAGTAACCATAATCTTTGAAGATAATTGTTCCTAGCACCATTTACCTAATTCAGAACAAAGACCCAATTGTACTTGTTAAAATTCAGAACCTAAAACAAAAATTTCAGAAACTGTTTCATAATTCCTTATTAAATTGTAGAACTTATTAAAAAATGTAAATCTCTCTCAAGACAGAGGCTGTAAATGGGGCTAACCAGCCAATCTCCCCATATTTGAATCTCAAATATTCAAATCACAGAAGCACAGAACTAAAAGTGGCCTTCGCCATGTATGGCCTTGTATGGTTTTTGTAATTTATTTGGCACCCACTGAGAGAGATCTAGTTTAATTTGTCATGAGCTGAACTCCCTAAAATAAGAAAAGAAAAACTAACTTCAGTGTAACTTGACAGTCCCTAGCATCTGGTAGACATTCAATATATATTCAATAAATAATTATCTTGGTAGTATTTTAACTTTACAAAGACTTTCTTCCATTTTCATACTTCACACATCTCAGACAGGTAGGTGTTCTCAAGGATCATATCTAGTAGATCTTCTTCAAAGTTCCAAAGTGTTGTTTTGCTAGGTCCACTTTGCTGAATATTAGATGTGATAATTTCAGATATCCAGGCAAGAAGTAGGCTTGAATTTGTTCACCAAATACCTCAAAGTAGCCACTACTGTCCCACTAACAGGAAATAAACATACAAAAGTATGTATTAATGAAATTGATGGCAAGATATCAAGTAATCTGAGATGGGTAACACAGGATCCAAGACACCAGATCACTTCAGGATACCAATAGAAGAAGCCATAGAAGAAGAAAAGGAACTACATAACCATGATCTCACATACCCCTCTTCTAAGAGAAGCATCTACATACTCAAAGTCCTAGACAACTCAGTTCTAGGTAGAAAGGAATCTTGCCTTCTGGGCACAGTCATTTAGTCGACACATACATGTTTGACTCAAAATAGAGTGCTCGTATTCATTCAGGTGTAACGATATAGATCAGTGAGTCTAGTGATCGTATGTTTTCTGTTGCCCAGAATCTAAATTCCTTTCTTAGTTTTGAGGAACTTCCTGCTTTATGAGAAGTGGTAGGAAATATACCTCTCTTTCCACTACAAAATTTGAAGGTGCCTAATAATTGCTTTCCCAGCCTCACTTGTGACCAAGGAATTGGCATATGACCTAGTCTCAACCTATCAGAAAATCTGTCTTGGATTTTTGAATTGGAACCTAATGATACAGAAGTTGCCAAAACTTAGAGTTTTATTTTGTGAGGGCTGAAGTGGACTTTAGCAGAAGAAGCAACAGCAGAGTCCAGTGCCACCAGTGTCACTGGTTCACGTTGTGGGTGCCTAATAGCAGGAGGGTGACTTCACAGGACCAGCTTTGTTTGTGATTGTGGCTGTGCTGCTGGTTGGGTAATTTCCTTCCCCCCGCACAACTCCTTCCTGTTTTCCAAGCCTCTTCATCGATTCTATAAGCTCCCTAATATCCAGTAAGTTTCTTTTTTTGTTTAAATTAGCCATGGTGGTTTCTGTTGCTTACAACTAAGAAGAGTGACTAATATACAGGGTCCAATTCAGCTGGCTGCCAGCATCAGACCATACAGTAGAGAGAATCTGGGAGTTTAAGCTATCATTTGAAAGCAGCTACCAGCCATGCCAACAGCAGAAGACAGTCTGCAGATGCCCCATGAAAGGCAGACACCAAATACATGAGAAAAAGACAGAAGTCCACACCTTGACTTAATATTTCCAAGTCTCAGTCCCATAAGAGGGTACACTTCATTCCCTACCTGTAGGTTACCTTGGAAATTCTTGTTGTAGCCTTAAAAAGAATCACTCATTTGTTAGAACTTAATTTGTTTTAGAAAGGGTTTCATTTCTTGCAACCAAATATGTCCTGATTAAGTCATCCAGATAAGTAAAAGTCCATAATTATCTGGGAATGTACAAACGGTGTGACGGGGACACAGTGGGAACTTAAGGACAAACCATAAGTGGCCTCTCTTCTTTTTACTCATTTAGGGTGACTCTTCCTTTAGTTCAGGGTGCTACAAACATTATGAGCATGTGTTATTGTATTAAAAGTATTAACTGGTGAGTTATTTATACTACTCATACATACGAAAATCATTAGTTTGTGTCTATATGCTGCCAATTGTGACTACAAGTCTATAATTTATTTTCTCTCCCATCACTATTTCCAACACCAACTGTGTGGTTTTTCTTTTTCTTTTATAACATTGCAAGAATCAATTAGATGTCCTACAATTCAAAACTTTTTATGGTTTTATTAGTGAATTATAGTTACGCATAATATTGGGGTTCGTTTTGACATACATCAGACATAATTTGCTCCACTTTGATCTCCGGTATTTCTTTTTTACCACGGCTCCTCCCACCTACTCTTCCCTTTTCTCTACTGGTCTTCCTTTAATTATTTATAGTTTCTTTAATTGGTACCATGTAAATAGACATAAAGGTGAAATTCACTGTGGTACAATCACAATTGTACATAGGTCTTTGATCCATGTTGGGTTGACTTTTGTGCAGATTGAAAGATGAGGATCTAGTCTTATTAATCTATATATGGATATCCAAATTCTCTAACACCATTTGTTAAAAAGGCAATTTTTTTTTCTCCAACTATATTTTTGGGCACCTTTGGAAAGTAGAAGATAATATATCTATGTGGATTTGTCTCTGTGTCTTCTCTTCTATTCCATGGGTGTTCATGTCTGTTTTTATGCCAATACCATACTGTTTTACTTACAATAGCTCTGTGGTATGATTGGAGATCTGCATTGTGATCCCTACAGCATCACTCTTATTGCTCAGGATTGATTTGGCTATTCTGGATCTTTTATTCCTCAAAATGAATTTTCGGACTGGATTTTTCCTAGTTCTATGAAGGACGTCATTGGTACTGTGACGAGAATTGCATTGAATCCATATAATGGCCATTTTGACAATGTGTGAAAACTTGGGAGTTCTTTCCATCTTCTAAGAACTTCTTCAACTTCTCTCTTCAGTATACTATAGTTTTCATTGTGGAGATCTTTCACCTCATTGGTTAGATTTATTCCCAAGTATTTAGGGAGGGGGCAGCTTATTGTGGATGGGCTAGTTTTCCTATTTCTTTCTCAACAGATTCATTATTGCAGTATAGAAAAGCTATTGACTTATGGAAGCTACTCTTATATCCTGCTACCTTGCTGAATTTGTTTATCAGCTCTAGAAGTCTTCAAGGAGAGTTTTTTGGGTCTTCTAGATATAAGGATCATGTCATCATATAATTTAACTCCTTTTTCTTGCCTGATTGATCTGGCTATAGTTTTAAGAACTATGTTGAATAGGAGTGATAAGAGTAGACATCCTTGTCTTGTTTCTGATTTTAGAGGAAATGTTTTTAGGGCTTTTTCCCATTCAGTATGATATTGACCTCGGGTTTGTCACATGTAGCTTTTATAATATTGAGGAAAATTCATTCTATTCCTTGTTGTTCTCGTGTTTTCAACATGAATGAGTTAGTTGTATTGGATTTCCATCTCATTTCTAAGGTTTGTATATTTTTCTGATATTATTTCATTGAAAATTTTGAGCATTCTTTAGTGTGTATTTCAGTGCTTTTATTCATGCCAATAATTTTATATTTGGTCCCTTGATATTATCCCATATTTCTTAAATATTCTGGTCATAGTCTATTAACATCTTTTTTTATTGTAAACTTTATTTTCAATATTATATACTGTGTCTTCAAGGTCTGAGAATCTGTATTCTATGTGGTCTACTATTGATGATCTTTCAACTGAATTTTTAATTGGATTTATTGAATCTTTCGAGTATTTATGTTTTGTTCTTTCTCAGAATCTCTCTCTCTTCATTGAAATTATTCCCCACTTTCTGTATTTTCTCTAAGTTAAATCCTTGCCTCTTCTTTTTTAGCACTTTGAACATTTTAACTATAAACATTCTAAACTCTTCAACATTTTCTCCACTGTGGTGTCAATGAAGAGTTGTGGGTTCTTTGGAGTGATATTTTTCCTTGCTGTTTTATATTTTTTGTGTGTCTACCCTTATTCTGGGATGATTATCTCTTTTATTTTTTTTTGCAAGGAAGTATATATTGAGTTACTTTCCCTTAAGTGCCCCAGGCTAACCAAATATCCAGTTATTGATACTCCCACTCAACATGTATCATCTACTGTTTCCAATATCAGCACCATTTTGAGAAAAGATACTAAAACCTATTAACTGAAATCACTTTAAAGCAAAGCCATGTTCTATTAAACCTTAGGGGAGAAAATTGTTGAAAATGTTCTCCATATATCCTCTAATCCAGGTATAAAATTGTAGTAATGTTCTCTGATACAATTCTAGGAGGCTTCCTCCAAACATTGGTGTGTCTAGGTACTTACTAATTTTCTGTTCAATCTGAGATCAAACCTGATTGTGACTTAGCAGCTCAATTATTCCCAATTATGGTGTGCAATCTTCTGTATCCTCCTGAAGAAAAGTTCTATGTATCCAGCACTGTCACATTCGGTATGGGCTACCCCCTATATATTCCAGAGTGTATGGGGTGTAGCAGTCTAAGATAGAGGTGTTATAATTTGTTTTCTGTGGTGCTTGGTGGCCTGTGGACTGTGAGTGGGTGTAGGGCTGCTGCCCCCTCTGGAATGCCAACTTGCAGATTTGAGGGCTTGTATCTAGGTATACAGGGTGGTGGCTAGTGTCTGTGGAGTGCTCATCTCTAAGCCTCTCCCTGTGTGTGTACTTCCCACTGTGAATATGCAAGTTTCTCTGCTAGCTGTTTAGGGTTATCTTCAGGAATTGTCTTCTGTGGGCCCATGCTCCTGAATAAGAATTTAATTAATTGGCAACTCTAGGACTCACAGCTGTGGATCCTCCTAGAGGTTCTAGGGCATAGGAACTACTTCCCTGGTTCTATGGTTTTCTTACCATAGAACCAAGACCAATGAGAGACCCAAGCCTATGTCCTTGAAGGGTGCTGTGCTGTGTCTGCTGACTCTTTCTGTTGGGTACAGAAGCATAAAATGCAGGGCTCAACGCTGTTGCTGATAGCATGAGGATGCTGTGTAACCTCTGACCTCCACAGGGCTTCTTTTAAGGTGGAATATATCTGGGAGGCTGTCTACAAGTGTGGGCTGCATGGTTGAGGGCTCTCTATGAGTGATCTGTGGTGCAGAAGCCTCCACCCTGGCTAATATAGATGACTTGGGTACCGTCCCTGTGACTGAGGTAAAGCATCAGTTGGCCTGCCTGCGTCTGAGCTCCTGCTGTAGGTGGTTGTGAATCATTGGGCAACTACTCCCCTCTGCTGGGACTTCTGTGGAGCAGTATTGTCACATGGATGCTATCTGCAACTGTGGGGCCTGTGGATACTGTCTCTCTGTGGGCCATCTGAGGTACAGAAGCCTCTGCCCTGACTGATACAGCTCACTAGGGTCTTGCCCATCACCATGATTCGGGTAGGATGCAGTTGGCCTGTCTTTCCCTTTGCTCCTGCAAAAGCTGTGGGGAGCACAGGGTTGGGGTTAACACTCCCTGGGAGCGATTTGCTCTCAGGTCAGCCCCACCTCGGTCCCTCTGCCCGTGGTAATGATGGAGGGTTTCAGTAACTTTCAGCTAGCAGAGATCCCTCTACAAGTTCTGTTTAGGTGGATTATTGAGACAACCCATTTCAGAGTTATTCCCTCTGGTTTTATTTGTTGTTATCGGATGTTGGGGAGAAGCTGTATTGTTTTAATTTTTTTCTACGGAGACTGGCTAGCTGTGGACTCCACAAAATTGCTGCCCTGCAGGCACGGCTCTCAGCCCACAATTTGAGCTAAACTCTGATTTCCTTCACTGTCTTGGCTCCTCCTGTTCCGTTTTAAATTGGTCTGCTTTTCTTTCCAGCTGTGGTTAAGGAAGTAAACTTATGGGCTCTTCCTCTCCCTCTTTGTCCCTTGTTGTCCTTCCCCCCCAACCTCACCATGGTCAGGGTTTAGGGTCAAGGAATTCTGTGCTTATTTTCTGTTCCAGTAATTAAATTCCCAAGTTCCTCCAAGTCTCAAGCATTACAGTATTGAATTTTAGAGTATTTGTTCTGTCACCCACCTCTCTGCTTAGCTACTCTTGTTCACTGCTTCCTTTCTGGGCTGTGGAGGGTTCAAAGGTTTCTGTCTAGATCCACCCAAACATCTTCTCCTGACTCAATTCAATCCCAACACTAACTATTCAGTGCAGATCCCATGGATTAAGAGGTCAGTCTCACAATACGGCCCTCTCCTCAGGTGTCAAGCCCAGTTCCAGACCATTCGTACTTCTGACCAACAGGATGTAAATCAGAGGTTCCCATAACCTCCTTCAGTGATTTGCTACAAGAGCTCATAAAACTCAGGGGAACACTGTATACATTTATTGGGTGTGTTTGGAGTTTTTGTTGTTGTTTTGTTTTTGTTTGTTTTAATATAAAGAATACAACCCAGGAACAGCCAAATGGGAAAGATACAGGGGAAGAACATCCATAGTTTCTGTGTGGTCCCTGGGCACACCACTTCCCCAGTACCACAGGCTCATCAACCCAGTAGCCCCCTAAACCAGATTGTTTAGTAGTTTTATGAAAGATCTATAATTTAAGCTTGGTCGATTAAACCATTGACTATTAGTGATAATTTTCAATCTCTAGCCCCACTCTCCTCCCCAGAGGTCAGGTGATGAGGGGTGTAATTTTCATCCCTCTAATATGGATGGTTCCTCTGGCTACCAGCCACCATCCTGAAACCGTCTTGGGACCCTCCAAGAGTTACCTCACTAGCCATAAATTCAAGTATGATTGAAAGGGGTTTATTATAAATAACAAAAGATTCCTTTATCCCTCAGGAAATTACAAAGGTTTTAGAAGCTTTATGCCAAGAATTGGGAACAAATACTAAATATGTGTTTCTTTTTATGTCACAGTATTACAATAATAGAGAAAGACTTAGCTAAAATGTTAACTCTAAATTAACTATAAAATGTTAACCATAACCATAAAGCTTCCCAAAAAAACAAAACCCATATACCATGTAAGAACCATCTGTCCAGATAGGCCCCGGATTATGGAGAAGGTGGAGGCGAGGCTTGTTGACAGATGGAGAATTAGATCCACCCTGGAGGAGCCGGGGCAGCTGGCACCCATCGCCCAGGTTTCTAGCAGTCTTTTCACCCATCACAACTGTATCATGACTACCCACAAACGTGAGCAAAACCTCTGAGCAAGCCACCCCAAAATGGGTTAGTTACAGCCTGGAATCCTGTGGAGCAATTCACCACCATCCATCCCTTGTCTGTGAAGCCAGAAGGTGCTGAGTTCTGTCCTGTCCCAGACAGCACGTAGGAAAACCAGGACAGGTGTTTTAGTCAGCTTAGCGACCCCGTGACTAAAATATCTGACAAGAACAACTTAGACGAGGAAAATTTTATTTTGGCTCATGGTTTCAGAGATTTAGTCCATGGTGGGCTGATTCCATTGTTGTGGGCTGATTCCATTGCTGTGGGCCTAGAGTGAGGCAGAACATTATGGTGGAAGGGCATTGGGGAGGCAAGCTGCTCACCCCATGGTAACCAGGAAGCAGAGAGAGAGGAAAGTGGAAGAGGCTATAGGGAAGATGGACCCTTCCAAGGCATGCACCCAGTGACCCACCCCGTCCAGTCGTACCCCACCTGAATAGTTACCACCCAGTCCATTCAAACTAGGATGAACTGACTAAGGTTTGGCTCTCACAATCCAATCATTTTACTTCCAAACATCTCTGCATTAACCCAGGAGCTTTTCTTATATCCAAACCGTAACAACAGGTAATTCCCTCTCCCCTTCAACTTTCTGACCCTTTTCTGTCTTCTTTCATTGTTTTCATATTCCTGGTTATTCCAAGATGAGAAAATTAAAATCGTTTGGAGAATCAACTCTGCCTCAGCTTTTGTTCTGGGAGTGTCCTTTTGGAATCTGTTTTAGTCAGCTTTTTTTTTTTTTTTTTTTTTTTTGCTGCTGTGACTAAAGGACCAGACCAGAACCAATTGTAGAGAAGGAAAAGTTTATTTGAGGGCTCACGGTTTCAGAGGTCTTAGTCCATAGAAGGCTGGCTCCATTCCTCAGGGCTCAGAGGTGAGGCAGGAAATCATGGCGGAAGAGCGTGGCAGAGGAAACCAGCTTACATGATGATCAGGAAGCAGAGAGAGAGACTCCACTCTCCAGATACAAAATATATACCCCCATAACCATGCCCACAAAGAACCACTCCCTCCAGCCACACCCCACCTAACTCTAGCTACCACTCAGTTAATCCCATCTGGGATTGATTAACTGATTAAGTCAACCATTTACCCCTCCAAACCTTCTTGCATTGTCTCACACATGATCCCTTTGGGGGCACCTTACATCTAAACCATAACACGACCTTTACCCAAAACTAGGTCTTATCAAGTAAAACTAAGGGATAACACTATGAATCTCTATAAATCAGTTTTCTCACTGGTAAAGATAAATAAATCTGTAAAATACTTCCAATTTGAAAATTCTAGGAATTCAAGATGAGCTGTAGAACCTTTGAAATCTCACAGTGTCTCTGTATAATTATCATAAAGTATGTTTACCTAAATGTTTTGTTGTAAGAATTGAATCAATGAATAAACATGGTGTGGTTTGAAAGATGTGTAGTACTGAATAGTACTATGACATGGTGCTAATACTTGTAAAAATGCTGTAGCCATTGAAACAGCAAAGTATCATAATCTAGGACCTGATATCTATAAACCCATAATTAAATGAATTGATTTATTCAATGTACTTAGAACAGTGTTCTATAGAAAATCCTCTCTAAAGTGCAAGCTATTTTAAAATTATGATGATTACCAGGGGAAATGATAGCCATCGTATATTGTTATCTTTATTATTATTTTCAGTAATGGGATGAGGTTTTTGGTCTTACTGTACTATAGTTTTCTTACATTTGGAACTTAAGTGTTTAGGAATTGTCCAATCCGTATAGTGGTTATTTACCAGCATTTTATGCCAAAGAAGGCACTGTCTTGCTGCTACTAAAAGACCACATTCAACATAGTGGTTGCTAACAGAACAGACTACTCTTGTGTTCCGTCATGACCACTTGTCAAATTCCCTTTCGCATCAGCCCTTCTTAAAAGTACCAAGGTCATATTTATTTTGATTTAAAATTAAAGACACTTTTGTTTGGAGAACTTCATGGTATAACCCTAAGGCATCACAAAACCCAATGCAGGGTGAAGACAGTCAAAAGCCGTCTCATGGCATCCTAGAGTGTCTCAAGACAGTCAATGCATCATAGTTGATAAATTTTATGCTCTATTATAGCCACAATGCTAACCCACATCACAACCCAATATAGCAAAAGGTCACTTCACAGGTGTCCCGAGGCCTAGCCATTCAAATGGGCCGTGAGTTAGTTTCACTAGTGGCAATACTAGCATTCAACTGTCACCCTCTCCTTACATTAGCATGCTGTGATTATTCCCAGCAGTGGAGCTGGGCCTCCATGGTAACGCTCTTCAGGGAGCTGGGGAAGCTCTTTAATTATTAAAATGAATAATTCTTACCAACACATTTAATTGGGAAATATTACATGTTAAAGGGGCACTAATGGAACAGCTCTGAGAACCGAGCAGTGTGATAGAGTATGCTTTTTGATGTGAATTTTAGCAATACTCTCCTCATCCCAACACAACATGCATTATTTAGTTGCTTTTTTAAAAAAAAATCTATCATTTCATTTCTAAGTGGATGGAATTATTGAACTCACAAAAGCAGAGCTCTGAATTACTCTTATGTGTTTGAACCATTACCAACCCACAAAAAACAAATATGGTAAATCGTGATGTTATCTCTCATTGCTAGGAAATCGACCAAAAAAGACCCTGATCATTACATCAGCCAGTTAACACAGAGTAGGTTAGCTCTACAGAGCAATAGTTGGAGCAATTTTCTTTATTGAGAACCAAAAATTTTTATATTCAAAGTATTTTTCTAACTTCACCCATGGAAATTCTTAAGCATATTAGCCATATTTACATATGATTTTATGAGTGTGTATTTCTTTGTATGTTTTGTATTCTCAGAGAAAAGAGATTTATTCCAGAGGCAGATAGAAGAACTCAGTCTTATCATTAACTCATCACTTATGAATAAAGATGATTTAAGCCCTCTGACATCATCCCCTGCATGGTTTTTATAAAGAAAGTTCTGTCATTGAAGTAGAAAAACAAAATCCGGGGCCACAGTTCTCATTCAGTCTCTTCGTTTTGAGATTATAGAGCTGTTTCTGTGGTGGAGAAAATTATAGAAGCACAGGGGATAATAATACTAGAAAACTAAGGGGTGAAAAGCAAACACATTTATCCATTGGCAAGAGTCTGTGTAATCATCAGAAATTTCACCCTTCAAACTTGTAAGCATGTACTTTGGAAATAGGTTGTTGCTGGTACTGGGTTTAAGAGTCCCAGGACTAATTTTTTCTTTAAAGGCATAAGGAAAGCTAATTTGGTGCAGGGACTATATTTAAAATCTTTTGCACATTCACTTTAATTAACATAAGATTTCATAAGCATTGAGTGATAACAAACATTCTGCCTACCAAAAAAATGACAATGCCACACATCTTCCAAAAACTTCTCCCAGGGTCATTGGCACTCCACCCACGGGCACTGAAACCCTAGGAGGATCTTGAGGGAGAACCTAAGAGCTGACAACCTGTTAGTTTTACCATAGACTTTCCTGTGCACCTCCCCTCAGTACAAATCCCTGGTTCAGCCGGGTCTGTTCTTCCTGCCATTCTCACTCCTCACCTCTACTTCTCACCATTCCACATCAGTTTGTCCCCATTGAATTTACGATCAGTGATTAAAAAGCGTGTCCCACTGCACCCTTCAAATGATGCAAATATCAAATTACACTGCTGTCTCCAAATTCCCTAGCCAGCTTTCTGGATTCTCCAGCTTTCTAAATCACCCTCTTGTTTCACTCTATCTGTCAGACTGCCTGGTCCCCTAATGCTGGAGGAAAATCAAAGAGCCGCTTGACTGGAAAGGGGTAATTACTATCAGTGACATTTCCATTAGGAAGTTTCCCACCGAGCTGCTCTCATCTTAATACCAAATACTCATATTAATGTCCCTCCCCAACTCAGCTCCCTACACTAATTTTTTAAATTAAAATTCTAATGATTTATAATGAATGACTGCTCACAGTCAGGCTGTAAAACCAATGATTCAAGGGCACCTAAATGACATGGACTTCTGTCCACCTGGACGTCTGTGGGCCTGATCGTTCCTGTTTGGTTTATTTCATACTTCACTGTTTCATTTGCATCATACCAAACATGAGCAGCTTTTAACTCTTTAATAGAACATGCAACACGGAATGCCTGTAAGCAAATAGAGTACTGTATTTTAAAATTGTTTTAGCAGCAACCTTACTTTCAAATGAAAAAATTAAATAAATCAGTATAAAGGGAATTTTATTAGCATAAATTTATTAGAATAATTCAACTTATGAGTTTATATATGTAATAGTTGCATTAAGTCCACAAGTTTGTTTTCACAAAAAGAAGGCAAATGCAGAAATCAGGGATTTAAAATGAAAATTGGATAGCAATTTTTGGGTTTCTTTGTTTCACAGATAAACCATTTCTGATGGCTTATCCCATGTTCTCAAACTATTCTTCCACTAGGCAGAAACAGCAGAGATGTTATTCCAAGGTCTACTGGAAATCAAGATCAGCTGGCTTCCTAAATAGTCATAAAAATGGTCCCAAATGTGTTAACACTTGGTACATAACACAGGTGAGTTATTTCATGTATCATGTAATGATTTTAACAGTTAAAATATATTTTTGCATAAAATCAAATCACACGTTTAAGGAGCCATTAAAACATATCCACAGAGCATTAAGACTGTAAAACATGGTCCCTTGACGTGGAGGGAGAAATGAGTAGCTAAAGAGGTAACCAAGAGGCTCCCCTGGAGAAGGCTATGGCTTTTGCTTTCAGTACCTCCTTCACCCCCAGAGCACTTTCTGGTGTTCACACCCTGGTGATGATTACATTCTCTCCCACAGGAAGTGGAGCATGGACCTGCCCCCACCAGGAGATTATGTGACTGAGGGCGGAAGATGACTGTTGCAGAGGGAATTGTGTTCTCCCAAAATTCATATGCTGAAGGCTTAATTACCAAAGTGACTGATTTGAGGACAGGGCTTTAAAGATGTAATGAAGAGTAAAACAGATCATAGGGCAGGACCCTCATCCTACAGAACAGATACCCTTATAAGAAGAGATAAGGCACTAGAGAGCTCTCTCTCAACACACATCCACAGAGGAAAGGCCCTCAGAGAACAAGACAAAAAGGTCCCATCCACAGCCAAGGACAAACACCTCACCAGAAACCAACCCTGCTGGCACCTTATCTTGGACTTCCAGACTTCCAACCTGCACGACCATGAAATAATAAATTTCTGTTGTTTAAGCCACCCAACATGTGGTAATTTGTTAGGGCAGCACAAGAAGATTAATACACTTTTGAAACAAATATGGCAGAAAATATGTTTTAAATGAATACAACAAAGGAAATTCCCTTTTGAGCTTTATAAGGTTATCTGAATTTGATGTCCTACACAATGCACGTCAGATCCCTGTCAGTATTTTTCTCACGAACAGAAGTAAAATCTTTCGGCACTAAGGCTTGAAGCACGGATGGCAATAGATCTGAAGTGATCTCAGTTTTATCAAATAGTTTTCGATCCCCATAGCTGATAGTACAAAGCTGTTCAACTACCTTTGTGTCAAGATGAAGAAAGATATCACTCTAGTGGGGATTGAACCCAGGATTTCAGGCATACTATGCAAGCAATCTACCACTAACCCCCACTTCATTTTTTTTTTTTTTCTGTTGAGACAGGCTGTAGCTAAGATGCCTACGCTGATCTCCTGGGGAAACATCTCTTTGATTAATCCACATACCCTCTAGAGGTTTTTTTTTTTCTCTATTTATGTTTTTCTCATAATTCATACCTATGATAGCAAAAATATGGCACAGGTATCTCTATCACTGCTCATAACAACCATGAACAATTGATCCTGATGCTTTTTTATCCCTCTGGGTTAAGATGTGGTCTCAGACTCTACATATGTAATAAGAATTGTAATGCATTCTCTTGTCATATATAAATTTTAAAAAATAAAAAAAATGTGGTCTCAGAATTCTTTTTAATATAGTTCCTTGGGCAGCCACTATTAAGTCATGAGAAATAAGCAGTATTTGCCAACCCTATCTTATGTCATTTTATCAAATGTGGCTTTAAATCTCAACATCTTATAAAAATTTCAGCCTTTGATTATTGTTATGGCATTCACTAAGTGGTAGAGTTGATTTCAGTCTGATTAGAGTTGCTGAATTAATCAACTCCAGAATCACTGTTCATCCCCTAGAGCTGAGGGTCCACAGACTACACAAGTATACTATACTTTCATCCCTCCTCATTCATACTTTCAGGGTTTTTTTTTTGTCACTTTCACATAATTTTAAACACTATCCTTAATTTGATGATCTTAGACTCCAATAATGTTAACTTTCAAAACAACTCATTTATTTTTAAATACTTAAGTACCTTCAATAATTATCAAATAAACGAAATATTTGTTTTACCACTAACTATTATTAAAAATAGCTCAGACAGGACCTCCAGTCCTGGGTGGGTGACCATGGTCCTGCTCACTGTTCACCCATGCCCATTCCAGATCTTGAAGTCATCCTAGCAAATGTGAGGGAGCAATATTTGAGCATTAACTTCTTTAGGCTTTCTTAAAATTTATTTTTATTGTAGACATTTAAGGTATGCAACATGTTTTTGTATACATAATGAAATAATTACTTTAGTCAAGAAAATTCATATCTATCTCCTTATGTAGTCTCTCTCTCTCTCTCTCTCTCTCTCTCTCTCTCTCTGTGTGTGTGTGTGTGTGTGTGTGTGTGTATGTTGAGAGCACCTAAAATCTACTCTGTTAGCAAAGTCAGTATACTATGTAGTATCAACTAGTTATTATGCTGTATATTTAATGACTAGATAACTCTGGGCGCTCCCCCCTCCTCCCTCCCTCCCTCCCTCCCTCTCTCTCTCTCTCTCTCTCTCTCTCTCTCTCTCTCTCTCTCTCTCTCTCTCTCTCTCTCTCTTCTTTCAGGCTGCAATTAGCCTCCCCAGACTTAGGTATCAGGAAGGAAGGCCACTGGAGGAGAAAGAAGAGTCATTTCTTACCTTCTTCTATAAAGAGTTCTGAAATTTGAAGCAGAAGTAATGCATTGAGAGAGAGAGAGATGTTTCTGAGTCTCAAGAACAGGGTTTTAAGTACTAAAAAGCAAAGTTTGTGCACTAAATAGTAGATGACTTAAAAGTTATTCCCAGACCCAAGATTGGATTAAAAAAGCAAAATAGGAGAAAGAAAATTAAATCCTGCTAAGTGTCCTTCTGAGGGCCTACTTCTCTTGGGATAAATCTCAGGAGAGGGAAAGTAAACTCCCAAACTGAAGTTGGGCTTTGAAAATAAAAGAGACCCTACTTTATTTTCCAAAAAGTCCCTATTCTGCACCCCAAGATTTATGCACAAGCCCACAATGTTGTGAGAGAAGAAATAACCATTTCCCATGTTCTTAAAAGGATGCAAAAGTGTCTACGATAGGATTCAGATGGGGCAGCTCCCTGCAAACAACAACAAGTGTACCCTGAATGCACACATTCCAACATAGGACTGCAGGTCGGTGGGCACAGATGTGAAAAACCAAACTCTAGATGGGAGGAGTCAAATCTCCTGCCTGTCGAAGGGACAGTTGCCAAGGACAGAGGGCAGACCCCTCCCTGTGGTACTATCATGTTGTTTAAAGTTCTGGAACTGGGGAAAGAGGAGAGAAAATAAACTCTCACTTTGGGGATGGGGGTAAGGATGAGAGAAGAACTAAATCATCTCAATTTAAACCTGAAATAACTGATACTAGTTTTTGAAATGAACTGAAATTAAGTTTTCTTTCATCAGATACTTAAAATTAGACTGCATGATATTTTAGAAGTAAAAAAAAGTTACCATTTTCACACCGAGTTTAAAGATTAGTTTTGAGGCAGGTTCAGGTCTCTGTGGTACAGGAATCTTCCTATATCCCCATATTTTATTCTCTGATGTGCTGACCAGTACAGTACCTGAAAACCAGAGCTCCCAGCATGCATTGCTGATAGGTGCTTCCTTCATCTCCTACTCCCATCCCAACAAACAGGCACTTGTACAATGCTATTTGAAAGACCCACATTTTCCAGGATACAATGCACATTTTCACTGTCTGAACCTGGGACCCATATTGGGATTAAGCAGCTTGTAGCCCACTGTGTACTTTTCCTTTGCAAATTAGTAAATGATGCCTACTATGCCAGACACTTTTTTTGCACTAAACAACCCATCTAGCTGTACACAGTAGTCCTGGGTTGTAGAATGAAAAACTGAATCAGTTTTGGGACTGGGGCTGTAGCTCGATGGTACAGCGCCCGCCAAGTGCATGTGAGGCACTGGATTCAATCCGCAGCACCACATATGAATAAATTAAAAATAAAGGTATTGCATCCACCAACAACTAAAAAAATTTTTTTTTTAAATACAGGGAGGAATGCTCATTTTCTGGTTGTAGTATTAGTCCTGGTACAGCAAATAATGAACACACTTGGAAGAAACATGTTTTTCATCCTTTTTATCAGGTGCTCTTTATTTTTTTGAAGCAACGTAATAATAAGACATGTGCTAATACTGGTTTTTAATTTTAGTTTAATTAATATAATTAATTCATCTGTATCTTTAAATTAATGTCACAATTTCTCGTCAGACTCCTAGGAGAAGATTATCCTCCATAAATGTTTAGATGTTTGGCCCACAAAAAACTATATGTGGATGACTTTTCTACTCAATATACCCCTACTTCTCTCCACAGCACTTCTAACTCCCAAATTAAGTCAGAAAAGGCAGTTTTACTAATGTTACATATATTGCTTCTTAAAGCTGTTTTTAGTATTTCCTGGAGATTTGGCTTGCATGTAGAATAGCCCCAGGTGGCCATCCTTAAACAGACTATGTAAATTGACTAAGTCTCAGATTCCTCATCATCAAAATGGGGTTTATAATAGCCACCATGTAAGACTCAGTGAGGTTTTATGAGCTAGCAGAGTGACTGCTGCAGTAAATGTGAGGACCCCTCAGTGTCATGAGCCTGTGGTTACAAAAGGTCGCATTGCCAGTAAGAATGCAAATTTCCCTGGCACATGCCACTTCAGTATTCTGCCTGAGCTGCAGATCCATTTCAGGATGTGGTTAATTTGGGGTGTTTGAGCAGGTGTCCCTGTGGTTACATTTGATGTTTATATAATTTCCCTCAGGGATTCCTCACTTAAGTCTTCTACTTGCAAAGTTGCGTGAGGGCTGGGCCTGTCTTCATCCTCTGCTATAGGTACCAATGATCCTATTGATGTGAGTGCTCCTAAAACAAGTCATCACGGGCCAAAATAGCACTAGGTTTCTGCACTGAGCAGGAAGAGGCTGTGCTAGCATCCATGTCCCATTGCTCTCCTTCTTCACAAAACTCCTACAGTTTGTAGGGGACCAACTGCCCCCTGCTTTCTCACAACTGCCCTTGTGTGAGTACTGAGTACCTCACATCCCTGGAAACCTTCAACTCCAGAACACCTAGTCATCCTAGGTTTCAGACACTAGACCTACAAAGCTCTCAAGGAAACAGAGAGCTTGTCTGGTCTCCAGCTTTCCCTCTGCTCCCAGCCTCATCCCATCTGTGTTTGCCCCAGGACATAAACCTAAGCCTGCATGGGCCTCCTGTTGTTGTGTTACAGATTACCGTGGACTGAGCAGTTTAAAGCAATAGCTGATGAATCTCGTAGTTTCTGCAGGTAAGAAGACTGAATGCGTCTCACCTGGGGTCCCTACTCACAGTCTTCTAGGGGAGAAATCAAAAGTATCAGTCAGGCTGAGCTTTCTGAGGTATACGGGAAGATCCTGTTTATATTCTCATTCAGGTTGACGGCCAAATTTGGATCTTTAATTAGAAGACTGAGTGCTCCATTTCCTTGCAGGCTATCAGTAGGGAGCCACCTCTGCCTTTAGGAGTTATCCCCATTCCTTGCCTCGTGGCTCCCACCCTCTCTAAAGCCATCATCAAATCCCTCCCATACTTCTAGTTCTGACTTTAGAAGGACCTGGTCCTTCTTAAGGGCTCACCTGAGTCGATCATATATACCTAGGATAACTTTCCTTTTTTTTTTTATTGGTTGTTCAAAACATTACAAAACATTACATATCATCTTTCATACATTTGATTCAAGTGAGTTATGAACTCCCATTTTTACCCCAAATACAAATTGCAGAATCACATTGGTTACACATTCACATTTTTACATGCCATATTAGTGACTGTTGTATTGTGCTGCCTTTCCTATCCCCTACTATCCCCCCTCCCCTCCCCTCGCCTCCCATCTTCCTTCTCTACCTAATCTGTTGTTGTTCAGTTCTCTCCCTTGTTTTCCCCCCCTTTCCCCTCACAAACTCTTATATGTGATTTCATATAACGTTGAGGGTTTCCTTCCGTTTCCATGCAATTTCCCTTCTCTCTCCCTTTCCCTCCCACCACTCGCCTCTGTTTTATGTTAATCTTATCCTCATGATCTTCCTCCCTGCTCAATTCTTAGTTGCTCTCCTTAAATCAAAGAAGACATTTGGCATTTATTTTTTAAGGATTGGCTAGCTTCACTTAGCATAATCTGCTCTAATGCCATCCATTTCCCTGCAAATTCCATGATTTTGTCATTTTTAGTGCTGCGTAATACTCCACTGTGTATAAATGCCACATTTTTTTTTATCCATTCATCTATTGAAGGGCATCTAGGTTGGTTCCACAGTCTAGCTATTGTGAATTGTGCTGCTATGATCATTGATGTGGCAGTATCCCTATAGTACGCTCTTTTAAGGTCCTCAGGTAATAGTCCGAGAAGGGCGATAACTGGGTCAAATGGTGGTTCCATTCTCAGCTTTCCAAGGAATCTCCATACTGCTTTCCATATTGGCTGCACCATTTTGCAGTCCCACCAGCAATGTATGAGTGTATCCTTTTCCCCACATCTTTGCCAGCACTTGTTGTTGTTTGACTTCATAATGGCTGCCAATCTTACTGGAGTGAGATGGTATCTTAGGGTGGTTTTGATTTGCATTTCTCTGACTGCTAGAGATGGTGAGCATTTTTTCATGTACTTATTGATTGATTGTATGTCCTCCTCTGAGAAGTGCCTGTTCAGGTCCTTGGCCCATTTGTTGATTGGGTTATTTGTTATCTTATTGTTTAATTTTTTGAGTTCTTTGTATATTCTGGAAATTACGGCTCTATCTGAAGTGTGAGGAGTAAAGATTTGTTCCCATGATGTCGGCTCCCTATTTACTTCTCTTATTGTTTCTCTTGCTGAGAAAAAACTTTTTAGTTTGAGTAAGTCCCATTTGTTGATTCTAGTTATTAACTCTTGTGCTATGGGTGTCCTATTAAGGAATTTGGAGCCCGACCCCACAATATGTAGATCGGAGCCAACTTTTTCTTCTATCAGGCACAGAGTCTCTGATTTGATATCAAGCTCTTTGATCCATTTTGAGTTAACTTTTGTGCATGGCAAGAGAAAGGGGTTCAACTTCATTTTGTTGCATATGGATTTCCAGTTTTCCCAGCACCATTTGTTGAAGATGCTATCCTTCCTCCATTGCATGCTTTTAGCCCCTTAATCAAATGTAAGAAAGTTGTAATTTTGTGGATAGGTCTCTGTGTCCTCTATTCTATACCATTGGTCCACCCGCCTGTTTTGGTACCAGTACCATGCTGTTTTTGTTACTATTGCTCTGTAGTACAGTTTGAAATCTGGTATCGCTATATCTCCAGATTCACACTTCCTGCTTAGAATTGCTTTTGCTATTCTGGGTCTTTTGTTTTTCCATATGAATTTTATGATTGCTTTATCAATTTCTACAAGAAATGCCATTGGGATTTTGATTGGCATTGCATTAAACCTGTAGAGAACTTTGGGTAATATCACCATTTTGATGATGTTAGTTCTGCCTATCCATGAACAGGGTACATTTTTCCATCTTCTAAGATCTTCTTCTATCTCTCTCTTTAGGGTTCTATAGTTTTCATTGTATAAATCTTTCACCTCTTTTGTTAGGTTGATTCCCAAGTATTTTATTTTTTTTGAGGATATTGTGAAGGGAGTGGTTTTCCTCATTTCCATTTCAGAAGTTTTGTTGCTGATATACAGGAATGCTTTTGATTTATGCGTGTTGATTTTATATCCTGCCACTTTGATGAATTCATTTATTACCTCTAGCAGTATCTTTGTAGACCCTTTTGGGTCTGTTAGATATATTATCATATCATCCGCAAATAGTGATAATTTAAGTTCTTCTTTTCCTATTTTTATGCCTTTAATTTCTTTTGTCTGTCTAATTGCTCTGGCTAGTATTTCAAGAACTAAATTGAATACAAGTGGTGAGAGAGGGCATCCCTGTCTAGTTCCAGATTTTAGAGGGAATGCCTTCAGTTTTCCTCCATTTTGAATGATGCTAGCCTGAGGCTTAGCATATATAGCTTTTACAATGTTGAGGTAAGTTCCTGTTATCCCTAGTTTTTCTAGTGTTTTGAACATAAAGCGATGCTGTACTTTGTTGAATGCTTTTTCTGCATCTATTGAGATGATCATATGGTTCTTATCTTTAAGTCTATTGATGTGGTGAATAACATTGATTGATTTCCGTATATTGAACCAGCCTTGCATCCCAGGGATGAATCCTACTTGATCATGGTGCACAATTTTTTTTATATGCTTTTGTATTCGATTCGCCAGGATTTTATTGAGAATTTTTGCATCTAAGTTCATTAGAGATATTGGTCTGTAGTTTTCTTTCTTTGAAGTGTCTTTGTCTGGTTTCAGGATCAGGGTGATGTTGGCCTCATAGAATGAATTTGGAAGAGCTCCTTCTTTTTCTATTTCTTGAAATAGCGTGAAAAGTATTGGTATTAATTCTTCTTTGAAGGTTTTGTAAAACTCTGCTGTATACCCATCCGGTCCAGGGCTTTTCTTGGTTGGTAGTCCTTTGATGGCCTCTTCTATTTCATCCTTTGTTATTGGTCTGTTTAAACTGTGTGTGTCTTCCTGACTCAATCTGGGCAGATCATATGACTTAAGAAATTTATCGATATCTTCGCTATCTTCTATCTTATTGGAATATAGGGTTTCAAAATACTTTCTAATTATCTTCTGTATTTCTGTAGTGTCTGTTGTGATATTGCCTTTTTCATCCTGTATGATAGTAATTTGAGTTCTCTCTCTTCTTCTCTTCGTTAGCTTGGCTAAGGGTCTGTCTATCTTATTTATTTTTTCAAAGAACCAACTTTTAGTTTTATCAATTTTTTCAATGGTTTTTTTTTTGTTTCAATTTCGTTGATTTCCGCTCTGATTTTAATTATTTCTTGTCTTCTACTACATTTGCTGTTGTTTTGCTCTTCCTTTTCTAGGTTTTTGAGGTGTAGTGTGAGTTCATTTATTTGTTGTTTTTTTCTTTTTTTGAGGAATGAACTCCAGGAAATGAATTTCCCTCTTAAAACTGCTTTCATTGTGTCCCATAAATTCCGATATGTTGTGTCTGTGTTTTCATTTATCTCTAAGAATTTTTTAATTTCCTCCTTTATGTCTTCTGTAACTCATTGATCATTCAGTAACATATTGTTCATTTTCCAGGTGATGTAGGATTTTTCCTTCCTTCTTTTATCATTGATTTCCAGTTTCATTCCATTATGGTCAGATATGGTGCATGGTATTATCTCCACACCTTTATATTTACTGAGAGTCGCCCTATGGCATAATATATGGTCTATCTTTGAGTAGGATCCATGTGCTGCTGAGAAGAACATGTATCCACTTGATGATGGTTGATATATTCTATATATGTCGATTACGTCTAGGTTATTGATTGCGTTATTAAGTTTTATAGTTTCTTTGTTCAGCTTTTGTCTAGAGGATCTGTCCAATGGCGAGAGCGGTGTGTTGATGTCACCCATAATTATTGTGTTGTGGTCTATTTGACTCTTGAACTTGAGGAGAGTTTGTTTTATGAACGTTGCAGCACCATTGTTTGGTGCATACAAATTGATAATTGTTATGTCTTGATGGTGGATGGTTCCTTTTAACAGTATATAGTGTCCTTCTTTATCCCTTTTGATTAACTTAGGTTTGAAGTTGATTTTATTCGATATGAGTATGGCTACTCCTGCTTGCTTCCGAGGGCCATGTGAGTGGTATGATTTTTCCCAACCTTTCACCTTCAGCCTGTGTATGTCTTTTCCAATCATCTGAGTCTCCTGAAGGCAGCATATTGTTGGGTTTGTTTTTTTAATCCAGGTTCCTAGCCTATGTCTCTTGATTGGTGAATTTAAGCCATTAACATTTAAGGTTACAATTGAAATATGGTTTGTACTTCCAGTCATGTTTATTTATTTATTTATTTTAGTTTGGCTAATTTTTCCTCTTTGGTTATTTTTCTCCCCCTTTACTGAGATACCTCCCACTGTTAGTTTGGGGCGCTATTTTTCAATTCCTCTTCTTGTAGTATTTTGCTGAAAATGCTTTGCAGTGCTGGTTTTCTGGCTGCGCATTCTTTTAGCTTTTGTTTATCGTGAAATATTGTAATTTCATTGTCAAATCTGAAGCTTAATTTTGCTGGATACAGTATTCTTGGTTGGAATCCATTATTTTTCAGCGTTTGAAATACGTTGTTCCAGTATCTTCTCGCTTTCAAAGTCTGTGATGAAAAATCCGTCGTTAACCTAATTGGTTTACCCCTGAATGTAATCTGCCTCCTTTCTCTCGTAGCTTTTAATATTCTCTCCTTGTTCTGTATGTTCGCTATCTTCATAATTATATGTCTATTACGGTTTTGGATGTTTGGGGTCCTGTAGGCTTCCAGGATTTGGCAATCCATTCCATCTTTCATCTCTGGGAAGTTTTCTAGGATTATTTCATTTAATAAGTTTGGTTTGAACCTCTGTGCCTTCTTCTATCCCAATGACTCTCAAATTTGTTTTTTTTATGAGATCCCATATCTCTTGGATAGATTGCTCATGAGATTTAAGCATCCTTTCTGTGTTGACTATATTCTTTTCAAGTTGATAAACTTTGTCTTCATTATCTGATGTTCTGACTTCTACTTGATCTAGTCTATTTGTAATATTCTTGTTAGAGTTTTTAATCTGGTTTATGGATTCCTGCATTTCTAGGATTACTGTTCGTTTTTTTTAAAAAAAATCTCTATCTCCTGGTAAAGCTCATTCTTTGCAGTTTGAATTTGTTTGTTTAATTCATTTTCAAAATATACTTTCATTGCTTGGATTTGTTGTCTCATGTCTTCTCTAATATTCTGTTCCATCTGAGTTAGGTATGCCTTGATTTCTTTCCCTGTCCATGTTTCTGATGCTTCTAGGTCCTCCTGTAGATTTAAGTTGTCCTGCATTGTTTGTAACCCTTTTTTCCTTGTTTTTTCATGTTGTTCACGTTACTTTCCAGCTCTGTTTGACTGCTGTGTAACTGCTTTCTCCTATACATTTGTTTTGGCTTTGTATATCTCTGTTGTCTCTCCTTTGTGGTGGGAGATTATGCCTAGAAATGTTGGGCTTTATTGTATTTTAAAGCTGATTCATTCAATTCATAAAAGGCTTCCGGGTTCTGAATGCATATAGTGATTTGTTGTTTGTTCTTAGGACTTTTTGTTTAGGTTAGGTGCTATGATGGTATGAGGGTTAGTATATCTTGGCTACTTTAGAAGATTGCTCTACTGAGGGGGGATACTAACAGGCGATTGGATCAGGGTGTTGGTAATAGCTAGGTATTTAGGAACCCTATAGACAGCCTTGAGACATTCACCTATTTGCATTTAGACAATTACACGTAATGGAAGACGTAATGCTTGGGATGAAAGTTGGGGGGTAGGGGAATGAAGGTGCTCTTAAAAAGAAAGAAGGAGAGAGAGATAGATAGATTAGAGGAGAATGAAAGGAACAATAAGACTTGAAACGGGAAAGAAAGAAGGAAGGAAAAGGGGAGAGAGGAACAGAGAGAGAAGCAGAAAAAAAAATTAAGTCTTAGAGATCCATTTTTTCTCTTCCAGTAGGCGGAGCTGTGCCCTCCAAGCGGAGCTTCTGCCCTCTACCTGCCAATAGCAATCCCTGTAAGGCGTCTCCTGGGAGGCTCTCAGACTTGTCAGCCAGAGCCGTTTCACTTCTCTGGCCCTTCCCCCCTTCCTCCTGTCAGCCAGCCAGCCAGGTCCTGTTCACCGGAAGCGGTTCCCCAGAGATCTAGTTACACTTGCAGCCCCACCGCGCGTCCCATTTAAGCCCCAGTGCTGTGGTAAACTGGCAGCTAAGACCTTGGGAGTCGCCTCTGGTGATATGGGGGGATTGGGGGTCGGGGATCCCCTCTGCTTCCCCACAGACACGCCCCCAGAGAGATCCCTGAAGTTTCCTGGCTGCCTGTATCTGGATGGGGCGGGAGTCACACACCTGCTAAAGTGGATTCCGCTGGGAAGGAATTCCTTCGGCTGGACTCCGATGACATCACCTCTCTGCTATGGCGGACCCCAGGCTCCTTGCCGGAGTGTCCGAAGGGAGGGGTGGGACTGGTCCATCCCCGGTTGGCCTCAGCTCCTGGCTCGCTATTTCATGAAGGCTTGGCTAAAGACCTCTTCCTGCCAAGCTGTGTCTCAGAGGCTAGTGGGACCCAGTCACATTGGCTGCGAGCGGGCGGGGGGGCAGCCGCTCCGCCCGGCGCATGGACAGCGGCTGGCGGATCTGGACCTCTGCGTCTCTTCTCGTGGCGGGGATTCACTCGTCTGGGGCAAACTGTCATTTCAAAAAATCCTAGTAGCTCCCGGCTGGTCTCTCTTCAGTGGAATTTTGCTAGATTCTCCATTGGTAGAATCTAAGCGTTATCTATGCGTCTTTATGACCCCATCCCTGAGGGGGTATTGAAAGTGCTGCCTCTCCGCCCACCGCTATGTTGTCCTCTCTTCACAAATATATTATTTTCAAATTGCAGATAGCCTACTTGGGGCCCTGGACTACTTAGGTAGTTTTGTATTTTTTCTAGTAAATTTAGAGCTACATTTGGTACTTAACTATAGGAAATGCCTTAGCTCAGGTTCATAATTCAGCTATCTTTCTACTCCTTTTAAATTGTTTCTGCTTTGTTTTTGTTTTGTTTTTTTTTTTTTTTTTCGGGTGGGAAAGGACAGACTAAAGGGAGGAAGGAGGAGAGAGAAAACACTGTCATGAAGTGAGGCCTTGCTCTTCTGCATCCAGGGTTCTGGTTATCTGTCCTCAGGAACCTGATGGAGAGACCAGACGTGACACTGAACCACCTTCAATCTGAGGCGAAGGATGATCCAGAACCATCACTTAGGTTGAGAAAACCACGCCCTTCCCCTGACGGACCAAATACAAAAGATGGCCCTGTTGCCACAGACCTATTGTTTCATGTTCCCAGATAAATTGTCAGAAGAGTTGGTGGGATCCAAGAGCCAGGTGAGGAGCCGAGGGATTTTAGGAAATGGATTTATTAGATGTTCTCAGGAGCATTTTCTTTTTAGATCCTCATAACTCTACAGTTCCAGAGTCTTCTCAGAGCATCCCTCAGCTCCTGTCATCTGGCCCAGGTTGGGGTCTCACCTCATGTTCTCTCGTAGACCTCCCTGCATCTCTGCCTTGGTTAGAGTAAAAATCCCCTGAAGCCCATGGGCTAAAGGCTTGGTCACTGACTGTAGCACTATTGGGAGACAGCAGAACCCTTAAGGCCTTCTGGGAGGAAGTTAGGTCATTGGGAGTGTGCCTTTGGGACCCCAGGCCCTTCCTCTTTCTTGACTTCCCAGCCACCACTAGGTGAGCAGCATCCTCCAACACATGCCACAGACCCAAACATGGTCCAGTGATGTAGATTCTGAGCCAAAATAAACTGTCCTCCTTATAAGCTCATCATCTCAGGTATTCTATTGCCGTGACAGAAAGCTAACACAATCGCTAAATCCAAATGGCAGAGAGAAACCCTTCCAATAGTCAGCCTGGTTATTTTATACACACCAATTCCATTTCATTAATGAAAACTGAAGAAGAAATTGGACTGAAATTTTGGACAGAATGTAGGCTCAGAGCCATACAGCAATAGAATAAAGCCATCAGGTGACACATTTTAATTTCAATCTTTGTCTCAATCCTTGCTCTTGCAATTTCCCCCATTCTAAGCCTAGAAGATGCAGCTCTGATGTCCCTGGCTCCCTACACATCAACGCGAGACACAGCACCACAGAGCTGAAACCTTGGGGAAACTTAGACCCCAAACATTCGCGAACAAAACACATGGCTTCTCCGAAGCACAGTGACACAATGACACTTTGCAAATTTAACAGGCTGTAATCTGCTACAGCTGCCATGGGATGGCCTGTCTGTCTTGGCTTTCATCATCTACTGTTTGCAAATTATCTTTTCAGCAGGGTGTAGGTGCAGAAACCAGACAGCTTCTAATGCAAGAAGAGGTTTGTCAGGCCATGTTCAGATACTGGGCAGTGCAGTCAGAGTATTCAGAGTATTCAGCTATTTTCTTCATTAATGAAATAGTCATTTATTTGGTCATAGAAACATCTATGTATCCATACTGTAGCATCTTAACTTTGCAGTTATTAGAAGGATATGTTCCTTACTTGTCCAAGAGAGACCCATCAAATACACACCTAGGGAAGGTGTAGGCCCACAACAGAGTTCTGTGCACACCACCATCCCCATGGCTACCACCACACCCTGCATTCCCTCACCAAGGCCTGCCTCAGACCTGCTAAGGGCCACTGTCACGGTGATTCATCATGACTTTTATCATTCTGTTGTAACTTCCTTCTTTCTTGCCACCGTCTTTCCTCATGTGGAAGTTCCATTAGCACAGAAACCACATTAATACCATTGACTCTTGTATTCCCAGCACCTCACACAGGTCCTGAAACGCAACAGCATTCAATAAGTGTTTGCTGAATCAATGAATAAATCCTTCTGCTCTTTGTCAAACCAGGTTTCTTCTCTCCCTTTGCACCAGCTTCCCCAGGCTCACTGGAAGCTTCCTGGCCTCAGACTTTATTGTCCCTAAAGAGTTTCTCACACAAGTTGACAGAATGACTTTTGATTCTCACAACATGAATTTTGTCAAAATCCATATATGCTTCATATGTGTTAACTGCCAGAGGGGTGCATTTACAACACGCAGAGTTGAGAGTGGGTCTCTTCATTGCAGTTCAAGATGGAAGGAAGATTCATCTTTTCTTGAGGCCACAGGCAGATGGCAATATTGTAGAATCTGCTGACATCTAAAGCCTTTATTATTCTAAAAGAGTCTTTCTTTGGATTGGCTAACTTTACTTAGCATAATCTGCTCTAATGCCATTCATTTCCCTGCAAATGCCGTGATCTTGTCATTTTTTAGTGCTGAGTAATATTCCATTGTGTATAAATGCCACATTTTTTTATCCATTCATCCATTGAAGGGCATCTAGGTTGGCTCCACAGTCTAGCTATTGTGAATTGTGCTGCTATAAACATTGATGTGGCTGTGTCCATGTAGTAGGCCGTTTTATAGTCCTAGAAGAGGAATAGCTGAGTCAAATGGTGGTTCCATTCCCAATTTGCCAAGGAATCTCCATACTGCTTTCCAAATTGGCTGCACCAATTTGCAGTCCCACCAGCAATGTATGAGTGTACCTTTTTCTCCACATCCTCACCAGCACTTATTGTTGTTTGACTTCATAATGGCTGCCAATCTTACTGGAGTGAGATGGTATCTTAGAGTAGTTTTAATTTGCATTTCTCTGATTGCTAGAGATGATGAGCATTTTTTTGTGTATTTGTTTATTGATTGTATATCCTCTTCCGAGAAGTGTCTGTTCAGGTCCTTGGCTCATTTGTTGATTGGGTTATTTGTTTTTTTGTTGTTTAACTTTTTGAGTTCTTTATATACTCTAGAGATTAGAGCTCTATCTGATGTGTGAGGGGTAAAAATTTGTTCCCAGGATGTAGGCTCCCTGTTCACCTCACAGATTATTTCTCTTGCTGAGAAAAAAAACTTTTTAGTTTGAATTCATCCCATTTGTTGATTCTTGGTTTTAATTCTTGTGCTATAGGTGTCTTATTAAACAAATGCCGAATGTCTTCTCTGATATAAGGGAGGTGATTCAAAATGGGGTAGGGAGGAAGAGCATGAGAAGAAGATTACCTCTAGATAGGGAAGAGAGGTGGGAGGGGAAAGGAGAGAGAAGGGGAATTGCATGGAAGAGGGAAGGAGACCCTCATCATTATACAGAATACAGGTGTGAAGATGTGAGGGGGGAAACAAAGAAGAAGAAGTGTGTCACATTAGATTGGGTAGAGAGAAGTGATGGGAGGGGAGGGGATGGGAGGGGAAATGGAAGGGCAGCAGAATGAAAGACATTATTATTTCTGTGGATATATATGTGACTGCATGACCAATGTGATTCTGCAACCTGTACACTCAGAAAAATGAGAAATTATACCCCATCTGATTCAAACGTAAAATATGTCAAGATCATTGTACTGTCATGTGTAACTAATTAAAACAAATTTTTCAAAAAAGAAGCTTGAGACGTCTTTTGATTTAGTTTAAGAATAAAATGTAAAGATTTAACTCATCCTCTGGTGTTTTTTTTTTCTCTCCAGAAACATCTAAACTCGTTGAAACTATAGTTCATCATCAACCATGTGCAATGAAAACTTCTGCCTTCATAACAGATGAAATGATTCTATAATCATAAAAAAGAGTCTTTCTTCTATCTAAATCAAGCTCTTTTTCCATTTGACTTCTAAGTTTTTTTTAAAATTATTCTTATAAAAGTAGGTACTGCTCATTGTTGTTTTTTTAAGATACAAAAGTGAAAGCAAAAGAAATAATACAATCCCACAATGTCAATGTCCACGTAGTCATGGTTATTATGTTTCCATCTGACTTTTTACCCTGCCTTTTCTTTCACAGTATGGTTACTTAATGTCATACCTACCTGTTGAATATTGACTTTCTCCTGAGGAATCTAACATCCTTTCCCTTCTTTTTTAAAAATGTTTTCTAATAGTTGTTGATGGTCAGCATGCCTTTATTTTATTTTTTTATGTGGTGCTAAGGATCGAACCCAGTGCCTCACACATGCTAGGCAAGCGCTCTGCCACTGAGCCACAGCCCCAGCCCATCCTGTATCTTCTTTACTTATTTACACCATCCCTGAAATACCACATTTATTTCCAAGGCTCAGGTGCTCTATATGTTACTTAAGCACCCTTGGAGATTTGAACTGCCACTCTCCCCTCCTCCCCATCAAGGCCATGACCAATGAAGTATGCATCCAAAGATCACTAGAAAAATAAAGCATACTGTTTAGTAATGACATTAACAGAGCAGAGCTCTTATAAAAAATGATTTGAAAAACAAAATAGCTTACCCTTGAGGTCACAATGACACCTCCAGCTTCCTAGCTGCCTGGAGTAAGTATACAGCAAAGGCCAGCTCTGCAGGGCAACCCCAGATCAACCTCACAACAAGGACAAGAATCAGAGGCTGCCTCATCAGTCCAGACACAGAAACAGAGACAGCCGGCCGAAAGGACAGGCCTAACTCTAAAGCTTTGCTCTGAGCTGACCTTGTTTTGCAGCCTGCAGCTGGCAAGACCAGCCGGACCCATAGAAGAAGACAGAGTAGAGAAAAGAAATAACTATTTCACCCAGAGGGAAAGTCCTTGACATTCTAAACTGCCAGCAGCCTGGGTCTGGAAATTGCAAGAAAGAAGAGGGTATGCCATTAACATGACACCTATATTAACATAATGGCCCTGCCCTCTGTAAAGTGCAGCACATTAATTTCAAGTTCTGTGCTACTGATTAACCTCTTCTCCATCCCTTAACAAGGAGTGAATGAGGAACTGCTGAGAAAAGAAAAAACACCCTCCCTAGGACTCTCTCCATTAATCCAATAATTGTCTATGGGCTAAAGCTACAGCAAGAGAATATTGTTCCCCAGAATCCAAAATGAGTCCAGTACACAGTGTGTACTTCATAAGCCCTGTTGACTGAATAAATGAATGAATTCTGACTTCTGGATGTGCATCTCCAGTCTAGATCCCTGTTCCAAACTCCATAACTGCACATTTACACTTCTCCCTCGACTTTCTACCTATTTCCCATTATAAAAAATGCAACTATTGTCTGTGCAGTTATTCATGTCATTATAACCCCCAACCTCTGCATAACTCTGTCTCCATTAAGTAGAGACCACCCTACACAGGAACTGATTTACTACCCAGTGTCAATCAGAACTTCCCTACCTCCTTCTTTCCTCTCCTCTTCTTCCTGCCTGCCTCCTCCTTCTCCTCCTCCTTCCCCTTCTCCTCCTCTGTCTCCTATCTAAAAAGAAAAGGAGGGGAGGTTGGCTTGTTCAAAGGAATTTATCTAGCCTTTTTATATCTAAAAACATCCTCTGGACCCACTTCTTACATGTTGCCTTAACTGTCTTCCCTTACGTGGTGGATAATTAGCCTGCAAACTTTCTTCTTCACATCTTATAAACTTTCACTTTTAGATCTTCGATCCAAGCGTATAAAATTATCTTTTTTTTTTTTAACCACAACCCCAGTTAAAACATTACAAAACCTCCTTGGATATTACTTCTTACATATAATGCATTTTATAAGGAAACCAAAATGAAATTATTTCACAACCCTCTCTAACATGGTACTGGTTTAAACAATCTCCTTTTGCCTTTTTATCCAATGTATTTTTTTTTCTTGGCCTTAAAGTATTGAAAATCATGCTCACAATGCTAATAACTTCTTTTCCATATAATTTTAAAACATCTCATTTCCTCTACAAATCCTATCAAAGTAGCAAAACCTCAACGTATCAGTAGGAAAGATTCATATCCACAGCAGTATCTTCATTAAATTTTACATTGTTTAATATTTGACAATCAGTTCTGATCTTACCAAAGACCCGGTTATCTTGTTTACAAGAAATTTTGTAGTTCACTGGATGGATTTTGCTAGAAGTGGTCTGCAAATGAGCCAAGTAACAGAAGATTTACAGAAAACAATTAGGTAAGGCATCAAACCTGGAAAGGGAATTGAAAGAGAACAAATATGAAACCAGGACTTGACTGTAAAAATAAACTAACATTTGGAATATATAAAGGAGGTAGGAATAAAACATTGGCCCAAGAAAACAGCTATTGTAGAGGAGTGATAATATTTATTCATTTTTTTCCCTGATAATTTAAAAAAGACCTGCTTTCTGCCCAAGGAAAACCTTAGAAAGTTCATCCTTTTGGCTTGTGGTGATATTGCTTTTCATTTTATTTTAAATGGAATGTTGAATAATCAAAATACCCATCCTTCTATGTTATAGAAATTAATGAATTTTGTTCTAAAAACTGGTTCTTGGAATTCTCAGTATTCTCTACTTTTAAAAAAATTATCTGGCTTGCATGAATCTATTAAAGTAACTCTTTTTAGGTTTGGGTGCTTTTTTCTTAGGCAAATATTTGTAATAGAGTCCCTCTAATTTATTAACTTATTCAGATTAAATATGAAAAGGGTCATCTCTGGAATGTGGAATATCTTTATAGTTTATTCTCTAGAATTAGATTTTTTTTGGGGGGGGGCGGTTAGATACCTGGGATTGAACCCAGGGACACTTTACCAATGAGCCACGTCCCTAGCCCTTTTTTTTATATTTTATTTAGAGACAGGGCTTCACTGAGTTGCTTAGAGCCTCACTAAATTGTTGAGGCTGACTGAATTCGAGACCCTCCTGCCTCAGCCTCTGAGCCGCTGGGTTTATAGGCCTGCACCACCCCACTCAGGGATTCTCTGGAATCAGAGACAAGACTTCAAGCCATGAATCTACCACTTCTCAGCAAGGTGACCATGAATAAACTAAGATTTCTGCCCTGTAAATTTTTTTATTTGCAAAATGGTGATAGTGATAATGCCTATCTCATAATATTGTGATGAAATTATATACATAATGACCTAAACACAGCTTCTGGCACATATAGATATCCAATTAATATTATTTTCAGAGAAAATATGGGTGGGTAATTTTACAACTTTAAACAAGGAAGGTTTTCTGGTTCTAAAGCTAGAAATCAAAAATGAAAATATTAGTATATTTAACTACTTATACCCCAGGGTATAAGACCTGAAATTTACACTACAATCTCTACTTGGACCATATTGTATCCATATTCCATGCATGCAAAAATAAACATGATTATGCATAATATTTTCTTAATAACAAAAACATCACAATCAAGGTAAAAGAAAAACTACACCTAGAAAAAAGATTTGCAACATATGTGCTAAAAATAAAGGTAAATACCTATAGTGGGTTAAGTTCTTATAACAACATCAGCACAAAAGAGAAGCAAAAATGAGTAAAGGATATGGATAAACAATTCAAAAAGAAATAGAGCCAGTAAATATATGAACAGATGTTCATCCTCCCTAGTAATCAAAGAAATGCAAATAAAACAACAGATTGGCTATGATTAAAAATATGGGCAAAATCCAACATTTTAAGTATACAATTCATAATCTGCCCTTATATATTCTGTTAAGTATACTTACTAGTAAAATCTTTTTGGAAGACTATTGAGGAATATGTATGAAATTTTAAAATATATATTCCCTTTTTTGATAGATAAAACATAAGCATTTTCCATAATCCAACAAAAATAGAGTGATTTTCATGTTGAAAAATTAAAATAGTTTCATTGCCGCCTTCTTACAGTTTTTTATGAGACTTACAGTTCTTATGAGACTCACAGACTTATTATGATTACTCATATTCATGTAGTGATTCCTGGATTACAAAGTAAGCCACTCACCTTATTTCTCACAACTGCTAAAGGTAAACTGACCAGGAATTATTATTAAACCCTTATGAATGACTCTGAGTCTTGGACCTCTTTTAATTGTCAAGTAGTGTCAGGCATTGCTGATGCTACTTCCCATAGACTGTCCTAAAGTGCAAACAGGGCAAAATTCAGGGGCCTGGACCATCTCCTCCACCCACCGTCCCCTAGAGGGCGCGCATCTAATAGTAAATTAGTATGTACACAGCATCTTAGGACCTGTGGTTCCTTTGCTATGTGCTATGTTCCCCAATAGATGTTTATAAAATCAGTCTTTTTAAAAAAATCTCCATATAAGATCTGGTCACTGGCTCTGAAAATTGCTCCCTCCCCAGGGTATAAGACCTGAAATTTACAGTATCATCTCTACTTGGACCATGATTATGCATGTGAAGTAGGGGATGATAGTATTTTCCCAGAAGAGATGAGAGTAGTAGATTTTTCCATTATAAACTGTATTGGGAAAAAGATGATTAGGCAAATTTCCCTCTAGCAATCGCAGACACTGAGTTCCTGAAGCCTGACCCAACCCTCTTCTAGCCCTCCTGGTCAGGCCCTCTTCCTGTATTGGATATCCAATAGGCTTATCCTCTCTGCTTCTCACGCTTTTTCAGGGGGAGTAAGAGAAAACAAAAACATCAGACTTCTCAAATTCACTCAAACCATAGTCCTGATTATCCCAATAGTAACAGATTTTATAACCATGGGATAAAAAATAAAATGATGAGGTTATTGTGAGATTTCAAGGTGTTTGAATATTGACAGGCTATGCTGAGGCAGGACATCACATAGGAATGATGGTTTTGTGCTCAGCTTTAGTCAGATACAGGTGGATTTGCACTCAGCTTTAGTCAGATACAGGTAGATCTGCACTCAGCTTTAGTCAGATACAGGTGTCCAAATTCTGTTCATTGGTGGATGGTGAAAATGAGGGAATTTTTCAAAATTTATTCTAATCTTTCTAGGATACCTTAAACCTAAGCAGGATTTATTGGGCCATTGACAGTTGATATGAGCACCAATGTCACTTAGAGTATTTTGAAAATTAAAAGATTTGAAAAAAATTTTAAAGGTTTAGAAAAAAATATTCCAAAGTACAGAAATAGCAACATTTTCAGCCTGAAAGAAATCATAGCAACTACTACAAAAGAGCTCTATCAATGAAATCCCCCCCTTTTTTAATTTAGCAAAGGAAGTTCAAATAAATTACAAGGGAATAACATGGAGTCACTTTTAAAAGACAATGTAGGTTTATGTCTGAGGATGAATATAGCTGTCCATATTTTTAAGTGAGTTATTAAAAATATAAACATTATGGTTCCATTTGTGTAATGCATATAGTTGTGCTTTGTTTTTGAGGAATGGGAATTCAACCAATCCATTTTCATTCTCAGTAATTCAGAGTTCTGAATCATCCTATGGCTCCACCATCAAGATCCATGTTGGAAGGCCTTAGGGAGTTTCAGCCAGAATGAACACCATTTCAAATACCAAGAATCTGCCCTAAGACTGCTCCTTCCACAGTAATGGTTAAAGAATAAGAAGGTGTAGAAATATAGCTCAATGGTAGAGTATTTGCAATAGTATGTTCCAGCCCAAGCAAAATGGGGGTGGGGAGGAAGAATAAAGAAACCAAGGTAGAGGATGCAAATTTGCCTGGGCCTCCGTCTCAGGGCTGAAGACTCAGATGAGGACAGACAGGTTAAAGAGAACAGTGAAAACAGAAGGACTTTTCCCTGCTTCCTTTAAGAATCCCAGAATTCCCACTCATCTTTTCTCTGCAGCTAATAGGCATCAGATAGGAAGTAAACCCTGTTATAAAATTACAAAGATACATGGTCCACATTGTGTCCATTTATCATGCATGCAAAAATAAACACAGCCTTCTGTTTGAATTGGAGTGTAATAGGGTTTGCCCAGAATAGATGAAGGAAATAGGAGTTAAATAAATGAGGTGGCATTAGAGCAGGCATTCTTCTAGCTTGATCTAACAGCAACACTTTCTCGGCCATAGAAGGCACAGGTTCCATCTCCTTCAATGCCCTGGTCACATTTTGCCAAGAGAATTTGAATGTGTTCTCCAAACCAGACAATAGACCACCTACTGGTTTCAATTACTAACTAAAAGTTTCCTAAGAAATAGGAAAAAAGTGCGCAGTGACGAATCCAAACAAGAATCTTCCCTAAGGAATATCTGATGAGAATTCTCTACTAGCACAACCACAGAGAAGATCTAGACAAAGCAGGCTGTGATCAGCAAATAAAAAGAAAAAAGATGTCATGATTTGGATTTGAAAATTTTCCATGTGCCATTTAACACAATAATATGTTGCCAAAAGCAGTCTGGTTATGAAAATCATGACCTGTAGTCATTTTTTTAAAAAATAAAAACTTTTATCTTCTTCACTCCCAAACAATTTAAATTTGGGACAGATGACATGATCAGCCTCATCCCAGCCAACTTAGAGATTTTTTATTTTTTTCTCATTATTCCTAGAGTATGTTTTTCTAAGGACTAAAATCTTTACACATGTAATTGACCTTTCTAACCAACCGGAGTTGCCAATTGGTTCTGAGCCGAAGGCCACATCCAGGGAATTCTGTAAACTTCATGCAATGCCAAATACGTAATTCTAAATTGCCACAATATGTGTTGACAGTGGAAAAGCAAAGATAATTTTTATTCTGGTTAAAGCAATTGTTCAATAGAGTCTGTGAAAGAATGATATTTGGATTGAAAACCTCAGATTCTGACTTCTTGGGTATATCATGCACCAAAGTGGACACAATAATTTCCAACACATTCTACCTGCTGAGCAAATAAAACAAAGTTATTCAACCATGAAACTGGGAGTCAAAATTCTTTACTTTAATCCTAATATCATATTTGACTCATTTCTGCTTCCATTTTATTGAACATCACCACCCCCAAATCAGCTAAAATATTTGGAAATCCTCCGGTTAAGATGCTCTGCTCCTCTATTTCACTCTTTTGAAATGCTAAGAGGGCTTAGTCACCTATGTTGCTGGATGGGAGCAAAAACTGGAAAGCTAAAGTGGAAAATACTTCAAATATTATTATGGAACTGTTTAATCCAGGTTTAGTTCTCAGTATTTTTGTTCAAGTTAATATTAAAAGCAGTTTATTTTTTTCCGAGCATCTTTTTAAAGAGAGAGTGTTAATGTCAAATAAGAAGTTTTAATTGAAATCCATGTTACAATGTTGTACTGTGCCCAAGTGACAAAGTAAAAACAGGCAGATGCAATTTAGCACTGCCCTTGGAAATATATGGTTTGTGCATTTGAGTTAAATGTAGTTACCATCTACTATATGTCAGCAGAGCCATGATCCTGGCCTTCTCAGAGAACACAGCATGGTGGAAATGATCAATAATTAAACAAGCAATTACAAAGCAATGTTATGTGGTGTGCTAGAGGAAGCACAGAATAGTGTAGGAGCACAAATGGATACCTAATGTGACCTTGGACAGACAGGAAAAGCTTTCCAGAGGAGGCTGAAGCCTGAACAATGAATAGACTTTTCAGATAAAAAATAGACTTTTAGAGAATATGCTAGTGAGAAAAGGTACTTGATTTGTGGCTTGTTATTATTCATTCATCAATTTCACAAAACTTTATTGAGGGCACACTATGTTTTGAGTATATAATAAAGGGAATTCCTTTCTTAACCTTATTGTGTTAGCAACAATGGTAGCAGCACCCAAGATAACAATATCTAAAAAGTTATATATCTTGTTTATTAATTTTGTCATTCATTCAACAAACACTGGACTGAATGCCTAAATAGATAGCTGACATTTATGAAAATATCACTTTGAGTTGCTGACATGAAAGAGAATTGAGAATAGTTAGGCAAAGCCAGTGCCCCTAACTCATGTATATTCTGCTGGTTAAATAATTGTGCATTTATACTTTAATCCTTTTTGGCATGAAAAACATGCTAATTTGAAAAAAATCATATAGCTGTGAAGTCTTGTCAGACAGTTGTGATTCCATTCATTCCATACATACATGAATACTAACTCCACAAGATAATATTAATAAACTACTGTGGAGTATTAATAAAGTATTGTAAAATATATACAGTATTAAAATATATGAAAACAGAAACATAATTGGAGATGCAAGCAGTAATTTGCTAGTAGATGCCTAACAGCTCTTATTCACAAAGAAACCCCAAAACATCCTACTTTGATTATTTTCGCTTTCTCTGGCATAAATGCTCCCACCACACCAATATCAACCACCAGAGTCTTAACAACTGGCTTGCAAAATATTTGAAAATTTACCATCCATTTTTGGAAGCCACCATAAGCCAGCTTCAGCACCCCACTGGGTGGGAAATAAAGGGAAGTAAGATTTTCTAAATCTCTTGCATTCTCCTGAATATATTAAAAGTAATAATTTTTATTAGGCTCTAATAAATAGTGACTCATTATCATCTCTAAGTAATAATTAAAAGAGCAAGGAATATGTTCCTAGGAAGAAAGTAGAGAGGAAATGAAATAAGAAGAAATATTTAAGGGCTCGGATCCTGCTAGGTGGTAAAACAACTGCCTAGCATTTAAAACAAGAGAATTTCTAGAAAAAAACGAGGGAGATTTCATAGGAATAATGGGTCAATCCACCTGAAAGATATAAAAATTTTTAACTTGTACTCAACAACAACAAAAATAGATGAAATTAAAAGGAATAGAAGACACATGCATAACCACAGTTGGAGATTTTAATATTCATTTCTCATTAATTGATAGAATAAAATTATAGAATATTTAAACTCTATTAACCAATTTGATGTAAATGAAATCGAATAATTTAATGAAAGACACAAACTTCTAAAACTTATACGAGAAGAAAGACAATCTGAATAGTCCTACATCTATCAAGAATATTGAATCAATAAAAATAACTTTCCAAAAGAGAAAATGACAGACTCAGATGATTCATAAGAAATTCTGTGATATGTTTAAGAAAGAAATTATACAAATCCTCTACTATCTCTTTTAGAAAATCAAAGCAAAGGAAACACTTCCTAATGTTCCATCAGCAACCATTATTTAAATACCAAAAACAAACAATAAGAAAGAAAAACTGTAGACAGATATACCTCATAAACATAGATGCAAAAATCCTCAACAAAATGTTAGCAAATTAAACCCAATATTGTATTAAAAACATAGACATCATGACCAAGTGGATTTTATCCCAGATATGCAAGTCTGATTCCTCATTCACGAATCATTTTATCCAATACATCACATCAACAGGCTAAAGAAGAAAAATTACATGACCATTTATAATCATACAGATAAGATATATAAGAATCAATTGATAAAAATCACCCAGTCATGATTAAAACTCTCAGCAACCTTGGAAGAGAGGGAAACTTCCTCAACCTGAAGATCATCTACAAAAGTTCTATAGCAAATCGTTACACTTAATGGTGAGACACTCAAAACTTTCTTATTAAGATTAGGAATAAGGTGAGGAACTCTTCTTATCACTTCAACATTGTATGAGAAGTCCTAGCTAATGCATTCATGTAAGAAAATGAAATAAAATGTATGCTGACTAGAAAGAAAGATATGAAATTGACTTTGTTCACAGAAGACATGATCCTCTGTGCAGAAATTCTGAAAGAATCAACAAAGAATTCCTGAAACTAATAAGTGATTATAGCAAAACTGTAGTATACAATTGCTTCCCTATACACCAACCATTATCAAGTGGAATTTGTCACCAGTTATATTAGTATCCACAAAAATAAAAACTAGCTGGGAGCTGAGGTACATGCCTGTAATCCCAGCTACTCAGGAGGCTGAAGCAGGAGGATTGCAGGTTTGACCTCAGCAACTTAGCAAGACCCTGTCTCAACAAATTTAAAGGTTAAGGATGTAGCTCAGTGATAGAATACCCGAGGGTTCAATTTTCACTGCCAATAATAATAATAATAATAACAACAACAATAATAAAAAAATTTAGGTATTTTAATACTTAGGTATAGAACTACAAAAGTTTGGTGAAAGAAACTAAAGTAAAACTGAACAAATGAAAAGCTACTTAATGTTCATGGTAGGAAGACTCAATATTGTCAACTTGATTTATAGATTCAAGATGATTCCAACAAAATACCAGCAATTTAATTTATAAATATTAACAAACTGATTCTAAAGTTCATATGGAAATGTAAAAGACCTAGCATAGCCAACTCAGGAATAATAAATGAATATCAGTCAGATGATCAACATTACCCAATTTCAAGACTTAATATAAGCTACAGTAATAAAAACAGTGTGGTACTGGCAAAAGAACAGATGAAAAGATCAGTGGAGCAGAATTGAGAGCATATGAATGAATCTAGATACAGAGCTTACGTTCTTCACAGAATTAACTCAAAATAGATCATAGTGTAAAATGTAAAAGTACTAAACTTCAAAGGTGACAGGAGAAAATCTAGATGACCTTGTGTATGGACATAATTTTTTTAGATATAACACCAAAGGCACAATACAAAAAAGAAATCAGTGACAAGCTAGAGTTCATTGAAATTCCAGACTTCTGCTCTATCAGTAACAATGTTAAGAGAACGAGAAGACACGACACATGTTGGAAGAACATACTTGCAAAATACTTATAAAAGATAAGTGTTCTTATCAAAATATACAAAGAACTCTTAAATTCAAAAAGAAAAAAGGAAGAAATTTAAATTTTCCAATTTAAAAATGGGAAAATGGCCTGAATAAATACCTCACTAAAGAAGGTATTCAGATGAAGAATAAGACCATGAAAAGATGTTCAGCATATTGCCAACCCAAACAAGATACCACCATACACTATTGGAATAAACAAGCTCGGAATTTTTGACAACACCAAAGCTGTTGAGGATATGAAGCAGCAAAAACACTCATTCATTGCTGGTGGGAATGCAAAATGGCACAACTACTTTGGAAGATAGTTGACAGTTTCTTACAGCCCTAAACTTACTCTAACCATATCGTCAGCAATCATACTCTTTGGCATTTACCCACATGAACTGAAAACTATGTCCACAAAAAACAAAAAATTGCATTCAATGTTTATAGCAGCTTTATTCATAACTGTATAAACTGGGAAGCAACCAAGATGTCTTTCACTGGTAAATGAATAAAGGAACTGTGGCACACCCAGACAATGATATGTTATTCATCCCTAAAAAGAAAGGACCTATCAAGACATGGAAGAAATTTAAATGGATATAAGTCGATATGAAAAGACTACGTACTATATGTAACTGTGACAGATAAGAAAAGGCCACTTTTTCTATTTCCTGAAATAAATTATACAGTATTGGTATTAGAACTCAGCTGTGTATCCATCTGGTCCTGGGCTTTTCTTGGTTGGTAAGCTTCTACTGGCATCTTCTATTTCCTCACTTGATATTGGTCTGTTCAAATTGTATATATCTTCCTGATTCAATCTGGGAAAATCGTACGACTTCAGAAATTTCTCGATGCCTTCAATGTCTTCTATTTTTTTGGAGTATAAGTTTTCAAAATAATTTCTAATTATCCTCTGTATTTCTGTAGTGTCTGTTGTGATATTACCTTTTTCACCATGTATGCTAGTAATTTGAGTTTTCTGTCTCCTTCTCTTCATTAGCATAGATAAGGGTCTGTCAATTTTATTTATTTTTTCAAAGAACTAACTTTTTGTTTTGTCAATTTTTTTCAATTGTTTCTTTTGTTTCAATTTCACTGATTTCAGCTCTAATTTTAATTATTTCTTGCCTTCTACTGCTTTTGCTGCTGATATGTTCTTCATTTTCTAGGGCATTGAGATGTAGTGTGACCAATATTCTACAATTTATTTCAGGAAATAGAAAAAGAGGCAGCACTTCCAAACTCATTCTATGAGGCCAATATCACCCTGATCTCAAAACCAGGCAAAGACACATCAAAGAAAGAAAACTTCAGACCAATATCTCTAATGAACATAGATGCAAAAATTCTCAATAAAATTCTAGCAAATTGAATACAAAAACATATCAAAAAGATTGTGCAACATGATCAAGTGCAATTCATCCCAGGGATGCAAGGTTGGTTCAACATATGGAAATCAATAAGTGTAATTCATCACATCAATAGGCTCAAAGATAAGAATCATATGATCGTCTCATTAGATGCAGAAAAAGCATTTGACAAAATACAGCACCTTTACATGTTCAAAACACTAGAAAAACTAGGGATAACAGGAACATATCTCAACATCATAAAGGCTATCTATGCTAAGCCTCAGGCCAACATCATTCTTAATGAAGAAAAATTAAAGGCATTCCCTCTAAAAACTGGAATGATACAGGAATACCCTCTTCTACCACTTCTATTCAACATAATTCTTGAAACACTGGCCAGAGCAATTAGACAGATGAAAGAAATTAAAGGGATATGTATAGGAAGAGAAGAACTTAAATTAGCATTGTTTGCTGACGATATGATGATATGATTCTAGGTAGAGAATAGAAGACCCAAAAAGCTCCACCAGAAAACTTCTAGAACTAGTAAATGAATTCAGTAAAATAGTGGGATATAAAATCAACACCCATAAATCAAAGGCATTTCTGTATATCAGTGACAAATCCTCTGAGAAGGAAATGAGGAAAACTATCCCATTTACAATAACCTCCAAAAAAATAAGATACTTGGGAATCAACTTAAGGAAAGAGGTGAAAGATCTATACAATGAAAATTACAGAACCCTAAAGAAAGAAATCAAAGAAGACCTTAGAAGATGGAAACATCTACCTTTCTCTTGGATAGGCAGAATTAATATTATCAAAATGTCATATTACCAAAAGCACTATACAAATTTAATGCAATTCTGATCAAAATCCCAATGGAATTTCTCATGGAAATATAAAAATCAATCATGAAATTCATCTGGAAAAATAAGAGACCCAGAATGCTAAAGCAATCCTTAGCAGGAAGAGTGAAGCAGACATCACTATACCAGACCTTAAACTATCCTACAGAGCAATAGTAACAAAATAGACTGGTAGACCAATGGTACAGAATAGAAGACACAGAGACTAACCCACAAAATTACAATTATCTTATATTAGACAAAGTTGCCAAAAACATGCATTGGAGAAAAGATAGCCTCTTCAACAAATGGTGCTGGGAAAACTAGAAATCCATATACAATAAAATGAAATTAAACCCCTATCTCTCACCATGCACAAAACTCAACTCAAAGTGGATCAAGCACCTAGGAATAAAACCAGAGACTCTGCATCTAATAGAAGAAAAAGTAGACCCTAATCTTCATCATGTGGGCTTAGGCCCCAACTTCCTTAATAAGACTCCTATAGTGCAAGAATTAAAACCAATAATCAATAAATGAGATGGAATCAAACTAAAAAGTTTCTTCTCAGCAAAAGAAACATTCTGTGAGGTTAACAGAGAGCCTAAGACACATCAGACAGAGCACTAATTTCTAGGGTATATAAAAAAACTCAAAAAGCTAAGCACCATAAAAACAAATAACCCAATCAAAAAATGGGCCAAGGACCTAAACAGACACTTCTCAGAAGAGGATATACAATCAATTAACAAATACATGAAAAAATGCTCATCATCTCTAGCAATTAGAGAAATGCAAATCAAAACTACTCTAAGATATCATCTCACTCCAGTCAGAATGGCAGCTATTATGAAGACAAACAACAATAAGTGTTGGAGAGGATGTGGGGAAAAAGGCACACTCATGCATTGTTGGTGAAACTGCAAATTGGTGCAGCCAATACGGAAAGCAGTATGGAGATTCCTTGGAAATCTGGGAATAGAACCACCATTTGACTCAGCTATCCCTCTCCTCTGTCTATACCCAAAAGACTTAAAAACAGCATATTACAGGGACACAGCCACATCAATGTTTCTAGTAGCACAATTCACAATAGCTAAACTGTGGAGCCAACCTAGATGCCCTTCAGTGGATGAATGCACTAAAAAATGTGGCATATATATACAATGGAACTTTATGCAGCAATAAATGATAATTAAATCATAGCATTTGCAGGTAAATGGATGGCACTGGAGAAGATAATGCTAAGTGAAGTTAGCCAATCCCAAAAAAACAAATGCTGAGTGTTTTCTCTGAAATAAAGAGGCTGACTCATAGTAGGGTAGGGAGGGGGAGCATGGGAGGAATAGATGAATTCTAGATAGGGCAGAGGGGTGGGAAGGAAGGGGAGAAGACAGGGGATTAGCAAGGATGGTGGAATATGATCGACATCATTATCCAAAGTACTTGTATGAAGACATGAATTGGTGTTAACATACTTTACATACAACCAGAGATATGAAAAATTGTGCTGTATATGTGTAATAAGAATTGTAATGCGTGCTGCTGTCATTCATTTTTTTAAAAAAATCAATAAAAAAAAGAAAGAAAGAAAAGAAAAAGCCAAACTGTAGAGACAGTAAAAAGATCAGTGGTAGCTGGGGGTTAATCGGAGTGGAGGGATGAACACATGAGCACAGAGGATTTTTTTTAAACATTTTTTTTTTGGTAGTTGTTGATGAACAGCATGCCTTTATTTGTTTATTTTTTATGTGTTGCTAAGGATCAAACTTAGTGCCTCACACATGCTAGGCAAGTGCTCTACCACTGAGCAACAACCCCAGCCTGAGCACAGAGGATTTTCAATATAAGGAAACCATTCTGTATGCTACATTGGTGGAAATACATGTCATTTAACATTTGTCAAACCCCATAGAATGTACAACACCAAAAGTGTGGACATTGGGTAATAATGATGTTTCAGTGTAGGTTCACTGATTATAAAAAATATATCCTCTGGTGGAAGATGTTGATGGTCGGGGAGGCTATGCATGTGTACTGACTGTAGGTAAGTGAGAGCTCTCCATACTTCCTGCTTCATTTCACTATACACTCTTTACCAAAAAAAAAAAAAAATCACTCTTTACCAAAAAAAAAAAAAAAAAAAAAAAAACAAGGTTTACATATTTAAAACAAAACAGAAAAGCATATCAAGAAGATACAAGGCGGCTGAGCCTCCCTGTGTTCCCCTCATCCTAATGGACTCTTTGTGACCTCAAGATGGAAACCCTGCCTCCATCCTCAGCTCAACCTTCCAACTGGGAAGAAGAAAGTGAGAAGGAGGAAAGGCAGGCAGTGAGGTTAGGAAAGGAAAACTCTTCCAATTCATCAGCAGACTGCTGCTTTCTGTCTCTTGGTCAGAACTGTGTTGTGTAAACTGTGAAAGTAGTCCTCTTTTAGCTGTGCACATTAGGACATCTTAGTAAGGAAAATGACACAAAAGATTCTGTGTAGACAACCAATCACACAAACATTGAGTAAATACGAATTATTTTTATTTACTAGCAAACAAAACCAAGAGATCAGATATAGATAGCTGAAAATAAAAGTCTAGTCCTAAAACTCTCCGGTTGAATATATCCATGCAATGTTGGATTATTTTAACTGCCTAAAAATCACCAGTAATGATAATAGCTAATAGATATATCCAGGCATAAAATATTTTTTTTAAATATTTTTTTAAGAGAGAGTGAGAGAGGAGAGAGAGAGAGAGAATTTTTTAATATTTATTCTTTAGTATTTGGCGGACACAACATCTTTGTTGGTATGTGGTGCTGAGGATCGAACCCGGGCCAGAAGCGTGCCAGGCGAGCGCGCTACCGCTTGAGCCACATCCCCAGCCCAAATATTTTATACATTAATACAACTAATCCTCAAAATACTCCAATTGGTAGCTATTATACCAAAGGGTATAAATAACCAAAAAGATAACTCATTCAGACTTACATGGGTAGCAAGTGAAATAGTTAAGATTTAGATGAAATCTGATTCACTTCAAAAACCTTTGTCTTAACATTTTCTCTTCTAAGACCACTTCTACTTCTTTTCCTTCCAAGAATACATACGTGTACTATTCCCCTACAGAGTAAGCCTAATCATCCTTACCCCTTAAAGCAGTTTTTTTGCCCAAATATTTCTTTCTTGAGTAGAATATGCTTCTCATTAAAATAGAGTGTACAGTTTTTCTTCACTTTCTGAACAAGCTTCCTGAATGGGTTTTTAAAATATGTTTCTTTTTCCTACTCCCAAGAAAGTTCTCCTAAACATAGAAACATCCAGTCTCCCATTAGCTCTTACCCTTAGCCAACAGCTATAAAGCTCCTATTAGATTCACCAAAGTTTTCAGAGATGCATTTTGTAGTATTTTTCAGTGAAATATTATAGATCTTTTTTCAACTCTCAGACCTTAGAAGAATATGAGAAAATGGCATGTAGGAAGACAAGTTCCTGCAGTTTATTATTTGAGAAGACAAATTGATTTTTCACAAAAGATGAAAGATGACCAGGAAACAGCATTCACTGCCAAACATACAGCATTGTTAGGATGATTAAAAAGGAACTGGCACGGCGTTGGAAGAGCAAAATCCAGGAGAACCCCAGAGAGAGACAGTGGCCGACAATCTGTCGACCTGTACTAAGGATTTTTCCTGGCTATGGAAGCAAAAACAAAACCCTGAACCATTCAAAAAGATCAGGGACCTGAGAACCGTACATACTCCGGATGCTGAATGGTACATAATGCTTGAAAAAAGAAAACGAGTTAGAGTTTCAACTTGGCTTTCTTTCCCATGGCCAGTTTCCCCTAAAGCATCCTTACAAAGTCTGGCTATACTTAGGAAATGAGGCAGCCAGGTCCAATAATATGGGTCTAATGGGCTGTTCATTAAAGTAGAAGAATGATACTTTTGGGGGGCCATGCCTCCCATAGAATGGAATTAGAATGATAGGTAGGTTCCCAACAGAGACACAGTTAATAACTTTAGATTACATTCCCAAAATAGAGTGTTGGCTTGAATATTCAAACTAGACCACAAAAGGCCAGACTCAGAATTTTCTATATGATGTCTTCATAAATATTTTTCATTAGGCTCCATGGAAGTTGTGGTAGTTACTGCATATTGATCCACTCACCACGTGCTTCAGGCCCTCCCTAGCATGTACCTTCATATACTAATAGGCTAATGTCTGTATGGCTAGGATTCCCTTGCACATATTCTTTTTAGAGACATGTAATGTCTAACCAAACAATGAGAGGCAGCAGAACCTAGACAACCATACCTTCTTATACGAGGCATATAGATCTTGGTCACATGGCAACTATGACCAAGGTTTCATCCTCTGTCGGTAATATTGTGCATATCAAGTAGCAGGCAACAGCAACAGGAAAGTTTCCATTAAAACAATCCCGTGATGGTTTGGAATGTCTGTATACTATCCTGCTTCTGACTGGTCAGTACTCAAATATGGCTTCTTGGTCCTCCTGGAAATTTGCTTTGCTACTTAATACCCTACAGTTAATCACTTAATGCCCAAGCTGCCTATAATGGATTCTGTTGTTTGCAACTAATGATTCTGGCCCATGTAGGAATTTATACCATAAAAGCTTAAAATCTTTTAGGAAATGGGAATTTAATGCAAATTATAGGAAGCTTTAATAAATAAAATAGCCAAGTTGGGGTTTTTAAAGCTTTGGCCAATGGCAGAGTCAGAGAACCATGACTTTACTAATGTAGACATTATCTGTTTGTGCAGCTGGGGAAATGTGCACAGAGTTTGAAGGACCTGATCCTATGGGTTGCTAAATTACAATATAAGTTGAATTCCCGACTCACCTAAGAGCTTTATAAGAGAGTTGGGGCACTAATTCAGAAAGAGTGAGACCTCAAGAATAGAAATAGGGAAATTTGTAAAACCTTGAAAACTTCAAGTTATTCATTCTCTCAAACTCCAGTGAGCCTCCCCTATTAGCAAAGGTAACCTTTGCCACTGTCTTTAGTAAGATATTTGCTGCCTCACTTGTAGACCTAATACCATTATTACTTTTAAAGAGAAGTCAGTTCTCTTTTTTCTCTACCTACATATCCTATTTCCTCCTAACATGTAACAAAAGCCAAATCCCAGCATGTTTCAGAAGATCTACTACAAACCGGAAGGAAAATCCTACACAGCAATAAAATTGCAATATTATAAAAATTAATACCACATATTCTCAGGGATATGTGTGAAAATGAATTCTAAGGATAATAAGGAGAGATAAGAGCAAAAGATAATTTAAGATCTGGCAAGATTTTTACATGAGTGTACTTAGATTCTGGATTCATTGTGTTCATTTCATTCATTATCAATAGTTTTGATTATGCTGATAATTGATAAAACTCAGTCTTAATAGGGCTCAACTGAAGTTGAGAGAGCAGTAAGTCCCTGTTAAAATGTAGATAAAGGAATCTGAAGATTAACAATATGGGACTATCAGAAAGAACTTATTAGGTGTTATCTACTTAGCCATCAATGAAGAAAGTAGCAAGATTTTTTTAAAGAACCCTTGTTTGTGTCTTCTATAGGCCAGAAGTGAAGATGAAAGAAGTTGCTGTTGAGAAAGATTTCCTAATTTCAGTGGCAATAAGGAGATCCTGAAGTTGTGTGAGCCAGGTAAACATCATTAACTATGTTTAAAAAACAAAGTGAGAGTGGCAATATGGTTTAGCTATGAGGAGTTCCCCAAAAGTTCATGTGTGAGACAATGCAAGAAAGTTTAGAGATGAAATGTGTGGGTTATAAAATCCTTAACCTAATCTGTGCATTAATACACTTGAATGGATTAACTGGATTATAATTATAGGCAAATAGGGTGTAGCTACAAGAGGTGGGTCACTGGGGCCGGGCCTTTGGGGTTTATATTTTGTCCCTGGGTGAGCCAAGTTTAGTCTCTCTTTGCTTCCTGATTGTTCTGTCCGGAGCTGCTTCTCTCCACCACGCCTCTTTGCCCTGATAGTCTGCCTCACTTTGGGCAGAGAGCAATGGAATTGGTCATCTGTGGACTGACACCCCTGAAACTGTGAGCACCAAACAAACTTTTCCTCCTCCAAAATTGTTCTTGTCAAAGGTACCAAAACCATACATTGAAGAAAAGACAGCCTTTTTAACACGTAGGGCTGGGGCAACAGGTTAACACTGCATAGAAGAATAAAACTAGACCCTATCTCTCACCCTGCATAAAAATCAACTCAAAATGGATCAAAGACCTTAGAATTAGACATAAAACAATGCAACTACTAGAAGAAAGGGTCAACACTCCAGCTTTGAGACAGAGGCAAATGACTGCCTAAATAGGACCCCTAATGCTCAGAGAATAATATCAAGAGTTAATAAATAGGACAGAATAAAACAACAACAAAAAAAGTTTTTCACAGCAAAGGATACAATTTGGAATGTGAAAATAGAACCCACAGAATGGGAGAAAATCTTTGCTACCTACTTTATTAACAGAAGAGTAACATCTAGAATATATAAAGAACTCAAAAAACTCGACACCAAGAAATCAAATAACACAATTAACAAATGGTCAAATGAAGTAAACAGATAACTTTTCAAAAAAACGAAACACAGACAACTAACAAATACATGAAAAAACATTCAACATCATTAACAATCATGGAAATGCAAGTCAAAACTACATTGAGATTTCATCTCATACCAGTCAGAATGGTAGTTATCAAGAAACAAATAATAATACATGTTGGAGAGGATGTGGGGAAAAAAAGGAACACTTTTACACTGTTGTTGGAACTGTAAATTAATACAACCACTGTGGAAATCATCATGGAGGTTCCTTTAAAGGCCAGGCATGGAACCATCACAGGACTCAGCTGTACAATTTCTTGATATTTATCCTGAAGATTTAAAGGCATCTTACTACAGTGATAACATGCACACCTATGTTTATAGCAGCACAATTCACAATAGCAAAACTACAGAACCAGCCTAGGTGTTCATGAATGGATGAATGGATAAAGAAAATGTGGTATTCTTATTTAGCCATAAAGAAAAATGAAATGACATTTGCAGGAAAATGGATGGAACTAGAGACCATCATGGTAAGTGAAATAAATCAAACTCAGAAGGTTAAGGATCATATGTTTTCTGTCATAAGTAGAAGCTAGAGAGGAAAACAGAAAACAAAGGTGGGGGTGGATCTCCTAAAAATCAAAGGGAGAACCAGCAGAGAAAGGGACAAAAGGTAGGAGGGAGGGAAGGAGGGGGGAGGTGCTGGGGATTGATATTGGCCAAATTATATTTTTATATTGTGTGCATGAACAAATGTGCAACTACAAATTCCATTAATATGTACAACTATAATGCACCAATTTAAAAAATGTTCTTGTCAGGTTTTTGGTCACAGTGGCAAAAAAACTAACTAAAATAAGTGGTTACTATAATAGACAGTAATATTTAAATGATAATCAGAATGATTTGATCTGCAAAGATCTTTGACCATGAATTATAAGTTTCATAGACCCTTAGGTTAAAAGATGATTGGCAGCACACTGATTTTAATTAATCTGCATAACTGAAAACTGTAGGTCTGGCAGTGGAGAGTTATGGTCTATCAGCCAACTCCAGATTCAGTCAGTTCCTGCCTGCAAGGTCCCTTGATTCAAGAAGTTGGTACTTTTGAAGAAAGGCCCTCAAAGATGTTCTGACCACAGCCCCTTATCAGAGTAGCTGCACACTGGCAAAAGACAACTACTCCAACACTTTGGGGAATATGTAATCCTAGTACTAATCTCTGGGGGTCCTAGAAACACTACCATCTGCTTGCCACAGTGGAAGTCTCTGTGGATCACATGACAAACTAAGTTTGCATTGAATCATGCCACAGCTGGCTAGCAGAATCTTTAAATACACTTTTTGGTCATTTCCATGATCCCTGTATTTATAACTGAAATAAATATACCCAGAAATTTACATAAACCACTGCTCACTGACTTTCTGATCCATTTAGGTAAGACTTCCAAAATGACAAACTTTAAAAATACTCCATCTATAAGAGAATTGGTAAGCAGGATGGTGATATCATTATATTTCTACCTAATTTGCCTATTTCTTGGTAATAATAATAGCATCTTTTAAGCTAATTGGACGTAAATTTCAACTGCTGCTCCTATTTCCAGATGTTAATTTCAACTGCTGTTCTTTTTTCTACTTTAGACTATTTATTCGAACATTCACATAGTACTTGGCTTGTGATATGCAGCCACTTTTCTGAGTAATGCTTCCCCCACCCCATTCCATTCATTATAAAACCCTGGAAGCATCTTTTAAGCTAATTGGATGTAAATTTGTTTTCACCTAACATAGTCAACAGATTCCCACATTCTCTTGCCACAGAGCTCTAGATAGTCTCTGGAGTATTGCCAGAATTAATTCTGCAGGGACTTGGATTGTCTTACCATTTTACAGAATATCATGGTAGTCTACTACTTGAATAACATGATAGTAGCATGCAAACAAAGTAGCAGGTATATTAGATGCCATAAACACATGCATGCTAGAGTGTTGAAAATAAATTCTGTGGATATTCAGTTATCTACCATTTTATTCAGGTTTCTGATGAGTTAACATGTACCTCATTTTGATACATTTGAATAAGATGTAAGATGCATGGGGGGCATAGAAAGAAAAAGCCCCCAGCTTTCTAGTTACATGGCAAATAATTGTGCCAATTGGCCTTTATGACCCAGAAAACTCAGTGTTGTTTAAAATGTCTATCACAAAACAGGATATTATGTGGTTGTTGTAGCAAGTCTAAGTGGGAGAATTATAGTATAATTCCCTTGAAATTTGGAAAATAAACCACAAACTCCTTAAAACATCACTGTCTAGAAAATAGTTTCTAACTTGTTCCTGGGCCCTGAGAAGATGGACAATAGGACAAAAAGTAACTATGATATCCAAGATGCATGGGGTAATTTGAGGTTATTAGTTTACCAAGCTATGAACAGGAAGCATCTCACAGTCAATGAAGATTTATATTTAATATAAGACTCAATTAAGTCCTGAAAACACAAATAAGCTGCATGAGCATATACTGTTATATACATATTCCTAGTACACCTACTTCTCCTATACTGCTACATACAAGACCTGATGAAAGTTGCCCTTTAGAAGTTCATTAAAGAGGAAGAAAATACTAGTTTGGTCTAGAAATGGTCTTGTCCAGAATCCCAACACCCGCCATAAATGGATGACTGTATAATGTGGCCCAATCAAGGGTGACCATAAAGGACAGCAGGAGGGAAAGATCAAGAGGAATAATAGCTGGATACTCCAATCTATAATTATTCACAGAAGGTAGTAATTAGTGGTTTGGATGGTAGAGGAATTGGATTTATGACAAGGTTTCAGGGAAGACGTGTGTGAACTTTTCAAAATTAATCAAATATTAATACTTTTGTATACCAATACTAATCCAAAGTGCTCTCCTCAGAATGTTAATTAACAATCATATGGACAAGATTACTTACTGTGTGAATGTCAATTTTGCATTTTTGTCTAGGTACTTAAGGACTTCTCTGTAGATTTGTTTATCAAGTAATAATAGTGGCAGGACTGAAAGTATGCACTTTTATAATGGCACAGTGCCTTATCTGGCTAATCCCATTGGTGATCACCCAAACTTCCAACCACACAAACCAACTGCTAGCACACACCACTGAAATATCAGCCATCCATGAAGTAATTTCTCCTCTCTGGAGTACATTTATCCTGGTTGTGGATTTGCCCTTTCTGCTGGGCATGTTTATGCTAACATCACCATGGTCGGACTTGCCATTAAAGTAGACCACAAGCTATAACCTCTAACTCACTCACTTTTATGGCAAAAGAATAAAGTAATAGTTTCCATTCACAGAAGACATTGATCCTATGATACTTTCCACCAATCAAAAACAGCCAACTTTATGGAATAGCAAATGTCTACTGAAGACTTAAAACCCCAGTAGACGGTCTGAGTTATCGTTCTTTAATTTGTTCTAAAGAAGTAAACAATATATGGTGCTGTTTCTCTCCTAGTCAAAATATATGGGTCTGAGAGTGTATTCGTTTGATAGGGCTGCCTTAAGAAAGTTCTGCACACGGGGTGGCTTACATAATGGAAACTTATTTTCTCAATGTTCTAGAGGCTGCAAGTCCAAAATCAAGCTTACCCCAGAGTTGCCTCTTCTGAGAGTTGTGAGGGAAGAATACTTACCAGGCTTTTCTCATAACTTGTAGACCATATTTCCTCTGGGGAGGTTTGTATCCCAATTTCCTCCTCTTGCCATCAGTCACATTGAATTAAGTCCTATATTAATGGCTTCGTTTCCGGTGATTACCCCCATAAAAGTCCTATTTCCAAGTTCAGGCACATCCTGAGGTACTGGGGGTTAATCCTTTAACATGTAAATTTAGGTCAGGGGAGACAAAACTCAGCCCATAACAAGGACCAAAAGGTACACAAGTTGGAAAAGCACTTCTCAGTGCTACCACTTGAAAACTCCTGGCAAGATTTTTATTTTCCATTCTTTTGAGGTTCTGCTTATACAGCACCAAAAGGAAGAAGGACAACTTTGGCTGACCAAATAAGAGTTCCATTGACATAGAAGATACGAATGCCACCTGATCATTTTTTAAACCCTCAATCCCCTGACTTTGTGGGTGAAAATACTTTGTGAATTGAGGTGATTGTTCATAATAATCAAGAAAACAGAAGGTCTGAACTCCACAGAACAAGCAGAGAAGGATGTGTCTGGAAGCCAGTGATTTCCGTGGATCCTCTCCTAGCACTGCCATAGTCAATGGTCCGTGAGCAACTCCAGCAACCACAAACGCCAGCTGATGAGACTAAGATCCAGAGGAGTGAAAATATGCCGTATGCGTCATCTTTCCATCATTATAACAATTAACTTACAAAGGGAAAGTGTTTATTTGGCTCATAGTCCTGGAAATCCAATTCATGACTGAGTGGCTCTATTGCTATGGGCCTCTGGCAAAGCAGCACACATCACGACAGGAGCACACTGTGGAGAAAATAGCAAATATCATGAAACAAGAAGCAAAGAGGTAAAAGAAACAGGAAGAGGAAGAGATCAGGATCCCACATTCACCTTCGAGGGCAGTGCTCCGAGGCCCTTAGGACCTCACACTAGGCCTTGCCTCCTCAAGGTTGCACCATCTCCCAATAATGTCAACCTGAGATGGAGCTTTCAACACAAGGACTTCTGGGGGACACTCACAGCCGACTATAGTGTAATGGGTTGTCCCCAGGGAAGGTACCTTCACTAACTTAGGGTAAAGGGAACAAGGACATAGGAGGAGAAAAGTCTAGAAATGACGATCATAGTTTATACTCATATTTCTTACTTGTTAAAAGATATTAATCATTTCTTTAAAAAAAATATTTCCCTGTCTCCTGTTATTTCTCTTGGTGAGTTAATGGTGACTAATATAACAATTTGGTTATGGGATATCAAGACAGGATTGTGGTGAGTCTAGAATAGGGGTCAGTGAACATTTTCTGTAAAAGGCCTGATAGTAGATATTTTAGGGCTTGTGTGGATGCAGTATCTCCAACAATGATTCAACTCTGTCATTGAGCTTACACAAAAGCAGCCAAAGACAACACGTAAACAAATGGGCATGACTATGTTCCAGTAAAACTTTATTTTTCAAACATGAATGGTGGCTGGATTTGGCCTGGAGACAATAGTTAGCCACCTCCTCAACTGAAGGATTGATGTACATGAGAATGTCTCTAGTAACTGTCAAGACTTTGATTTTCCCTTTGGAAAGAAAGGATAGTTGTAGGGAGAACGTTTCTGTTGCCATTGTTGTTTTGAAGTTTAATTATAGGTTTTTGCAGACCCAGATAAAGATGTGAACTATGGAGAGTACTGACAACATTCTCACTCAACTCCTAATCTAAAACCCTTTTGTTATGCTTTACTGTAAAATGAAGGAGAGGAAGCTGAAAATTCATTTCCAAATATTCCTATCAGCTGGGATTTTTTTTCATGTGGCCTAAGTTACTCCAAGAAGACACAATGGTGTCAGACCTGAGGTAGATGTGAATAAGGGCAGGAGAGCAGTGGGGAGGACAGTGGATATTCAGCTCAGTGGCAGGGGTATTTGGTCTCTGAGCATTAAAACGATGGCGCTTTTTCTGGGTGAGCCCTAATTTCATTAGAGTTGAGCAGAAAGCAGCACTGGGGGGAAATTGCCTGGGCACATTTTGGGGCCAGATGGCGAGCTATTCTCCGGTTTGTGTTGCTTCCTACTCTTAGCCTCCAGTCTTGGTTTGCTACCGTTGAGGAGAGCAGAAGACTAATAAGCACTAATTTTATTATATAAAAGTCTCCCTCACTGAATATAGACTCTGTTTTAATAATTTTTGATTACCCAGCAACTACTTTAATATCTAGCACAGAGTCAGTATATGTTAAGTTGTAGTGAATTGAAATTAGTGTCTTGTTATTATTCTACATAGAGCAGATTATTACCTGATACATATATAGCTGGAGAATGCTCTAGCCATCATTCCAATTTTCTTTTTTCCCCATGCAGCCCACTTCTGGGCCTTTAGCAAAGGAAGTTAATAGCATGAAAACTTTTGAAATGAAACTCAGAAAAAAAAAAGGCTCAGATTTCATTGGGGTAAAACTTCACCTTGCACAAACAAAGCTATGTCTCCAGATGTAGTGCTGGATGCCCACACAATGGCTGAATGTAGATGTAGATATATAGATGTTATATACATAAATATAGAGATATTATATACATAAATTATTTCACATACATATTGATTCACATTAACAATTAATTAAGCAATTGATTTACATTAAACATCTCAATGGTGAAGCCCAGATATTGGAGGAGAGAACATTTGTAGTGTACAAATGAACATTTGTGGTATACTGTATGTATACGGTAGTATGCTCTAAATATACTTTCTTACTTCACACACTAGCAAGAAGATATGATTTAACCTTTATAGTCTCCATAAAATTAGTATAGTCAGAAATTGAAAAATGGGTTTGGTTAAATATCTAGCAATAGACATTTGATGCAATGCCAATCATAGAATAAATCATTCTCCTATTGCCTCAGGCTTTGCGTAAGCTCTTTTCTCAGCCTCGAACATTCCTCATCCTGTTCAACGAATTACTATTGATTCAGTCTTTGGGTTTCTGCCTAAACATTGCTTACTCAGAAAAACCTTCCCTGAATCCCAACTGGATCAAGTTCTCTCATTGCTTCCTACAGATTTTCTTCTGAGCACATATCAGTTTTCAATTACTCATTGTATGTGCATTAGACTTTTCTGCATCCTCTATTAACTTACAGGTTAACTGAGGCTACATGGATCTATTCTCCATATGCCCAGTACTGGGCACAGATGGTGGCACACAGTAAAAACTCAAAATATGAGTGAATACAATGTGCCTAGAATCAAGCTGAGCACTTTACCTAATCTTATCCATCCTCGCAAAAAATCTGAGAGTTGTGCCCTATTGTGAGCCCCACTTTTCCAGGGAAGAAGCTGAAGAGCAGAAATATAATAACTTGCTAAGGTTCACATACCTGGTGAGTGACAGCACAGAGGCTGAAGTCTGAAATCTTTCCACTATCCTACATGATCACTTTCTATGATCTGGGTACAGTCTGAATGTGTTTCTTAAAGTTTCATGTGTTAGAATCTTGGTGCCCAGTTTGACAATACTGAAAGTATGGGACCTTATTTAAGAGATGGAGCCTAGTGCAAGGTAAATAAGGTCAAAGCGGCGCACCCTCCTCTGAAGGGATCAATGCTGCTTTCATGGGGTGAGTCAGTTCTCTCAACAGTGAGTAGTTAGGAAAAGAGCAAGCCTATCCCCTGAACTCTCATTTCCTATGACTGCATACTTCCTCTCCCATGTTATTCAACCATGATGCTGTCCGCCATTTTATGATGTAGCCAGAAGGCCCTTATGAGGGCTGAACCATTGGGGTTGCCTAATCTAGTACTTTAAGCTTCCAGACTTGTGAGCTAATCAAACCTCTTTTCTCTATACATCATTCAGCCCCAGGTGTTCCATTACAGCAACAGAAAACAGACTAACACACTATTATATATTTCAATAAGTACATTCAGGTAGAGTTCCTCACATGTTACTGAAAAATAAAGTGAAATCACTATGAAACTAGCAAGCATTTGCAAAGTTTGATAACATGTGAAGCTGGCTAAAAATGGAAGGATCATATTTGAAATTCTCTTTATACTTCTGTGGTAAGAAAAAAATTGGTAATTCAGAAAATGGACTTTGCACTATGTGCTTTAGAAAAAGCTCAATAAATTTTATACACATTGAACTTTTGCAATATGATAATTTTAAAAAGAAGTCATTTTAGGTTTTTCGAAAAAAACCACTAAATATCTCTGTAAATACATGCATAAATTACCTTTCACACACTTTTACTTCTCTTGGAAAAATTTTTAAAAATTTCATCATCCAGGTAATTTTACTTGTAAATGGATATATATATAAACATGGAGTTTTTATTTTCATTTTGGTTGACTTTTTCCATCTTTATTCTTCTGTCTATATGGATCAGTCATTACTCTCACTCCAAGGCACTCCATTTTTATAACCTAATCAATATCTTTTAATGTATTATTTTTACTCACATAATTCTACTTAATTCTATCCTCTACATTCACACTTATAATTTATAGGAACAATTTTTTCTGGTCATTGCCTTATAGTTCATGTAAGTTGTTATTTTCTGCATTTTGCTTTTCTCCCTCAAATCCTCCTAGAATTTCTTCCAACTCTACTGGGATCACTTTAATTCATTCTTTTAAAAGAACTACAGAGGAACTTAAAGCTACATTCAGATTTAATCTCACCCCAACTAGAATGGCAGTCATCAAGAACACTACTAATAATAAATGCTGAGAGAAAGATATGGGTAAGAAGGAGCACTTACACTTGTTGAGAGCCACAGCCAAAGGGGCCCCAGCAAACTTCCAGCTGCCAGCAACCAGCTGCCAGCTGATGATTGGCTCACAGCGGCCCCAGCAACATCTAGCTGATTGGCTCCTCCACGGAGCTGCTCATTGGGGGACTTCTTTGGCTCCGCCCACACAACCCAGCCAATTGGCCTCAAGAACAGGAGGATTGTGGGAGGTGGTGAGGTTTGTGTGGGGGTGAGAGGCTTGGGGGAAGCCGGTGGTGGCAGTTGGGCTCTGAGGGGTTTTCCCTGAGGAGCTGTTTTTTTTGGCGTTTGTAGTTCTAAAAATAAAGTTAGTTTCTTTTGACAAGTGGCTCCTGAATTGTGCCCAGCCAGACTGCGGCATTTGGTGGCCCGTACGGGGAGCGACTGAGGGTAAGTAAACTGCTCGCCCCTGAGGGCAGGGCGAGAGGATGGATAGCCATTCTAAGTTTCCTTTTTTGTTTTGCTTCATTTTTGTTTTAACTTGCCTGTTCCTGGAGATGAGTGAGACGGAAGAAAAACCGCTCACATCTGAGGAAAAACTGTTTGCGTCTGAGGAACAGATAGGGAGAAAGGACGGATGCACATGTCAGGAAGATAGAAAGGCTGATATAATGATTTTGTGTGGTTCCATTTTTATTGCATTCTGTCTCGGTTTTGTTTGGCATCATCTTGTTGGGTTGTATTATAGTAGAAATACGGGATCAGAAATTAGTAAAAAACAAACCAAAAGACTGTTAAGTAAATTGTTAGAGGAAGGAGGCATCTCAGTAAAATCAAGAACAGTCAGGGCATACGTTGATACAATACAACAATGTAGCCCATGGCTTTTTAAGGAGGAGTTGTTAGATATATCACAATGGAACCATCATGGTGAAGATTTAAAAAGAATAGAAAAGAACAACCCAGGGACTCTGCCAGTTGGCACATTGACGTTGTGGGCGTTGGTATCTGGTTTGCTTAGTCCAAAGCCTTCAATTCAGACAAAGGTAGAGGAAGGAGAAGACATATTGATTCAAGTAAAAGAGAAGGTCTCTCAAATTAGTCAGAAAGAGGAAAAGATTCAAGTAAAAGAGAAGGTCTTTCGAGCTAGTGAGACAGAGGAAGGAAGTTTAGAGCAGAAAAAGCCATCAGGGGAAAAGTTACAACAGGAGACTGCTAATAACACCTTTCTATCAGAGAGTGTAAGTGTCCAACCAACAGCACCACCTCTACAGGAGACTGCTACTAACAGCATTCTATCACCAGAGGACATAAGTGTCCAATCAACAGCACCACCTCCATATGCTAGGAGACTCCCAACCCCTGCAGTTGATAGTTGGGATCCTGAGACAGGATCTCAAGTATGCCCTGTATTTGAGGTAGGAGGGCAGTGAATTTACCAGGGTTTAAATTTCAAAACAGTGAAGGAGCTAAAAGAGGCTGTAACAACCTATGGTCCTCAAGCACCCTTCACTGTAAGCTTGGTCGAATCCATTAACAACTTGAACATGACGCCAGCAGATTGGGCTAATATGTGTAAAGCTGTGCTAAATGGAGGACAATACCTGTTATGGAAGGTTGCCAATGAGGAATTTTGCAAGGAGACGGCTAGGCGAAATGCAGCAGCTGGTTATTCTCAGAGAAATCTAGATATGTTGTTAGGAAAGGGACCTTATGAGGATCCGCAGCAACAAATTGCATATGATCCTGGCGTATACTCACAAATTGCTGTAGATGCAGTTAAGGCATGGAAGACTTTACAAGCACATGGAGGTTTACAAGGTCAATTATCTAAGATAATACAAGGAGCTAATGAACCTTACGCTGAATTTGTAGATAGGCTTATTCAAACAGCTACCAGAATTTTTGGGAATACAGAACAAGCAATGCCATTAATAAAACAACTGGCTTATGACCAAGCGAATCGTTGGTGCAGAGATATCATTAGACCATGGAAACAGGAAGATTTAAACACATATATTAAATTATGTAGAGACATTAATGAACAAGAGCAAGTCATGGCAGCTGCAGTAAAACAGGCTTTAGATGCCAGAGACATTAATGAACAAGGGCAAATTGTGGCAGCTGCAGTAAAACAGGCTTTATATACCAGGCCAAGAACATGTTACAATTGTCAACAAACAGGACATTTTAAAAGGAATTGCCCCATAGGAGGAGGGTTTAACAAAACTAGGTATCAAAGGAGTAGAATACCGGGTATTTGCCCACGATGCCGTAGAGGGAGACATTGGGCTAATGAATGCCGTTCTCAAACCACCATAGAGGGTACTCCATTACATTGGGCTAATGAATACCGTTCTCAAACCACCATAGAGGGTACTCCATTAAAAAACGAACAAGGACAAGGTGTTTATCCACAATATCGTGGACAAAGGCATCGGGCTCCGTTGCCAAAAAATGGACAGGGGGCCCCAATGCTCCGGGGCCCCAAACCACAAATATACGGAGCACTGGAGGAACCCAGCAACCCCATCAGGGTAGTGACCAGGACACATTGTCCATCAGATCCCTGATCAGACAAACCAGAGGGAGCGCAGGGTTGGACATCTGCGCCTCCGCCAGATCAGTACTAACTCCAGAGATGGGAGTTCAAATCATTCCCACAGGGGTAAAAGGACCTCTTCCCAAAGGAACAGTAGGCTTATTATTGGGATGCAGCTCTTCTACTCTAAAAGGACTTTTGATAAGTCCTGGGGTAATTGATCCCGATTATGAAGGTGAAATAAAAATTATAGCCAGTTCTCCAAAGGGTATATCAATAATTTCACCAGGAGATAGAATAGCACAGTTACTAATAATACCAAGCCTACATGATAAATTTTCCAGTCATGCTGTAGAAAGAGGTACCAAGGGATTAGGCTCCACAGGTGTAGATTGGGCTATGCTTTCTTTAAATTTAGATTCTCGCCCCATGCTAAAACTAAATATTCAAGGACATGAATTTAATGGGCTACTGGATACAGGTGCAGACCTTAGCATCATCTCTCATCAAGAATGGCCAAAACATTGGCCATTACAACAAGCCACTCAAACGCTTCGAGGCCTAGGAGTGGCGACTAATCCTGATAGAAGCGCAATGGTATTAGATTGGAAGGATCCTGAAGGATGTGAAGGAACTATACAGCCATATGTATTGGATCATCTTCCCGTAAATTTATGGGGACGAGATGTCTTAGATCAATTAGGTTTGACATTAACAAATAACATCAATCAAAATGCACCCACTATTATGGCTAGACAAGGTTTTAGGAAAGGAAAAAGATTAGAAAAACAAGAACAAGGTATAGCAGCACCAATACAAATAGATCAAGGAACAAACAGACATGGGTTGGATTTTCACAAAGGGCCACTGAGACAATAAAAATTACATGGAAATCAGAAAGACCAGTATGGGTTCCTCAGTGGCCCTTGACTAAAGAAAAGATACAAGTAGCCCATGATCTGGTCAAACAACAATTAGCAGAAGGACATATACAACCTTCTGTATCTCCCCATAATACTCCCATTTTTGTCATCAAAAAGAAATCTGGTAAATGGAGATTATTGCAAGACTTAAGAGCCATTAATAATGAAATGGTCATTATGGGGCCTGCTCAATCGGGGATTCCTCAATTGTCTGCTTTGCCAAAAACTTGGTATGTTTTAGTTATAGATATTAAAGATTGTTTTTTTTCAATTCCAATTCATCCTGAGGATAGTCCACGTTTTGCATTTACTATCCCTGCACTAAATCATGAAGGTCCTGATCAGAGATATGAATGGAAAGTACTCCCTCAAGGGATGGCTAACAGCCCAACTATGTGTCAAATTTATGTTAACAAAGTAATCCAGCCACTTAGAAATCAAAATCCTGAACTACAAATATTTCACTATATGGATGATGTATTATTAGCACACAAAGCTAAAAACACATTGCTAGAATGTTATGCCACACTTACAAATTTATTAAAAAATTATAATCTAGAGATAGCAATAGATAAAGTACAATTAAATTTTCCAATTAATTATTTAGGAGTTCTATTATCCTCAACCATGGTCCGTCCACCAAAAATTCAAATACGAGTAGATCAACTCAAATCACTTAATGACTTTCAAAAGTTATTAGGAGACATAAATTGGATAAGGCCTTATCTAGGTATTCCAACAGGAGAATTGGGACCTTTATTTGATATCTTAAAAGGTCCATCAGATCCAAATTCACCCCGAATGTTAACGCCTGAAGCAAGAAAGGCATTAAAAATCATTGAAACATATATGGAAAATATGCATTTGGATAGAATTGATATAAGTTTGCCTTTATTATTTATTGTACTACCAACAAAAAATATTACTACAGGAGTATTTTGGCAAGAAGGTCCATTATTATGGATACATTTATCTTATTCTCCTAACACTATTCTTACTAGGTATCCTGAGGCTGTAGGACAATTAATACTCAAAGGAATAAAAACAGCAAAGGGAGTATTTGGAATTTCTCCCAATAAAATTATTACTCCATATACTATGAATCAAATTGATGAATTAGCTAATGAGTTAAATACTTGGGCAATAATCATGTACAAATCTAATATTTCTTTTGATAACCACTTACCATCTAATCCTTTATTGTCTTTTTGGTCATTGCATCCTGTAATTTTTTCCAAAAATGACAAGAAAAACACCTATCATGAATGCTCCAAATATATTCACTGATGGGTCAAATAATGGTACAGCAGCAATAGTTACACCTGATCAAACTTTTACATTTTTAGTACCCAAACAATCAGCTCAAAAGGTAGAGCTTAATGCAGTATTACAAGCTTTTGTGATGTTTAAAGATTCTGTATTTAATTTATTTTCTGATAGTTAGTATATAGTTAATGCTATAGTATCCCTTGAAGATGCTGGTAGGATTTCCCCTTCTTCTACTGTTTTCTCTTTGTTTTCCACTATACAAAGTTTAATCTGGGACAGAAAAGATCCATTCTTTATAGGACATATCAGGGCACATACAGGATTGCCTGGAGCCCTTAGTTTGGGCAATGATTTAGCAGATAAAACTACACATGACATACATATTTTCTCTACACTAGAAGAAGCTATAAATTTTCATAAAAGGTTCCATGTCAATGCTAATACTTTACAAAAGCGTTTTAAAATAACTAAGGAACAAGCTAGACAAATAATAAAACAATGTCAAAATTGTGTGACATTTTTACCACAAGTTAATCTTGGAGTCAATCCTAGAGGATTGATACCTAACCATATTTGGCAGATGGACGTCACACATTTGCCAGAATTTGGAAAATTAAAATATTTGCATGTTACAGTTGATACTTCTTCTGGATTTTTGATGGGCTCCCTTCATGCCGGAGAAAAAACTAAAGATGTTGTAGCTCATTGCTTACAAAATTTTGCCACTGTGGGCATTCCAAAACAGTTAAAAACAGATAATGCCCCTGGTTATACTTCTAGCTCTTTTAAACAATTTTGCTCATCATTTGGCATTACTCATATAACAGGAATCCCATACAATCCACAAGGACAAGGCATAGTTGAAAGAGCTCATCAAACTATTAAAATGTACTTATTAAAGCAAAAAGATGGAATTGGGAAGGGGTATATATTCCCCAAAGATAAACTTAAAATAACCCTTTTTACTCTAAACTTTTTAAATTTGGATTCATCAGGACTTAGTGCTGCAGAAAGGCATATGTGTCCAAAAAATGTACATAAGCCCAAGGTACTTTGGAAAGATATTCTAACAGGACAATGGAAAGGTCCTGACCCAGTAATTGTCTGGAGTCGGGGGTCTGTTTGTGTATTTCCACAGGAAGAACAGCAGCCGATTTGGATTCCGGAGAGATTAACTAAAGTCCTGACCCAGTGATTGTCTGGAGTCGGGGGCCTATTTGTGTATTTCCACAGGGAAAACAGCAGCCGATTTGGATTCCAGAGAGATTAACTAAAGTGATTTCTACAGACCAAAAAGAAGATGATTTGGCTCAAATCCATAACAGCTGATATCCAAAACTCCAATTTAGCTATCCTTACATCTGCGACAGAACCAGGATGCTTTTTTCAATATCTATTTTATTATTGCCTTTTCCCATATCATGAAGTTCTATTTTGGTTTTTGAGCTCATACAGACCTAAGTTAATGTTTTGCTGATCAGTTCTATTTTTTTTTTTTGACTATAGAGTTTTTAAACATTGCAATGGAGATTTCACCTGTAAAAAGTTATAAGGCCTTTACTATTATGTTATGTGTTGTATGTATTATATTATGTGTGCACACTTGTGTTTTGTGTTATATGTTTGAATGTACGTATGTCCATATATCATATATGATGAGCGCTCATGAAAAAATGGATCCAAATTTTTTTTTATTTATTCACGTGATTTAAATGGTTTAATTTAAATTGGGTAAATAACTGTTAAGAATTGTTTTAATATGTAAACAAAAAAGAAGGTTAACAGATCTGTTTGTTTACTTTCACCTTTCCTTTTCATTATATTTAATAATCCTCTTCAAGATAATGTAAATTGTTAAGAAAATTGTTTTCTTTTCTCTTCAAGATAATGTAAATTGTTAAGAAAATTGTTTTCTTTTAGTGCCTTCTGGAATGTTACATAATTTTTTCTTTAGCCATTATTGCCAGAATTCCTATCTTCATCCCAGTGCCAGTGAAGACAAAGATAAAACTAATCTAGAGTTTCTGCAATAGCCATCACTGAACTGCTTGCAGAACTTGCCTAAACTATGTGTCACTTGTATGCATTGTGAACTCACTTGTATGCATTGTGAACTATCTGTTGGTGCAGTGACTTGTGGTAGTGTTGGAGTATTTATACTGATGATGTCATCGGTTGTACAATTTTTCCAATAAGAGCCGTCAATTGGCGTGGTGTATCTTCCTCCCTTCTGCTTGTCATGACAAAGACCTCTCCACAGGTGTGGCTGTATACTGGACCGGTAGTCAATGACGGGTAAGATCCAATTACAATGGTACCAACCTAAGACAGGAGGCTGATGCCCTGAGGTCAGCTCATCCGAAGACGGGTAAGGACCATATGTAGTATTGGACAACCTAAGGCAGGCACGGTCCCCAAGCCACATGCTTGTTGTTTAAACAGAGAGGGGGAGATGTTGAGAGCCACAGCCAAAGGGGCCCCAGCAAACTTCCAGCTGCCAGCAACCAGCTGCCAGCTGATGATTGGCTCACAGCGGCCCCAGCAACATCTAGCTGATTGGCTCCTCTGCGGTGGTGTTCATTGGGCTGTTTCCCTGCCCTTCAGACTGCCGGCTGATGATTGGCTCACAGCAGCCCCAGCAACATCTAGCTGATTGGCTCCTCTGCGGTGATGTTCATTGGGCTGTTTCCCTGCCCTTCAGACTGCCAGCTGATGATTGGCTCACAGCGGCCCCAGCAACATCTAGCTGATTGGCTCCTCCACGGAGCTGCTCATTGGGGGACTTCTTTGGCTCCGCCCACGCAACCCAGCCAATCGGCCTCAAGAATAGGAGGATTGTGGGAGGTGGTGAGGTTTGTGTGGGGGTGAGAGGCTTGGGGGAAGCCGGTGGTGGCAGTTGGGCTCTGAGGGGTTTTCCCTGAGGAGCTGTTTTGTTTGGCGTTTGTAGTTCTAAAAATAAAGTTAGTTTCTTTTGACAAGTGGCTCCTGAATTGTGCCCAGCCAGACTGCGGCATACACTGTTGAGGTAATCATAACCAACACAACCACTGTGGAAATCAGTATGGAGTTTCCTCAAAACACCAGGCATGGAACCACTATATGGCCCAGCTATACCGCTTTCAGTATTTATCATAAATAATTAAAGTCGGCATACTATAGCAATACACCCATGCTTATAGCAGCACAATACACAATTGCAAAACACTAAACCAGCCTAGGTGTCCATCAACTGATGAATGGAATTCTTAAAATATGGAATATATACAAATGGAGACTTATTTGGCCATAAAGAAGGATGAAATTATGTTACTTGCAGGAAAATGGATGGACCCTGAAAGAATTATGTTAAGCAAACTAAGCCAAACTTAGAAAGTCAAAAGTCGTATGTTTTCTGTAATATATGGCAGGTAGATACGAAAAAGAAAAGAAAAAAAAAAACACTTGGTGGGGAGAATCTCATGAAAACAGAAAGAAGACCAGTGGAATAGAGGAAGGGGAACTGGAGTAGTGAGGGTGGAATAGTAAGGGGAGGTTCTAGGGAATAAAACTGACCAAACTATATTATTGAATTGTGTGCATGTGCAAATATGTAAGGATGAATTCCACTGTTAGGTAAAATTATAATTCACCAACAAAAGAATGTTAATAAAAAAGAATCCAAAAAAAGGAAATTCTTACAAAAATTTATATTTTCCTCTTTAAAGTTAAATATATCTGCCAATTTAACAAAATGAAATAAAATAAAAGGGCTGCATAGTATTCCATGGTCTGCACGCATTGTGCAATGTATTCATTCCCACTCTGTGAACTGGAAATGTTCTCTCCCTATGGACCACTAGAGAGCAGCATCAAGTTAAGCAGAGTCTAGACGGGACATGCATATTGAAGACATCCGTGTTATTAAACTCACTCTTTATCCTCACTGGTCTGATTAAGGTTTTGTTCATCCTCCTGCAGAGATGCTCCCAACTTATCTCTAAACCTGTGCTCAGGAGAGGACCCAGAACTCTCGGACTTTCTCCAGACAGTTCCTTACCTGCCATTCATTCCGGCACCAGCAGGATGATAACAGGCTCTCCAGAGTTTTCTTTTCAGGTTCTCCACAATTGATCACAGACACAGAGGGAAAAGTTGCAGCAGAAATATTATGACCTTCACAATCAACGAGAACAGCTCCAAGACAGGCATGGTGGTGCATTCCTGTAAGCCCTGCAGTTCAGGAAGCTGAGGCGGGAGGATTGCAAGTTCAGAGCCAGCCTCAGCAACATAGCAAGGCCCTGAGCAACTTACCCTGTCTCTAAATTTAAAAATAAATAAATAAATAAATAAATAAGGGATGGGGATGTGCCTCAGAAGTTAAGCAGCCCTGGGTTCAATCCCCAGTATAAATAAATAAATAAATAAATAAATAAATAAATAAATAAATAAATAAATGCCCTTATCTCTGCTGTCACTGCTATTACAGTTTTGCAACTCATAAAGAACAATAACCAAAAAAAAATCCAATAAATAGGCTGAGAATTGACATACATTACTTCATTTGATACTCACAGCAGTCCAGTGACATAAGCATAATTTTTATTCCATTATACAGATGATGCGTGTGATATAGATAAGACACATACACAGATCCAGACTCTTAAGAGATACTGTGAATTTTTTTTTCCTTGTACCATTTATTGAGCCAGTCACTTTATGGCCCTCCTGTATCTCCACCTTCAACTCCTGGCACCACCCAATCCAATCCAAACTCAATCCACATTTCCTGTGGGTTTCTAAAGGCCAAAGAGTCCCTATGATTTTGCATTTCCTATTAATCCTGTCCTATGTGCCTTTCTTCCCTTCCAAAGAGAATCACCCTGACCCCAACTAATGCTTTACCTGGGAGGCAAACTCCCTTCAGGAAGTCAGTTTACACGTTGCGCTGTCTGCCAGCAAAGAAGGGGAAACGCTGCTTACTTATCGATCTCCTCTATCAGGAAGAAAGTTCTAAGCTGAATCCTATTGTTCATAGAAGCCCTGCACCTGGCACTGTGGTTGGCACAAAGCAGAGGTTTAATATGAATGCATGGGCTCTAAGGGGTCTCTGAAAGAACCAGAGTCAAGCCCAATTCTTGGCAGGAGAAAGTAAGTAAATAAAAGCCAACAGACTTGGGTTTGTCCTTTCAGAGAGCATTTCTGTGACAAATTCATTTACCAAGCCAATCAGTAGCAAATAAAGAGCCCCTGGCTTTTGTTGTGCAGCCAACCCTGCAGTGCTGGTTTGCCTGTGGATCTGGATGGTGAGAATTGAAGGAGAGAGTGTGTTGGGCTCTTCACATAGGACTAGCCTCAGCTATTAGTCGCTGCTGAGATTAAGCTCCACTCTTTATGAAAGTGGAAATACTCCAGGATCCAGAATTATATAGCCACTGATAGAGGGTATAAAAAGAGAGAAAATTCACCTTTCATCAAAAAAAATTTATGGTAAAAGTGGATATTATTTTTTCTTTAGAAACACACGCAGAGATTGTTTGACTTTGTTGGGTTTGCGGATCATTCATTTCCTCTTGCAAAAGACGTGTCAGTCCTCCTGGGAAGAGAAATGAAGACCCAACGAGATGAAAGTCCTGGGGTCACAATTACTGATGTTCTTTCTCCTGTAGTGTTTTCTTACTGTGAACTCCAGATACTGCTAATGAGAATGTCCAATTATTACATCTATTGACCAGAGCAGTGTTCTTTGTTGCCCAATAACACAACATTCTCTGGCAGCTCTCTAATGAGAAACTGGGTTATTATGGGATTCTTTGCCAAGGAATATAGTTGAAGAGTTATAACCTAAGTTGAACTTGCGGCTCTAAATGCATATATTAGGGCTATCTTGACAGGAGCTTTGGAGAGACTGTCCCCTCTCTCATAGAAGTTGGCATTCTATTTTGCAAGTGGGGGTGTGTTTCAAGCCTAATCAAATAGATTTTGTATATGTAGAAACACCTATAAAGCATTTGTTTTAATTTTCATGCCCTCAAATTCTAAGTACATTTTTAATATTACAGAATCAGGTTTGGATGGGAGCTCACAACAATATCTGCAGGAATAACTGTACTTATCTGATTCCCAGAAACCAACCACTCATCCTTTCATAGAAATATCTCAAGGAGAACGCCTAGCACCAGTGCATCCTGCTATCTCTTGGCACAATTTGTTTCCTCAAGCCTGAAATACCGTTGTCTCCATTTCCTCCACTGCTCAAGTGGGAGCTCAGTTTTTCCATTGCTTACATTTCCTCTGCTGCTCAAGTAGGAGCTACATTATTTTCCATTGTCTGTGGTGTCAGCGTAGGCTTTTAGATTTTACACACTGATGCCCTGTGCCACTCCATTTTGCACAGAGAATTCCATCTGCCTGGACACCTTCTCCTTAGCTATGTTTTTCCCTTTTTGACAGTAATTTCCACACCCAAGGTCCTTTGTGAAGAGCTTCCTCATCTTCATGTCCCATCATTTCTCAAAGATATTAATCACTAGTTTCTCAATGCTGCCTCTAATGCACCTAAGACTTTTATTAGAACTGTGGTCTATAGACTAGCAGCATTGCTTGGGAGAGCACTAAAAATGAGCATTCTTAACCCTACTCCTGACCTACTTGAAACATTATATAAAGATCTGGTATCTGGGTTTTAATAAATTTGCTTATATTTGAGAAGCACTACTCTACAAAAGTTTAATCTCAGATAACCTTCGACAATTGTGGATTTAACTCTCTTAACAGACCAGATGGATCTTGATAAACAACTATCATTTTACTGATCAAAATTGGAACAGAATTCTGTGGAGGTCACTGAGTAAAAAAGAATCTGTGTAACAGCCCAGATTCTATATTTTGCTGAGATTGTTGCTCTTCATTCTTGTTTACAGACTTATTTGGGGGAGGAAGGGGAATTATACAGCAAATTTGAAAAAAACACAGATAAATCCCTTGAGAATGTCTAAGATCCATGCTTTCACATTTTCTACATTATTTGGGAGTTATTCCTTTGCTTGTTACTCTCCTATCAGCCAGAAAGTCTTGGCCCATCTCTCACCCATCCCACTGTCAAGTGCAAGCCCTGATACATAGCGACAGTTTAATATGTTAACTTAAAAAAATGCAAAAATGGACGTCTATAATAGAGCATTTTTTCTGAAAGCTCACTGCTTATTTTAGATACCACAGCCATCAAACTTAATTTGGGTTTGGTCTCTGAAAATACTTTTGGCAGAAAATACTTTTCTCAAAGCATGGTCCATGGACCAACCAACTACATCAGCCTCATCCAGTATATATATGTATAGATAGATACATAGATGATAGATATACAGACAGATAGATAGATACCTGTACAGATTCCTAGACCTACCCTATAATATTGAATCCCAATCTCCAGTTTGTGGGATTCTGAAATCCCAGGTGATTCTTCTAAAAACAAAATTAAAGAACCATTGGGTTGTGTTGTTACCCCAAATTGGGGCACTCTAAATTTGGTCATTAACCACAAAATTTTTTAAAAATGTCTCCCACCAGAATAATCACTATCTAAATTTAGTAAGGGAGGAATTCTAAGGAGATGAGAATAAAAACAAGATCTCATGGAGGGTCTCATTATACAAAGATTCCAGTCTCATGAGTTTCATTGCATGTTTGGATTTTGATCTGTACATGTGTCAATTTTTAAAAATTTTTTTATTTACTCTAATTTGTTATACATGACAGAAGAATGCATTTCAATTCACAGTACACATGTAGAGTACAATTTTCCATGTCTCTGGTTGTACACAAAGTAAAGTCACACCATTCGTGTCTTCATACATATACTTAGGGTAATGATGTTCATCTCATTCCACCATCTTTCCTTCCCCCCTACCCACTTCCTTCCCCACCATCCCCTTTGCCCTACCTAGCTAAAGGTCCTTTATTCCTCCCGTGCTCCTCCCCATCCCCATTATGGACCAGCATTCTCATATCAGAGAAACATTCAGCATTTGTTTTTGAGGGGGATTGGCTAACTTCACTTAGCATTCTATTCCCCAACTCCATCCACTTTCTGAAAATGCCATGATTTTATTCTCTTTTATTGCTGAGTAATATTCCATTGTGTATATATACCACATTTTCTTTATCCATTCATCTACTCAAGGGCATCGAGGTTGGTTCCACAATTTATCTATTGTTAATTGTGCTGCTATAAACATTGATGTGGCTGTGTCTCTGTAGTATGCTGTTTTTTAAGTCCTTTGGGTATAGATTGAGGAGAGGTACAGCTGGGTCAAATGGTGGCTCCATTCCCAATTTTCCAAGAAATCTCCATACTGCTTTCCATATTAGCTGCACCAATTTGCAGTCCCACCAGCAGTGTGTGAGTGTGCCTTTTCCCCACATCCTCGCCAACACTTATTGTTGTTTGTATTCTTAATAGCTGCCATTCTGACTGGAGTGAGATGAAATCTGAGTTTTGATTTGCATTTCTCTAATTGCTCTCGATGATGAACATTTTTTCATATATTTGTTGATTGATTGTATATCATCTTCTGAGAAGTATCTGTTCAGTTCCTTAGCCCATTTATTGATTGGGTTATTTGGTTTTTTGGTGTTAATATTTTTGAGTCCTTTATATATCCTAGAGATTAGTGCTCTTTATAATGTGTGTGTGGTAAAAATTTGCTCCCATTCTGTAGGCTCTCTATTCACTTCACTGATTGTTTCTTTTGCTGAGAAGAAACTTTTGAGTTAGAGTTCATCCCATTCATTGATTCTTGATTTTATTTCTTGCACTACAGGAGTCTTATTAAGAAAATCAGGGCCTAATTCAACATGATGAAGACTTTGGTCTACTTTTTCTTCTATTAGGTGCAGGGTCTCTGGTTTAATTCCTAGGTCCTTGATCCACTTTGAGTTGAGTTTTGTGCATGGTGAGAGATAGGGGCTTAATTTCATTTTGCTGCATATAGATTTCCAGTTTTCCCAGAACCATTTGTTGAGGAGGCTATATTTTCCCCAGTATATTTTTTTGGCGCCTTTGTTTAATATGAGATAACTGTATTTATGTTTGTCTGTGTGTCCTCTATTCTGTACTATTGGTCTACAAGTCTTTTTTGGTGCCAATACCATGCTGTTTTGTTATTATTGCTCTGTAGTATGGTTTAAGGTCTGGTATAGTGATGCCACCTTTTTTGGTGCCAATACCATGCTGTTTTGTTATTATTGCTCTGTAGTATGGTTTAAGGTCTGGTATAGTGATGCCACCTTCTTTATTCTTCTTGGGATTGATTTGGCTATTCTGGGTCTGGCCATCCTGCTACTTTACCGAATTAATTTCATGACTGCTTTTTCTGTTTCTATGAGGAATGTCATTGGGATTTTGATTGAAATTGCATTAAATCTATAATGCTTGTGGTAGTATGGTCATTTTGACAATATTAATCCTGCCTGTCCAAGAACAAAGGAGATCTTTCCATCTTCTAAGGTCTTCTTTAATTTCTTTATTTAGCATTCTGTAGTTTTCATTGTACAGTTCTTTCACTTCTTTTGTTAATTCCCAAGTATTTTTTTTTGAGGCTATTGTAAATGAGGTAGTTTTCCTAGGTTCTTTTTCAGAGGATTTGTACAGAAATGCCTTGGATGTATGAGTGTTAATTTTATATCCTGCTACTTTTTCAAATTCATTTATTAGTCCTAGACATTTTCTGATGAAATTTTTTGGATCCTCAAGGTATAGAATCATGTCATCAGCAAATAGTGCTAATTTGAGTTCTTCTTTTCCTATCCATACACCATTTATTTTATTTCATCTATCTAGTTGCTCTGGTTAGTGTTTCAAGAACTATATTAAATTGAAGTAGTGAAAGAGGGCATCCCTGTCTTGTTCCAGTTTTTAGAGGGAATGTTTTCAATTTTTCTCCATTTAGAATGATGTTGGCCTGGGGTTTAGCATAGATAGCTTTTACAATGTTGAGAAACGTTCCTCTAATCCCTAGTTTTTCTAGTATTTTGAACATGAAGCGTTCTGTATTTTGTTGAATGCTTTTTCTGCATCTATTGAGATGATCATATTATTCTTATTTTTAAGTCTATTGATGTGATGAATTACATTTATTGATTTCCATATGGTGAACCAAACTTGCATCCCTGGATGAACCCCAGTTAATCATGGTGCACTATCTTTTTTATATGTATTTGAATTTGATTTGTCAGAATTTTATTGAGATTTTTTGCATCTATGTTCATTAGAGATATTGGTCTGAAGTTTTCTTTCTTTGATGTATCTTTGTCTTGTTTTGGAGTCAGGGTGATATTGGCTTCATAGAATGAGTTTGGAAGTGTTCTCTCTTTTTCTATTTCATGAAATAACTTTAGGAGTATTGGTTAGTTCTTCTTTGAAGGTCTTGAATAACTCAGCTGTGTATCCATCTGGTCCTGGGCTTTTCTTGGTTGGTAGGCTTGTGAGGCATCTTCTGTTTCATTGCTTAAATTTGATGTGCTTAACTTGTGTATATCATCCTGATTCAGTCTAGGCAAATCATATGACTCTAGAAATTTGTCAATGCCTTCAATATTTTCTATTTTATTGGAGTGCAAATTTTCAAAATAATTTCTGATTATCTTCTGTATTTCTGTAGTGCCCATCATGATATTTCTTTTTTCTTTACAGATATTAGTAATTAGAGTTTTCTCTCTCCTTCTCTTCATTAGCATGGCTAAGAGTTTATCAATTTTATTTATTTTTCAAAGAACAAACTTTTTGTTTTTCAATTTTTTCAATTGTTTTTTTGTTTCAACATCATTGATTTCATCTCTGATTTTAATTATTTCCTGCCTTCTACTGATTTTGATGCTGATTTGTTCTTCTTTTTCTAGGGCTTTGCAATGTAATGTTAGGTCATTCATTTGTTGACTTTTTCTTCTTTTAAGGAATGAATTCCATGCAATGAACTTTCCTCTTATTACTGCCTTCATGGTGTCCCAGAGATTTTGATATGTTGTATCAATGTTGTCATTTACCTCTAAGAATGTTTTAGTCTCCTCTTTGATGTCTTTTGCAACCCATTGTTCATTCAGTAGCATATTATTTAGTCCCCAGTTGTTGGAGTAGCTTCTATTTTTTATCTTATCATTGATTTCTAACTTCATTCCATTATGATCTGATAGAATGCAGGGTATTATCTCTACTTTTATTGTATTTGCTAAGAGTTGCTTTGTGCCATAATATATAGTCTATTTTAGAGAAGGATCCATGTGATGCTGAGAAGAAAGTGTATTCACTTGTTGATGGATGAAATATTCCATATATGTCAGTTAAGTCTAAGTTATTGATTGTATTATTGAGTTCTATAGTTTCTTTGTTCAGCTTTTGTTTGGATGATCTATCCAGTGATGAAAGAGGTGTGTTAAATCACCCAGAATTATTGTTTTGTGGCCAATTTGACTCTTGAACTTGAGAAGAGTTTTTTTGATGAACATAGATGCTCCACTGTTTGGCGCATATATATTTATAATTGTTATATCTTGTTGATTTGTGTTTCTCTTAAGCAGTATGAAATATCCTTCTTTATCCTTTGATTAACTTTGGCTTGAAGTCTACTTTATTTGATATAAAGCTGGAAACCCCTGCTTATTTCTGCAGTCCATATGAACAGTATATTTTTTCCCAACCTTTCACCTTCAGTCTGTAGATGACTTTATATGAGAGAAGTCTCTTGAAGGTAGCATGTTGTTGGATCTTTTTTTTTAATCCAATATGCCAGTCTGTATCTTTTGATTGATGAATTTAGGCCATTAACATTCAGAGTTATTATTGAAACATGATTTGTATTCCTAGTCATTTTTGTTTATATTTGGTATTTATCTTGACTTGGTTTCTCCTTTGATTCCTTTTTACTTTTGTGTAATACCTCTCCTTGCTGATTTTCATTGTTGTTTTTTATTTCCTCCTCATAGAATATTTTGCCTAGGATGTTCTGTACTGCAGGCTTTCTGGTTGTAAGTTCTTTTAGCTTTTGTTTATCATGGAAAGTTTTTATTTTGTCATCCAATATAAAGCTTAATTTTTCTGGATAAAAGATTCTTGGTTGGCATCCATTTTCTTTCCGAGCTTGGTATTTGTTATACCAGGATCTTCTAACTTTCAGGATCTGGGTTGAAAAACCTGCAGATATCCTATTGGTTTCCCCCTATGTATAATCTGATTCCTTTCTCTTGTGGCTTTTAAAATTCTCTCCTTATTCTGTATGCTAGGCATTTTCATTATAATGTGTCTTGGTGTGGATCTATTGTAATTTTTGTACTTTTGGTATCCTGTAAGCCTCCTGTATTTTATTTTCCAATTCATTCTTCATGTTTGCAAAATTCTCTGATATTATTTCATTGACTAGATTGTTCATTCCTTTGGTTTGTAACTTTATGCCTTCCTATATCCCAATAATTCTTAAATTTGGTCTTTTTATGCTATCCCATAATTCTTGAATGTTCTGCTCATGGTTTCTTGCCATCTTCACTGTGTGGTCAAAATTATTTTCAAGATTTTATATTTTGTCTTTATTGTCTGAGGTCCTGTCTTCCAAGTGGTATAATCTATTGGTGGTGCTTTGTATTGAGTTTTTAATTTGGTTTATTGTTTCTTTCATTTTGAAGAATTCTGTTTGGCTTTTTTTTCCCCCCAGAATCTCTATTTCCTTATTGGAGTGATCTTTTTCTCCTGTATTTGCTTATGTAGCTCTTTATTTAAATGATCTTTTGCTGCCTGTATTTTCTCTATCATCCTTTAATTCACAGAATATTTTAATCATGTACATCCTGAACTCCTTCCCTATAATTTCTTCTGTTGTGCTGACCATGGATTCTAATCACGTAGTATCTTGATTTGTTTGGAATGCTTTCTTCCCTTGTTTTTTTCATATTGCTCATGTGACTTTCCTTCTAGAACTGTGGATCCAAGGTGTTACAGTTTTTACCCTATAGGCTTATAGTGTCCCTGAAGGGCTCCAATACCTCACCTTTAAGGGAGAGAAAAATACTAACAGATCCCAATCTAAATAATATACAGCCTTAAACTAAGTAGCTGCTATTAAGATGTTTATGGTTTTGTCACAATATCCAGAAATGGTGAGTTCAATTATTATCTACAATATTTAACAGTAGATTTGCAAAAGGGTCTACAGTTTCTGATAGTAGACAAAGAACTATGGGTGAGGTGTAGCATGAGATGTTGAGGAGGTAGGAGGTAAGAATATAGAGTTATTAGATCTTAGAAAGCATAAAAAAGAAATCTAAAGAAGTTGGCTAGTAGCAGGAAAAGAGAAAGAAAGGGATTTGGGGGAGACAAGTAAATAAATAGGAAGACAATTGAGAGAGTACCAAAAAAACATAAATATTAAGAAAAATTAAAAATGTAAAAATAGGAGATAAAAAATATATAACACAACTGTAATATACTATTCAGACATCCCAGTCTTCATTAGCTTAATTCATGAAAAGTACTTGGTTTCACAAATGTTGGGAATACGAAGACAGGAGAAGAGAGAGAGAGAAAAGAGGGGAAAAAATCTCAAAGGAAGATACAAGGATTGTTTTTTTTGGAGATCAGTATCTTTCCTGCTTCCCTTCTCATACAATAGGTGAGGTTGTCTGTTGTTTGCTGATATCTCCGCCTTCAGGATGGTGAAGATTATTAGGGTGGGAGGGTTGGTCTTGGGGGCAGAGCTCCTGGGGGTGGGAATAGCATTTGCCAATCCTCAATGGGAGACTGCACTCCAAGAATCTTCTTTCTGCCGAATGGTGGTATGATATAGGCACTTGGTCTTATCTCCTTCTATTGCCTGTCTCTGATTTAGTCTCTAAACTGGATCTCACTCACCCCCTCCCTATCTACTTCCCAGTCAGGAAACTTTCTCTCCAGAGGTCTTGTGGGCTGTGCACCTGTCACAGAGAGCTGTTTTGTATTGGGCAGTTCAGGACCAGGTTTTGTGAGCTACAGACCAGCCATGTAGCCACAAGCACTGTGCCAGGTTAGCAGCTGCCAGGGAGTGGGGGGAGTTGGAGATATTGATACTGCTTCTAAGCTCCAGCCAGTTGAGGGTTGCCCCCAACTAAAGATGGTTACAAAGATGTCCCAAGATGGAGGTGGCTGCTTTCAGCGATGGGGTGTCAGGTCAGGTGGGGCCAGGTGGTGGCAGTGAGCAGCATGTTCAGAAATGCAGCCCTGTGGCATGAGCCATTATGGCTGCAGCTATATCCAGACCCTGTGGGGTGTTCCCAGGTGCAGGCTACCACATGTAGGGGACTATAGCGGTGGTCGCAGTGTCCTAAGATGGAGGCAACCAGGGGAGCCCCACGTTGGTAGATGGGGGTCCACATGGGAGTGGGGGCTGGAGGTCCTACACACAGGCAGCGACAAGTTGTCCTGCATAGGAACAGCTTTCAGGGGTCCTCTAATCACTCACAGAGAAACAGTATTCCCAGTACTTGAATCCCAGGTCCTGGAATAACACAGAACACAACCTCCCTCTAGCCCGCCATCTTGGATCTTCCCCTTTGTCAGTTTTTGTTTGGGGAAGTGGGAAAGGAGTTTAAGAAATTTCTTTTGTTAAGCTACTCTTATATAAGAAACCAGTAAAACATACTCCTAGGAACTCAAACAAAGGGAAGGAAAGTGAGTAGAGAATATAGAGTAGTTGATTTTTTGGGGGGTGAGGGGGGGAGCTAAGCATAGAGTTATATATTCTTTCTAAGTCTCTTGCCTTTGTCTCTTTTCTGATGCTAATTAGACAATGCCACAGAATGGATAAGCAGACAATAGGTTTGTTTGACCCATAATTACAGTATAAAGTTGAGGGACCACATCTGACTCTAGCCTTCTTGCTGGCAGAATCCTGAGACAGTGCAGGATATCACTTGTTGAGAAACAGAGTGCACACAAAAGACCTGGCAAAACTGGCTTTTATAGCAGACCCACTGTCACGATGCCCAGTTAACCAACTAATCTAGTAATTACATGATAATCCTTTAACCCATTAATCCATGCATGGGGGCAGAACCAGAATTACCTCTAAAAGACACACATGGTCCCTCCCCTTTATGTCTCATAATAATAATTAAAGTTCCAGATGAGTTTCAGAGAGGACAAACAATACTCAAACCACAGCACCCCCTCTCTCAAAAGGCCTAGTAGACACCAATTTACCATTGTATGACTTCAAGGAGTCAAAAATTCATCTGTTATCTGAGAAGAAAGACATACCAATATGATCATGAAGGTGTGCAGGATTTTAACTTCACTAAATCACCCCATAAAAACAGCCAGAGCCAAACCAAAAGCCACAGGCAAAACCTATAACAAAACCAGGTAGTATGTTATCTTCATGAAGCCCAGAAGAAGAGTGAGTTGGAACAAATCAGCAAGTCCCATGTAGTATCAACATCTACCCATACAGGAGGAAGTTGACAGGAACAAAGGTCTGAGAATGAGATAACTGCAAAATATATTGGCTAGAAAACATGGTCAGTCAGTTTGAAGACAGCAGCAGAATTAGAAGGACTTTTTTTTTTTCAGTTAAGTATAAAGGGATGATAGTAAGTTTTCAAGAGTCTGACTCAACTTAAGTCTTAGGAACTGTGAAACCAAATCTGCCCAAGTGCCCTTCCAGGAAAAAGCTCTGTGTTATGAAGAAACTTCTGAGAATAGAACCCAAATTGACCGATCAAGAGAAAAGAAAGAGAAGGCCCAGGTCAGTAACAAAACCAGACGCTCTCCAAAAGTATGAGGCCATATTTTTGAACAAAAATGATAAAACTACAAAAAGAGGTGACTGTACACAAAAACTGTTATCCTGACCTATCTCTTTCTCCTGAGAATGAAGGAAAACAAATTTAAATTAAAAATGAGCAACAGGAAAATATTGTAGTTGAATTCTAGACCATGTTTTTTCTAAGAAAATAGAGAATGAGGCACAGGAAAACATCCCAACAGATAATGAGAGCACTGCTGGGTAATAATGGACACAGAACAAGAGAAAACTGTACCATGATACTTTTTAAATAAACTAATGAAATTTTTTAATGGTGAATTATATGAAAGAATAACATACCTCAAATGTGAGGTAAGTTAAAGACAAAATCAGGGGTTTTTTTAGAAAATAATTTTAATATATAACATGAATCATTTCACAAAAGAAAATATACAAATGGTTAATAAAGAATGTAAAAAGGTGCTCAATATCTCTAATCATCAGAAAGACACAATTAAACCACAGTATGTTGTCACTACATGCCCTTAGGATGGCTGAAATTAAAAGGATGGATGACAAGGTTTTGCAAGAATGCAGAGCAAGGGGGCATCTTACACAATACTAGTGGAGATGAAAGATGATACAGCTGCATTAGAAAGGTTTCCAAAAATTTCTAGGATAGGCAATAATATTTCTACCTATGACACAACAATTGGGATGTTTTCCTAGAAATGAGTGTCCTCACAAAATTTTGTTTAAGAATGTCTATCATGGCTATAATTCGTAAGAGCCAAAACCTGAAAATGGCACAAATGTCTATTAAGAGAAGGAAAGAAATTGTGACATATTTTATGAGTTTATGGTATACTATGAGTAGACTAATCTCAAAAAAATATTATATTCAGTGAAAGAAGTCAGACACAAGAGCATATACATTTATGACTCTATGGATTTGAAGTTCAAGAACAGGCAAAACCAATCTATGGCAACAGAAGCCAGAATAATGGAAACCTCTTTTGGAGACAAGGATATTTACTGAAAAGAGGCATGAAGGAAATTTCTGGAATGATGGAAATATTCTATACCTCGATCATCATGATGGTTACACACACATGTTGGGTATATGTACACATGTGCATATATGTACACATGAGTTGAGGATTATTATTCCATTTCCTACAGCTAACAACACAATGATATACACTGCGTAAGTTTAAAGAGAAGAGATTTTGACTCATGTTTATGACTCAAGGTCAAGAGGTCATGTTAACTCTTCTGTATAATATGTGAAACTTCACCAAGTTGTACACTAGATATTGGTATTTTCTGCATCTAGATTATGTAACAATTTAAAATTTTTCGGTGTTCCTGAGGCAGCATAGAGTCTCACGTGATGAGCAGCAGGGGACATATGTGTATATGTCGTCTCTCCCTTTTCTTACAAAGGCACTCAGATTCGAGTAATCATAGGGCTCCCAAAGTCCCAATTGCAAGCATCCCAGTTGGATTAAGTTTCTACCCTCTTAATATCTCACAATGGGAATTAAGCTCCAACATAAATTTTGGAGGGACAAACTATATTCAAGTCACAGCAGGAATCCACCGCTCCCAGGTCTGATGATTTACCTGACTCAGAATACAGTAATACTCAGGGCTATGATTTGCTATAGAACAACAAAAAGATGCAAAGTAAAATCAGCCAAGAGAAAGGTGCATAGGGCCAAGTTTCATGTAAACCAGGTACAAAATTCCAAGCATCCTCTTTCAGTGAAGCAATACAGGATATTAATTCTTGCAGCAAAAAAAAATAGTGAAAACACATAATTTTCTATGTTCAAATATGAATACATAACCAGTGTAACTTCAAATCATGTACAACCACAAGAATGGAAAATTATACTCCATATATGTATGATATGTTAAAATATACTTTACTTTCATATATATACAAAAAAAACAAATTTTAAAAGAAAATAGTAAAAATATGTATGAAGAGTTCTCTCTTAGGGCAATTCCTTAGAGGAGATTTAATGCCAAGGTTTTTTTGTTTTTAAATTTTTTTTAGTTATCAATGGACCTTTATTTTATTTATTTATATGTGGTGCTGAGAATTGAACCCAGTGCCTCACACATGCTAGGCAAGTGCTCTACCCTGAGCCACAATTCAAGCCCATTGCCAGGGTTTTTATTGGAAACCAATCAAGTAGGCACCCTCTTCCCAGCATGTACCAAAATTTCAGCCTCTCAGAAGGAAAGAAAGTGCTCAGAATAAACCACATTATTCACATAAACACAAAACCAGTCATTCTTATAAAAGAATACTGGGAACCCTCATGGAATTCAAGTTCTTGGATACAGGCCAAGGGTCAGTCTTGAAAGGTCTTTCTAAGGACAGCAGTCATGATACCATGTTAACTCTTCTGTATAATATGTGAAACTTCACCAAGTTGTACACTAGATATTGGTATTTTCTGCATCTAGATTATGTAACAATTTAAAATTTTTTAAATATATAATATGAATGAAGGCTCCATACATTCTTTTCTGTGAACAAGTTGTGAATGTCTGCTAGGATTCTAAGATTTGGAATGACAAATGGGCGTTCAAGCACCAGGAAAAGGGAAAAGCGAATGAGGAAACAGGATTTATCTTGCGTTCTTGCCAGTCTGAATTCTGCTAAAAGAAGTAGCATTTATGTATATGGCTTGCCATGACCTCACTGTTATGGACAGCAAACACAATACCATGCCAAATGGGGTGACCCCATGGGCTCTTCCAGTCTGGACTTAAGGCAGATGCCATTTTTGTCTCCTGATACATAGCAACATGGGTTACTATTGAATCCACAAGGTAAAGTTGGCTTCCTACGAAACAAACACATGCACAAGCTTCCCTTTGTTACAGTCAAGCTAGATTCTACCTTCGTTTTGTTTTGTTGTTTTGTTTTCATGGAATCAACAGATATTTCTTGGGTATATAGGCAGTTTCAGGCCTTGTGCTACACTCTCAGGGTTAAATATACAGATTCCAGCTCCAAAGAGTTCACAGACTCATCAAAAAGGTTACAGGTAAATGCATTAGTCACAATAGAAAACGACAGGAGTTACAGGAGAAGAGATGAACAGAGGGCTTCCTGATAGGGCTGAGCCCTAATTTGGTACATCTGGTTTCTACTTCAACTGGGTGCCCACTGCCAACTGCAAAACGGAGAGTGATATGATAAGCGAGCTACTTTCTACAACTGGTCAAATGAAAAAAACACGAGGATCTAGGTGAGATCGGAGTGCCCTCTACTGAAACAGGAAGCCCAAATCAGAAGACAAACTCGTCTGAGTAGAAAAACAGAAAAATATTCTCTATGCCCCTTTATTTGTAGAAGTGAATAAATATCTCCTCTCGTAACAGTAACCCATCAAAAAATCTCATTATCGTCTTATGTTCATTGAGATGGAAAGCGATAAAGGAAGACAAAGGGATATCAAACAGATAGAGCATCACAATGGCAGAACAGATTAGAATAACTGGTATATAAAAACTTCCCAAGTCCACTGGAGGATGATCAAAATCCAATGTGTCATCCTAGGGACTTATCATACAAAGACCAAACACTAAAGCCCCTACGCTTGGCAAGCCATTATGTATTTTTACTCTACCTTAACGTTTTGTTTATAAAAAGGAATTCAGCCATGAAAAGATGGAGCGAACGTAAATGTATTACCAGAAAGAAACCAATCGGAAAAGGCTACCTACTATGAGTTCGAATACATGATGTTCTGAAAAAGGCAAAACTATAGAGACAGTAAAATGAACAGGGACTAAGAGAGACATTGGAATGAACAGGCAGAGCACAGAGGCTTTTAAAGGCAGTAAAACTAGTCTGCATGATGCTATAACAGTGAATATAGGTCATTATACATTTGTCAAAACCCACAGACGACACAACTCCCAGAGTGAAACCTAATATAAACTACAAACTTTGGATCGTGATGCTGTGTCGACGTATGTTCACCTATTGTAACAAACATCACTCTGGGGCAGTATATTGATGGGGTGTGGGGTTGTTGGGTGATTGTATTCATAGGGGCAGGAACACACAGAAACTCTGAACCTTTTGCTCAATTTTGCTGTAAATCTTAATCTGCCCTGAAAAAATGAAATAAAATCTATTTCATTTTTTTAAAAATTCCGTTTAACTGCATCATAACGGCAGTCCTCAGAAGGCAAAAGAAGGTCATAAAAAAGTCATTTGTCTTGGCATCTCAAGGGACCATAGGTAGCAAGACAAGATGTGTGACAGGCTGTATGCTATGAGCTTTAAAGAAAGCCACATCGGTTCCTTCCTCTTCCCCAACCTCCCTGCCAGGCTACAAGCTAGAAAGACAGTGACTCTCCTTACATATGCCAGGAACTAGTACAATTCTTCTTGATTTTGTGGAAATTGAAGTATTCGCTCAAAAGTAGCAATGACAGTTATTTTAACTCTTATTTTTAACATCGATCTCAAACTGTAGAACTCAAACTAAATTCAAACTGAAATATGACACATAAAGGGGCAGTGACTTGCTGAAAGGATGCACCACCAACAGCCTTAGAGTCCCCCTTTCTGCCCACTGAGGACGCAATGCTCATCTACTCCGTGTAAGAGAAAAGAAAGAAGCAATCCTTTGATTTATAAAAATGGAGGTTCTACAATAAGCTATTGTGCAGCAAATGAGTTACAGTATAAATGAGTTACAGTATAAACAAAAGTATAGCTTTTGTTTATACATGAGGACCCTATGCTAAAGGTCATTATCTGTCCTTTGGGCTGGATTATTTGATCTGAAGTCCTTTATCCATTTGCATTCACTTCCAAAAATGGATCCCAGATTTGTGGAATAGTGTTGTTAGTAAATCTTCAAAAATGTCCCAAGAGGCATACTATAGTCATTTACTTAACTGGCTTCTAGAGTAATTAACAATTTTAAATTTTCCCTAACTTTTTAATTATCAAATGAAACCTAAATATTTCATCACTCCTGCATGATTAACATGCCAGTACACATGAAAAGGTAAGAGGGAGGTCTCTGGAGAACAGGTGCTCCATGCCTTACTTTCAATAAACATCCCCAGCCACTACGAGTTTGGACATCTGGTGGAGATTTTGTAGGGATGAACATCTGGACTTTAATGTGCTACATGTAGTAGAAACTCCTTCCATAAAAACATTTCTACTTTATTGAAAGCAATTTTAGTCTTATAATCCACTCACGCCCACCCTATGCAGCTCCTTGGGGGGAAAAATGCCACAATGCCTATTGTGACAACCCTTCAAATTCCTTGGCATTGTAACATGGTAACAATGCATTTCAAGCAAGATTAATCCAGTTCCTTTTTTTTCCAATCTAATGATGAACACCATTTTTTAATTAAAGTGACCTCGGATGATTCTTCAGCTTGATTGGTCAATGCTGTCGTCTATTTCATGGCCTGTGGATCCAACAGTGTGCAGGAAGACACAGTGAGAGGCAGGGAGGAGGGCAAGCTGGGAGTTCATTTGTGTGTATTGAGTTCATTTGTGTTTATTGCACACAGTGTTTTCTTCCTGTGCAAATAGCCTTTTGTGACTGTTCTTTCCAGAGTTCAGTAGATTGCTTACTCTATTGCAAATGGCTGTTATCAATATTTTCTTTTGTGGCACCCAACCACCTTTTCCTGGAGATCAAGATGGCTTAGATTTTAGCACAATGTAAAACATATTCCAAAACATTTATTTGATGAAGTCAAGCTATTTAAAGAAAACCTAACAGCCAGATCTTAGATAAATAGTTCTTTTCCCTTTATTGTTTTGCCATCCGTAAACACTCAGTCAAAGGTCCCCAGAAAAAAAGGGGGAGCCATTAGATAATATCAACCCTTTCTTCATGTATTGGGGGTGACAGAGCTCTCTCTTTAAGAAAGCTGAGTGCCCACAGGGTAAAAGCCTGGAAGCGGACATTCAGACCCTGGGTGTGTCTTTTACAGTCCTTTCTAAACTTGGCCCATGGGCAGTTCCATATGCAATACCAAGCCAATAAGTACTTCTCGGAATAATTTCCTCCTCTATTGAAACATCCTGAAAGGAAATGTTGATTCTAAATTACTCATATTCAGCATTTCCTACCATCACCAACACACATTTCACTAAATGAAATCTCTTCTCAATAGTTATGACTGTTGCAAAAAAATGATGTTCCTTTCTTTTCTATTTCTCTTTGTAACAAATTTTCCCTTTTCATTTAATGTATCAGATTCAATTTGCTAAAGAACTTATTATTTATCTAATAATTGAAGCACATATTTATTGCCTGTGGAAAACATGTTTGTTCCAGAAAAACACATCCTTGTAATTGGGACCTCTTGAAATGTAAGAGTTACATATGGGAAACACAATATGGGAGCAGTTTAAGTGGGTTTCTCTAGGTTGGCTCCAGATGATCTTCTGGTAGTCTTTGGCCGTAAGACAAAATGAAAGCTAAAGTTGACTGAATAAAAAATGATTCATAGTGGTCAGTATTAAATATTTGAGAATGGGAAAAGGTGTTTTTTTTTTCAAGTGGTAATAGGATGAATATGTATTCCTCTAGATTTGAATAAAGTTTGAGCCATCCTCATTCTAGCAAGTCAAGATAAGAGTCAATCAACTCCATGAGAATAAAACCAATACCAAGTATACTTTTATCATCTGGAAAAGGTGTTTTTTAAGCAAAGAAAGCTTGACACAGAAACCTTGTGACGCGACAAAGGAAGGAAATTGATCTGAGTGTCTGGTCACAGTTTGCCATTTGCTGTGATCAGTGTTTCTCATTCAGCCCTGATCTCTGCTGTCCCTGTTTGTATTGAAGCCATTTCCTGCATGATAGCGCATTCCTGTTTGACACAACAGGTCTGGGAAAAGGCAGTCTCACTTACCCCCACCCAGGCAGACACAAGCCGTGAGACGTCATCAGAACCCTCTCTGTTTCCGTTGCTGGGCGTTGTTCATTCTGCAGGGTTTGCATCTTTCTCTATTTACTTCCTGCCCAGTTAAGAGAAATCTATAGAAGTGTGCAAAGATCTGGTTTCAAGATGAATTAGCAAAGCTCAGAGAAGAGAAGAGGAGAAGGAGGAGGAAATACATTTCAAGGTTAAAATTTCATCATCAGAATTTTGAAGCCCATCCTTGCTACTTAAAGTATGGCTTCTGGACCAGCAGCACGGACTTGAGAACTTATCAGAAATGAAAAAACTCAGGCCCCCATCCAAGACATACTGAATCAGAATCTGCATTTTAACAAGATACTAAATAATTTGTGTGCACACTGAAGTTTGAGATCCCTTGATATAGTTCAACCCTTTTATTTACAGATAAGGTTTGGCACAAGCCATTTACTAAGTCCCAAGTAAGTGCTCCAGATAGTCTTTCTCTGTTCATGAATGGAAGACAGTCGCCCAAATACACTAGTGACAACATTCCTTCAAACATGTCATCAGTTTCAACATATAGGTAGCACCAATTTCTGTTTATTAACTAGAACCTCTTTGCCTCTCTTCTCATCCATCTTAGATTCTATTGCAATATTCCTCCTGAAAGTTCCTGAACTCCCTTCAGACCCTTCGGTCATTGTGCAAACACTGAGCAAAGCATCCATCGTGAAAAAACTCAACTGTGCTAAATCTAAATACTGTCCTGCATCTGATCACATTCATCTCCTTTTTGCCCTCTCATGATAGGTAAATCGTCCCCTTCTAATGAAGGTGAGTTTGTAATGGGTTCAGTGGAACCATCCACTCTTCCCTTCTCGGGAAAGGATCTTGCTCAGTAGATCACTTCCTCTCTTGCCTGAAAATACCAAGCATACATCCTAGTTTCTGAGTCCATTTTATCAGCCTGGTTGTATCCTGGAGTATCCTCCGATCCTGCAAGAAGCAAGCAAGCAAGCAAAACTCTGCAGAGAACCTTAGGAGAATCTCTCTCAATCCTCTCCTTCATGGTGGCTTCTTGGAAGAGTGTTCTACATAAGTAGTATTTACTTGTTCACCTTTCTTTTGTTGGTTTTTCGCCTCATTGATATTTTTTCACTTCATTGGCATGGTTTTGTTTTTCCAACTTAAGCAACAGAAAAAAGAGTAAAGAAGAAAAAAAAACTCACCAGAATTCCAACAACCCAGAAACAATTATCTCTTTTCTCTTTCTAACATCTCTTTTCTATTAATATATACTAACAGGAAGCTGGATAGATGGAGGAAAAATGTAAAATGGGGTATCACTCCATACGCTATGTTTTAAAACATAAAATTCAATTGTACTTGAATTAAATGGTAGAAGTTTGGAAAGTGAAATTGAAAGACTGACTCCTTACTTTGAACAATAAGAAAATTAGTCTTGGATAATTCCCTTCACATTCTTTTGTAGGCTATATTGTTATGTTAACTGTGTCAAAAATTTTAATACTTAAAATCTGTTCTGTAATTATCATCCTCCAGTTTTCAGCCCTACTTCTCTATTTAAATGTATCTAACTCTCAACACTGATCATTTTAACAATAGGTTTTCCATTCTGGAGTCTATTTAACAAATATATTTAAAATATGTAGGCACTGGAAATGAGAATGAAAAGGACAGATGAGATCCTTGCATTCACAGAACTTACATTTTAAAGAAGGAGAGAAAATATATACAACACAAAAGCCAAGATGATTTTCAAGTCGTGTATGGTAAGTGCTGTCTATATAAGGACAAATTGTGAATAAGTGAGGAAAGGACATGTAAGTCAAGAAAGACTTCCCTTTGGATGTGACACGTGTGCTAAGTCCAGAATGATTCAAAAGAGACAGTCAAGAGAAGGTAAAGCTGGGCACAGTGGCACATGCCTGTAATCCCAGCAGCTCAGGAGACTGAGGCAGGAGGATCACAAGTTCAAAGCCAGTTTCAGCACTTTAGCAAGGCCTAACTTTGTAAGACCCTGTCTCAAAGGGAAATATTTTTTAAAAGGTCTAAGGATGTGGCTCAGTGGTTAAGTGCCCTGGGGTTCAATCCTTACTACAAAAAAAAAAAAAAAACAGAAAAAAAATTATAGCGGGAAGAGGGAGGCATTCTATAGAAGGAACAAAAAAATGCCTACAGCAGAAATAAGCTCAAAATGTTTGAATAACTGAAAGAAGATCAACATGGCTAGAGCTCAATGGGAGAGCAGGAAAGGAGACGTGAGGTTAGAGACATGAACATGAGTCATTTCACACAGGGAGTTTTACACCAAGACATGAAGTGACTGTATTCAAAAGGAGTACAGAGCCAACATGAATAAGAGGGGCATAGAGGGATACCAAGTGATTTACATTTTGAAAAGACCAAGTTAACTCCGGTGTAGAAAATGAACTGAAAGGGAAGCTGGAATGGGAAAGTGGAAGTAAGAAGTCCATTTAGGATGATATCTTGGACTACAGCAATAATAGAAAGGATATAGAGGAATAGCAAACTCAGGGCATACAGTCCAAGTAGAGTGGAGGGACTCGCTAATGGATTGGAGGTAGAGGAATGAGAAATATGGAACCAAGGACAAATGATAGTGTGCATTTGTACTTTTGGTTGATTGGCTGGCTTGTTGGTTTCGTTTGACTTGAGCAACTGGATTAAAATTAGTGCAACTTACTGAGAAAAGTCTGGGGAAACAATTGGTTGGACTGGGAACAAAGGATTGGGAATATCACATTATTGATATTCACTCAAAATCCAGTGTACAGAAATAGCTATGTTTAGTCCAAAGTTCAGTGGAAAGAGAAATTTTGGAGAAGTCACCATACGGATACAATTTATGCTAAGAAAGGATTGAAATTACCAAGGGTAGGTAAGTGGCCTTCAGTTCTCGCTATGCAGCAAAATCACTGAAGAAAGTGTAAGAAAAACCTGTGCCCAATTTCTATCCCCAGAATAAGCCAGCATATGTGAAGATGAATGTGTATTTAGGGCTGAGGCTTTGTATACACTAACAAGGAGTCAGAAAGAGGAGGATCCAGTAAAGCTTCTGAGGAATAGCTAGGGAGGTAGGAGGGGAAGTAGAAGAGTCATCTGAGGCTGATCTAGAGGCCAATGCTATAAAGTACTTTACGAGGGATGAAGAGCCCACCCTGCTGCTGAGTTGATGGGAGAGACAAGAGTCAAGCAATGGAAAATGGAGGGGGGAAGTTAAGCATGTTACCATCAATTTGCTTTGACACGTGAAGGAAAAGGATCTGCCAAGATAGTGTAGGAACAGTGGAGGTTGGAGGACAGACAAGAATTTGTGAATATATCATTTTGAAAAATCAGAAAGTAAAGAGAACAAATAAGGAAAGCCACGAAATATCAAGTTCTCTTTCAAAAATTACAGAAAAAGCGGACAAGTCGGTTCATTTGCATTAGTTACTCCAACCCCTTTCAGATGTTCCAAATAGGCACGTAGTTGGATTTAATCATGGTAGTGTTTCTGTTTTGCATTTTGTTTTATTTTTTTGTTCGTTTGTTCATTTGTGTTGCCAAGTATAATGAAGGTGGAAAGGAGAGAAGGGAGCTAACTTAAACCTAGTTTCCCAGGGGTTGATTACCATGACAGACCACAGAATAAAACCTTCAGTGTGGCAAATCTCTTGCTCTAAACTATGCTCCATCCGTACCAGAAATACTGTTGTTCCCAGAGACGTTTGCCAAAAACAAAATGATTCAGAAAAAAAAATTATTATTCAGACTTTCAAGGAGTATTTTTGGCCTCATCCAGAGAAAGAGAGAGTAACGCTAGCAAGCTTGATGAGTAATGAGAAGTGGAGGAGTCAAGAGACTGCGATCTCAGGAAGAAGACCCAAGAGTGAGCCAGGAAACCACGGGTGGTGACCCTTCACTCTGCTCTCAACTCTTACATTTTTCCTCTGTGTTCACTATGATTATCTTCAACATTGCTTCTATGTAATAATTTGATTTTCAGCTGTGTGTACTGTTTTATGTTGTTTCTCATTTATGTTTCTAATTAGATTTTGTAATGACATTGTTTTGTTTCTTAAGTTGTTCCCTTAGCTCCGAAATCTCCTTTTTCATTTTTTGTTTTTATGAGTCTCTTTTTGAATTCTTATTTTATAGGTTTCTATTCTTAATGAAGAATTCTTGTTTACAATTATTTTATGACCCAAAGCACCTATTGTAAACATGGACTGGACTACTCATCTGTTTTGCCTACTCTATACCCCTCTTTTCCCTCTTTGCCTTATCCTTCTCTCTTTTCTTTCCTTCCTTCTTTCCTTCCTTCTAATCTACCTTCTGTCCTTTTTATTTTCTTACCTTTTTCTTTCCTTGTTTCCCTTTCTCTTTCTTTTTACTTCACTTCACCCTGTCCTTTATTCAAACCTTCCTTCTTCCTTCCTTCCTCCTTCCTTATCCCAACTCATCTAGCATCGTGGCTTTTTCTTTCCCCCAAGCTGAAAATAGAACACTCTAACCAGAACTTCCCGTTGCTCTGGTAGGGTGCAAGTCAGGTCTCATTGATACCCCTTTCAGCTTAATGGAAACTGCATGTTGATTTCAAGCCATCAATGATTCAATAATCAATTTGAAAACTCCTGAAGACTTTAAAGTGGGCTTTTGTGAGCCAGTAAAGGATAGGAAAGGTCAAGGCCTTTAGCCTATGACCACTAGAGCTGCTACTCTGGAACCCAAACTCCTTTCCTCATTTTCAGAATGGTCTTGAATAAGTGTTAAACCTCTCTCAGGGTTCATATTTTCATCTTTACAAAAGGATCAGTAACACCTAATAACATAAATACATGATGGTTGAGTCAAAAACATTTAGTTCATAAAATCTTCTGGATTCACCAAGGACATCCAATGTTGGGGTAAGGGGTTTGTTTTGAGCTGAGCTCTAAATTTGAAATTTAGAGGAGGCTCCAAATAAATGAAGAGAGGCTTCTGCCCTCACTCCCTGCAGATTCATTTACTAGATCACATTTCTTTTCTCTCTCCCTCTTTCTCACGCATATGTGTGTCCAGTTTAAGCTACTTGAGTGTCTGGTGGTGAAACCACAAGGTCTTGCTTTAGTTCCACTTCCTTAGGGAGTTCTGATCAGCTATTCTAACTCCTGGCCCCCCACTTCCTCATTCTGCAGAAGAACCTTGTTCTCAGCACTCACACCCACAAACCACACCGGAAAATGAAAGTTGGAATTACCTTAAAATGTTTAGCTCCTCCACAGCCTCTGGTGCATTGCCAGTCCCTGTGCCCAGAGGCTCCCAATAGGGAAATCCACAAAAAGCAATTATGAAGACAAGGTAGAAATGTACCCTGGCCATGACTCCCACTTCTCAGAGCTGCTCTGGCCTAGGGAGAATGCAGCTGTACCTGTGCAAGGCCTGGAGAGTGGAGCTCTGTCCCCTGAGGGGAAAATTCCTTGTTAGAAGGCAGAAAGCACTGGGTTTCAATCCAGCTGACCTGGGCACCAGTTTCCCCATCAGAAACCTGGGCATACTAATTACCCATGCTTCATAGTGCTGTGCAGAGATAGATTCAAACGATGCATGCAAAACACTCAGTATGGTGCCTGGCATGACAAAAATGCTCCTTAATGTTATCTTAAATAATAATTAGCATTGTTTTAAGATTTTATCTCCAGTCTTTGAGAAGATTGACTTTTGATATTTCTTAAAACATATCTTTAGAAAATCTCAAAGTCTATGTTTAGGACTTATTTTATTGTTTTGCTTCTTTTCTTTTAACCAAAAGATCTTTTTTTAACCGCCATGCCACCTTTCTTGATAGTCTGCCTTCTGTCCTTTCTACTTTCTTTCCCTTCTTTTTTTTTTTTCACTCATGTAGCAAATATTTATTTATACATTCTATATCCAGGCACTGGGACAAGTGGGGTGACCCAAACAACAAACAATAGCCAAAAGCCCCAACCCCCAAGCAAGAGCTCACCCTTCTCTAGCTGCATCAGGAATGTGCAGCAGGACTCTGAGCCAGGTTATAGCCTGGTCATGATTCCTCTGTTTGCAGAATGGAGAGAGAAGCTGAACTTGCTTATTTCACATAATTGTTTTCAAAACAGATTAAGACATGATTTATTTCTTTTTTAAAATATAAAAATGCATTTTGAAAGAATGAAAGAAAGAGAAAGAAAAGAAAGGGAAAAGGAATGGGAAAAGAAAGAGAAAGTGAGAGAGGAAGAGAGGGAAAAGTAGGCATTATTTCCTAGGCAAGATTTAAATTCTTTCATATCAAATGGAAAAGAAATGGAAAATGGCTAAGAAACTATATGGAACCAGGTTTTTCTTGTGGGCCTAGAAGTTTTCATAGAACTCAAGCCTTCGGGTTGATTCATATACTTCTGTTCTTTCTTCCTGAGCCCGGAAGCCCAGTTACTTCACTCTAAAGTAATATAAGGGCTGGGGATGTGGCTCAAGCGGTAGCGCGCTCGCCTGGCATGCGTGCGGCCCGGGTTCGATCCTCAGCACCACATACCAACAAAGATGTTGTGTCCGCCGAGAACTAAAAAATAAATATTAAAAAAATTCTCTCTCTCTCTCCTCTCTCACTCTCTCTTTAAAAAAATAAAATAAAATAAAATAAAGTAATATAATACTCAATTATCAGCTTGGGGAAAATGGAAAGGCATCCTAAGAGGTGGCTCCCTCTTCACTGAGAGAAGCCAGTCATCCCAAAGGGCAAATCAGCTGAGACCAACACAACGATAGAAGCATTTAATTCTCAGAATTTAGTTTGCTGCTTGATATTCCCTACATATATGGGGCTACCACACAAATGTTCTTAAAGCTCTAACCCCTGATTTGTCTGAGCATTATCCACAGGCAGCTCAGTCCATTAGAGGTCCAAAAGAAATCACGTAACCTGGGTCAGCCAATTTAGTTTCAAATAGTAGCCCAACTCCTCCTTACTGACCCACACATGATGGCCTTTCTTCCCAGTCTGGGAAAAGTCTTCACTTAGTATTCTTAGTACTTGTGCTTTAAAGAAGAACACTTTGGCCCCAAGGTTACTCTCTGTCAGCCTTGCCTGGGGGAACTTGAACTTGTAGTAATCAAAAGGTGCATTTCCTGGGTACTTGGCTTCCTTGTTGTTTTCTGAGAGTGTAGCCAGGGTTCACTCAGCTGTCCCTGGGAAGGTCTCCCAGGCCACCACTGGGACAGCATCCAAACATCCTCATCTCCAAGCTTCTGTCTGACTAACAGGATAAGGTTCCTGTCTAGCTTCCGGTGCAATGAGGTTTGATTTTTTTTTTAATTGGCTGCTGTTATAGGAGCTCTAGGTTTGAACTGTAGGAATTTCCGCTCCCACATATCTTCCAAAACTCGTACAAGCAATATATCCTTTTCATCTTGGTCTTCATCATAAAAGTCAGCTTTTCTCTTTGCTGGGCTTCATCTAGAGCATGAAGCTCATGGTCTGATTCAGGCTGTTCTCTATCTCTCTGCTGTAGCAGAGCTGCCATCTCTTCTTTTCCTATTCATATCCCTTTAATTTCTTTCTTCTGTCTAATTGCTCTGGACAGTGTTTCAAGAACTATGTTAAATAGAAGTGGTGAAAGAGGGCATTCCTGCAATGGGGTCAGCTGCTTGGAGATTAGTGGTGGCTGCTGCAGACACAACACACCCAACAAGTGCCATGGAGACTCACTTATTGAGGGTGTGGCCTCATGGAAAAGAAGAACTCAAATTAGCACTATTTGTCAACCATATGATTCTACACAGAGAAGGGGAAATGATTTCCCCTTTTCTCTTGATTTTTACACTGCAAACTTAAAAGAAGCCCTTGGTGGGTTGATGGCCATGGCAAGAGTTTGTAGGGAAAGCTCGATTCATTTATTCATTCCACACACATCCTTTTTGTACATCTTATATGCCTGTGAGTTTGGCTTTACTCCAGGATCTGAGGCCACGGGGAACAAAAATCATCATTGAGCTCACGGACCCTAGAGACTAAGTAGAAATACAGGCATGTCACAGATGTGTGATATGATAAACACTAGATACAAAAATTTATGTAAGCAGGAACCTCAAATGAAGGTGAATTGGGAAAGGAGGGTTCAGGGACAATTTTTTGTAGTTTTTTTATTTTTTATTTATTCTAATTTGTTATATATGGCAGCAGAATGAAATTCAATCCATATTACACAAATAGAACACAATTTTTTTGTGTCTCTGGTTGAACACACAGTAGAGTCACAACATTCATGTTTTCATACATATACTTAGGGTAATGATGTCCATCTCATTCCACCATTATTCTTACCCCCATGCCTTCTCCCTTCCCCTCCCTTCTTTTTTCCCTATCTAGAGTTCATCTATTCTTCTCATGTTTCCCCCCACTCATGCTATTATGAATCAGCATCATTATATCAAAGAAGACTTTAGGCATTTGGTTTGGGGGGCTTGGCTTACTTCAGTTAGCATTATATTCTCCAACTCCATCCATTTACCTTCAAATGACATGATTTTATTCTCTTTTAATGCTTAGTAATATTCCATTGTGTATATATACTGCATTTTATTTATCCATTCATCTACTGAAGGGTATCTAGGTTGGATCCACAATTTAGCTATTGTGAATTGTGCTGCTATAAACATTGATGTAGCTGTGTCCTTGTAGTATGCTGTTTTTAAGTCCTATGGGTATAGACCAAGGAGTGGTATAGCTAGCCAATATCACCCTGATTCCAAAACCAGGCAAATACACATCAAAGAAAGAAAACTTCAGACCAATATCTCTAATGAACATAGATTCAAAAGTTCTCAATAAAATTCTGACAAATCGAATACAAAAACATATCAAAAAGATAGTGCACCACGATCAAGTGGGGTTCATCCCAGGAATGCAAGGTTGGTTCACCATTCGGAAGTCAATAAATGTAATTTAACACATCAATGGACTTCAAGGTAAAAATAATATGATCATCTCAACAGATGCAGAAAAAGCATTCAACAAAATACAGAACCCCTTCATATTCAAAACACTAGAAAAACTAGGGATAACAGGTACTTGTCTCAACATTGTAAAAGCTATCTATGCTAAGCCCCAGGCCAACATCATTCTACATGAAGAAATATTGAAAGCATTCTTTCCAAAAACTGGAACAAGACAGGAATGCCCTCTTTCACCACTTCAATTTAACAGAGTTCTTGAAACACTGGCCAGAGCAATTAGTAGACAAAAGAAATTAAAGGGATATGGATAGGAAAAGAAGAACTCAAATTAGCACTATTTGTCAACCATATGATTCTATACATAGAAGACCAACAATATTCCACCAGAAAATTTCTATAAATAGTGAATGAATTCAGCAAGGTAGCAGGATATAAAATCAACACCCATAAATCAAAGGCATTTCTGTACATCAGTGACAATCCTCTGAAAGACAAACTAGGAAAACTATCCCATTTCCAATAGCCTCAAAAAAATAAAATACTTGGAATTCAACTTAACAAAAGAAGTGAAAGACCTGTACAGTGAAAATTACAGAATGCTTAAGAAAGAAATTAAAGAAGACCTTAGAAGATAGAAAGATCTCCCTTGTTCTTGGATAGGCAAAATTAATATTGTCAAAATGACCATACTACCAAAAGTAGTATACAGATTTAATGCAATTCCAATCAAAATCCCAATGACATTCCTCATAGAAATAGAAAAAGCAGTCATAAAATTCACCTAGAAAAATAAGAGACCTAGAATAGCAATAACAATCCTTAGCAAGAAGAATGAAGCAGGTGGCATCACTATACCAGACCTTAAGCTACACCACAGAGCAATTGTAACAAAATAACATGGTATTGACACCAAAATAGACTTGCAGACCAATGGTTCAGAATAGAGGACACAGAGACTAACCCACAAAATTACAGTTATCTTATATTAAATAAAGGTGCCAAAAACATGCATTGGAGAAAAGATAGCCTCCTCAACAAATGGTGCTGTGAAAACTGAAAATCCATATGCAGCAAAATGAAATTATCCCCTATCTCTCACCATGCACAAAACTCAACTCAGAGTGGATCAAGGACCTAGTAATTAAACCAGAGACCCTGCACCTAATAGAAGAAAAAGTAGGCCCAAATCTCCATCATGTCAGATTAGGGCTCAATTTTCTTAATAAGACTCCTATATATAGCACAAGAATTAAAATCAAGACTCAATAAATGAGATGGATTCAAACTCAAAAGCTTTTTCTCAGCAAAAGAAACAATCAGTGAAGTGAATAGAGAGCCTACAGAATGGGAGCAAATTTTTACCATACCCACATCAGATAGAGCACTAATCTCTAGGATATATAAAGAACTCAAAATTCTTAAAACCAAAAAAATAAAAAATAATAATCTAGGGCTGGGATTGTGGCTCAGTGGTAGAACACTTGCCTTGCATTCATGGAGCACTGGGTTCAATCCTCAGCACCACATAAATAAATAAAACAAATATATTGCATCCATCTACGACAACAAAAAAAATTTTTTTAAATGATCCAATCAATAAATGGGCCAAAAACAAGACACTTCCCAGATGATGTTATACAATCAGTCAAATATATTAAAAAATGATGAACATCTCTAGCAATTAGAGAAATGCAAAATCAAAATTGCTCTAAGATTTCATCTCACTTGAGTCAGAATGGCAGCTATTAAGAGTACAAATAACAATAAGTGTTGGAGAGAATATGGGGAAAAGGGCACACTTTTACATTGCTGGTGGGACTGCGAAAAAACTCCACCATTTGACCCAGCTATCCCACTCCTCACTCTATACCCAAAAGAATTTTTTGTAGTTTAAAAGTGACAACTTAATGACTGAGGTACAGTCAGTCAAGTAAAGAAAGAAGACAAGGAAATCCCAGCCAGAGTAATTGAAACATTCGTAAGTATAAAAACATAAGAGAGCCTGGTCAACTGGGAACCACATAAAATTTTGTTTGCTGGAAATGGAAAGAAGGTGAACGTTTCCAGAGGAAAGGATACATGAGCCAGATCAACTAGCTTATCTCACACATTAATATCAATGAAGAGTGGTCAATGATTTAACCAAAGCTCAGATTTGAGCTTTGAGAGGTCACTGCAATAGTGATATACAAAATACTGAAAGGGGAGCAAGCCTGAAGATGGAGAGGCCAGTAGATGTGTGAATGCCGTGGGCAAGAATGAGGAAGTCTGAACTAAGACTCCAGCAGCAAGAACTCAGGTAAACAGATGGTTGTAGGAGATGTGGAGTACCTAGAGCCACAATTCCTGGGGAGCAGATAGACATTGGAGATAAAAGAAAATGAGGAGTGGAGTATGACTGGCAGACTGTTGGCTTGGGTAACTAGACAGAGTGTGGTGGCATTCACTGGCAGGATGCACAGGAGGAAGAACAGATGTAAGGGATTAAATAATTATCCACTTTAGATGTCTTAGGTTGAATTGCCTTTGAAATGTTTAGACCAGACAGAAGTGTCTGCAATACATCTAGTTGGCAGTTTCAGAGACAGATATAAGCAGGATACACTACCATGGAGAAAGAGAAAGATTAAAATGAGAAGAGAATGAGACACCAAGGAGGGAAAACTGAGGAACATAAACACCAAAAAGAGAAGTGAAAAAGAAAAACCAGAGATAGAAAGGAAATGTGACAAGTTGAAAACCACATTAATACTCAAGATTTAAGACTCAGTTCAGATGCCACTTTAAAAAAAAAAACAAACTTGATCTAGGTCTCTCTCCTCCCCACTACAGTAAACTGCTTTTACTTTTTGCCCTTAAGTACAGTTATAGTCCAGAATCCATGCCATTATATTGAAGCAAATTTTACTAGTCTGCTCCAAGCCCCAGGCTGTTAAATCCTCAGGAACAGAGTCTACATTGTACACACCCCTGGGTCTCTAGCAGCCAGTATGATTTCTGACACAAAGTATCTGGTCCATCAATGTGTGTTTACTCAACAAAATTGAAATCAAGGAAGGAAAGACTTTAAAATAAGAGGAAATGATTGGCCCTATGAATGACTTCCAAGAAGCCAAGTCAAAATATTCTACTTAAAAACAGGATGACCAATTAAAAAGGTTCTTGGCAAGAGAACCCAAACAACCATAAAAATGAGTTGAGACAGTGGAGACAGTAATAGTAGATTTCTCTTTTGAAAAGTTTAGCAGTAAAGAGTTATGTTACCTTATATAGTAGGTGGTAAGGGAAAGATTTTTACCACCGGGCTCTTGAAATTTTATATCACTTTTGTTTGACTATAATGACTTTTTCACCTAAAATATACTAACCATAAACTCTGTAAGAAGTGACATTTTCAGGAAAATGGAAGGTCTTTTCCCTTGATGAGAACATTATGTTAAGTGAAATAAACCAAACTCAAAAAATCAAGGGTTGTCACTATGGAATCAGTTTGGAGTCTCCTTAAAAGAACCACCATAGGACTCAGCTATACTATGCATCAGTATTTATTCGGAAGAATGAAAGTCATCATGCTACAGTGATATATGCATACCCATGTTTATAGCAGCACAATTTGCAATAGCAAAACTATGGAACTGACCTAGGTGTCCACCAATGAATGAATGGAAAATTAAAATGTGGTGTATATACACAGTGAGGTTTTATTCAGCTGTTAAAAACTAAAATTTTGTCTTTTGCAGAAGAATGAATGGAACTAAAGACCATCATGTTAAATGAAATAAGTCAAACTCAAAAGGTTAAGGGGTGTATGTTTTCTATAATATGCAGAAGATACAGAGGAAAAAGAAAAAGAAAGGTAGGGATCTCATGAAGATTGAAGGGACATCAGTAGAGGAAAGAGACCAAGAAGTTGGATGTTGGAGGAGGGGGTGGGGGGGGAGTGTAGGGGAATGATACTGGCCAAATTATATTTTTATATCACACATTGTATACATGTACAAATATGTAACAACAAATCTCATCAATGTGTATAACTATAATGCACCAATAAAAAGTGAGGGATGTTAAAAATATTAAAGAAAATCAAGATTGTAAGTTTTCTTTCATATATAAAAGCTAGAGAGGAAAAAGGTGTATGTGTGGTAGCAGGGGTAGGAGTGGGTCTCAGTAAAATTGAAGGGAGACAAGGAGAGATGAGGAAAGGGGCCAGGTAGAGGGAGAAGAGGAGTGAAGATATCATGTGCCCTGAACAGATTGAAAAACTTTTGAAGAAAATGATACAAAGATAAATATTTAGCTTAACAGTCATTATATCACACTTGATGCACAAATTGTTGATTTTCAATATTATTCATTATTTGTAAAAACTTGTTTTCATCATTCAACATATATTACTACCTATAAAAATTGAGTGTATGAGTTCAGATGAAATTCATCATGTTTCCATTAAAAGTAATGGAAATACTGTCTTCATTTAATGGCTGTTCATTTAGCAACAGAATTTTCAGAAATGAGTTAGTGTTGCTACAGGAGGGATGGGTATAGGGAAAATGGGAGGGAGATGGAGAATTAAGGGGGATTTTTTTTTAAGATGGGAGATAATATAATTAGATACCAAAAGGAAACAAAAATAAATGAGAGACAATGAAGAAACAGAAGTCAGAGACCATTGTTGATAAAATGATGTTTGGAGAAAGTAAAAGGAAAGAAGATAAGGAACATGGATGGATTAATGTAGAACGAAGGTCATTGTTCTAAAAGAAACTTCAGGGAACCGTGGAAATAAAAGCTGTGGATTCAGATCAGTAGGTCCCAGGGGAAAAGGTACAATGACTAAATTTGTGGTACCCAGTTATTTGATAAACTCACCTAAATGCTATATTTTTCAGATGTGATAACATTTAAAGTAGACTTTGAGGGGGGTTCAGAATGGTGAGCTAGAGGAAGGCTGAATTCCTAGTTTCTCTGTTGCTTGGGATTGAAGCAGCAGTAGTACTGCTTCTTTGCAAGGTGGGTGAAAGAGAGATTTCACCAAAACTCAGTATTGGACAGTCACAGTGTCTTAGAGACTCAGAAATTTTGGATATATTAATCAACAAAGAAAGACTACATTAGAGCCAAGCCCGTTGTGGCAGTAGCAACAGCCACCACTGGTGAGATAGAAAGGGATAGGCCTTGGAAAGTAGGGGAGGGACAGGAAAGGTCAACAAGAGGGCAAGCATGAGGACAGCCATTTAACATACCCTGATGTGTTATTAAACTGTTCCTGTTTTTCAAAGGGTGTAAATTTCTATCTCACAAAAAGTAACTGCATAATCCATAATGTAGCCCATGCCCACTGAGGCACACAAAAAAGGGAATGTTGTAAGAATTAAACAACAGCCTTGACCCTCCTCAGTACACAGCATTGGAAGTTCTGAATCTTTCTCTCACTTTCCTTTTTAATAAAGTTCCTGCTCACTTGCTGCATTTGTGGTGTTCATTCTTCAACTCCATGGAACACAAGCCCTATCCCAAATCCAGCCAGTAACACCCTGGGGGCTCATCCAAGACCTCAATCCTCACCAAGGTAAGCCATTTGCTGCTGATGTTCTTTGCCTTCACTATCCTTTGGAGGAAAACTGGGCACCTGTCAGCCATTTAAAAGTGATTAGCATGGCTCAAGTCTCAGATAATAGGTTCCTCGATTTCTGTAGTTTCCAATCTCCTGCCCTACAGTCAGACATGTTGGGCTCTATGGAGCCATTTCCCACTTTTCTATCCTGGCTCAGGGTGCAACCAGAGCAAGTAGACAGTGGCCCCTGATCCTGGCCTGCCCTTGGATGTGAGGATCTGGTTGGGAAGTTGGAAGGTCTAAGATTGGTCTTCAGTGACTGTCAAAGGCCCTCTTCTGATGCCATTTCCCAACAGCTCTTTGGGGTATCCTATGGCAATTGATATATCATGGCGCTGAATGAACATTCTGCGAGGCCAGCACTTTCATAGTGAGCCACCTGCACCTCCTTCCTCACACTAGATCGTCCCAAGTGCTTCCCTCATAACTAAAGGTCTATCCACAGAGAGAGGTATATACTATGCAGAGTGGTTGTAGAAATAGGTTTGGGCTCCCTTTCTCACATATTAAAGGGCTGCTGACTTGCCAAAGATACCACCTTTGTTGTTTCTGCACCCCCATGCAACTCCCCAGTTTCTTTGTCTGAAAGGGAAGGGGAGGCTCCCAACTCTTTTTGTTCTTTAGGGATCTAGGAGACACATTCTCACACACATTACCCATGGAAGGAAGCTGAACTCTATCCCTCTGTCCCCTCTTGGGTATCTCCAAGCCCACTGGGCTCACAACTGTTAATTTAATTCTTCCTCAAATTTCTCCATGAGGAAGGCAGAAAGTCCTCTGAGACAACCTGTCCTCCTTGTCCTTCTGGGACCCCTCTTAGGATGCAGATTGTAGATGGAAAACACCTTTAAAAGGGTCCTTTGTCCATGATGACCCTGATCTTACATAGACTCTTTGGATCCTGCTCAATTGGAAAATTAATTCTTACTAGTCTCTCTAATTTTATAGACACATGAAGCAGAGAAATACATCCCACTGTTGGCTGACATTTAATTATCAGCCATCATATATGGAAGTCCAATAGTGTCCAGGAGAGACCAATAAGATCCACTAAGTCTGAGTCTCCTCGGGTTCTTTGTCATGTGGAAACCAAAACCTGAGGAATTTTCTGGTAAGGCAGCAATAAATCCAGTAAATCATGTAGAATGAGAGGGGTGGGATTGCCATTGGCCAAGAAGCTCATCCAGAGAGACACCCCTCTGAGAGTGGGCAGTTCTTCTGGTGTGAGTGCCTGAGTTCTGATTCTTATCCAGATTGGAGCTTCAGCCTCAAAAGTAGTGCCAGTTTCACCACTAGCCTGCCCACCAAAAAACTGGGACAAATTTGATTCACAGACACTCAGGAAAATGTGCCTGATTTTCTTCTACTGTCAGGGGTGACCTCAATACAAACTCTCCAAAGGAGAATCATGCTGCCAGGGGGAAGTATAAACTTTAAACCTATCTTGAAGCTTAGTTTGTTTTGTAAGAAGGAAGAAAAATGGCCTGAGGTCCCCTATGTTCAGATTTTATTTCTCTGAGGGAGAACCCCAAATTATATCAGCAATGTAAGCTAGACCCAGCTATATTTGCAGCCTTAATGGAAGAGAAGTCTAAGGAAACATCTAAGAGAGTAGCAAAGTTAGAGAAATCCCAAGATTTCCTAACCCCTACTAACCCTTGCCATGAGCCTTCCTGTCCTCCTTCCCCAAGACCCTCATCATCCACCCCTAGAGGAGGACAAAACATACTGCCACTTCTGGAAATGCCAGAAAGGGAATTTGAGCCAAACAATATCCATGTTCCATTTTTTCCTTCAACACCTGAGGTAAATAAAGGACTAAAGTAAGTTTTCAAAGGATCCAGATAAATACATTGAAGTGTTCCAAAACTTATGTCTTAACCTGGAAGGATATTATATTACTGCTTAACCAAATTTTGACCTCTAATGAAAAGGAGAACCTTTTAAGGACATCTAAACATTTTGGAAATGATCAGTGTCTCATCCATGCCCCTGCAACACAGAGTAGGAGTAAATCTAATGATATACCTGGGGCACACGCAGTTCCTAAGAACAATTCTGAATGGAAACTGAATGATGAACAGGATAATCAGAGAATGAGACATCTTCAGGCTCTGTTCCTTGAAGGTCTCCGAACATCAAAGCAGAATCTATCAATTACTCTAAGATATCTGAAATTCATCAAGGCTCTCAGAAGAACCCTGCAAACATTCTGGAGAAACTTCCAGAGGCATTGAGAAAGCACACTACAGTAGATTCTGAATACCTGAGGGCCACATAATTTTAAAGGATAAATTTATATTAGTCAGCCCCAGACATTAAAAGGAAGTTACAAAAATTGGCAAATTTTTTTTTTGGTGTCAAGTTTTTTGGGGCTCTTTATATATTCTAGATATTAATCTTCTGTTAAAAGAGTAGCTAGCAAAGATATTCTCCCGTTCTGTGGGCTCTCTCTTCACATTTCTGTTTGTTTCTGTTGTTGTGCGGAAGCTTTTAAATTTGATGCTATTCATTTATTAACACTCAGCATTATTTCCTGAGCTTTAGGGATTCTACCAAGAAAATTGGTGTCCATGCCTAAAAGATGGAGTGTTGACTCTAGGTTTTCTTCCAGGTGTTGCATAGTCTCTGTTCTAATTCTGAGGTTTTGGATCCATTTTGAATTGATTTGTACAGGATGAAAGACAAGGGTCTAGTTTCATTCTCCTACATATGGATAAAAGGCTGTCTTTTCTCCAGTGTATGTTTTTGCCACCTTAGTCAAGGATCAGATGGCATCTGGGTGGGTTTGTCCCTGTATCTTCTGTTCTGTACCATTGTGTTTGTTACTATAACTCTGTATTATAATTTGAAGTCAGGTATTGTGATGACTTCAGCATTGCTTTTTTGACTTAAATTGCTTTAGCTATTCTGGGTCTTTTATTCTTCCAAATTAATTTTAAGTCTGTCTTTTCTAGCTCTGTGAAGAATTTCATTGGTATTTTGGTGGGGATTCAATATACATTAAATCTGTATATTGCTTTTGATAGTATGGCCATTTTAACAATATTAATTCTGCCTATCCATGAACATGGGAGGTTTTCCCATCTTCTGAAGTCTTTGGTTTCTTTCTTTAATATCCTATAGTTTTTATTATAGAGGTCTTTGACCTCCTTGGTTAGATTTATTTCCAGTTTTTTGTTTGTTTGTTTTGTTTTTTTTTTATTGTTGTTGTTTGTTTGTTTTTTGAGACTATTGTGAATGGAATTATTTTCCTTATTTCTTTTTCAGCAGATTCATTGTTAGTACATGGGAAAGCTATTGATTTTCTAATGTTGATTTGTAACCTATTACTTTGCCAGATTTGCTTATTAGCTTTACTGGTCTTTTGGTAGAATTTTTTGGATATTCTAGATATACAATCATGTCATTTGGCAAGAGTGAAAATTTGACTTCTCCCTTTCCTGTTTTTATCCCTTTAATTTCCTTCTCTTGCCTAGTTGGTCTGGCCAGAATTTCTTATCCTACATTAAATAGGAGTGGTGAGAGTGGACATCCTTGTGTTGTCCCAGATTTTAAAGGAAATACTTTCAATTTTTCCCTATTTGCTATGAGGTTGGCTTTTGGTTTTTCATATAGTGCCTTTGAGATGTTGAGGTAGGATTCTTCTATGGTTTCTTCAATGTTTTTATCATGAATGGGTTCTGACTTTTAACAAAGGCCTTCTCTGCATCTATTGAGATTACTGAGCAATTTGTGTCCTTAATTCTGTTGATGTGATGAATTATATTTATTGATTTGTGTATGTTAAACTGTCCTTGTATCTCTGGAAAAACCAACTTGGCTGTGGTGTACAATCTTCTTAGTATGTTGTTGAACATGATTTGCTAATATTTTATCAAGTATTTTTGCAACTAAGTTCATTGGGGGTATTGATCTGTAGTTTTCTTGATTTGTTCTTATCTTGTTTTGGTATGAGTGTGATACTAGCTTCAAAAAATGAATTTGGAAGTATTCCATCCCTTTATATTTCATGAAATAATTTGAGGAGTATTGGCATTAGTACTTCTTGAAAGGTTTGGTAGAATGCTACTGAAAACCCATTTGGTCCTGGGCTTTTATTTATGTGAAAGCTTTTTATTGCTATTTGTATCTCATTATAAGTTATTAGTTTGCTTAGGTTTTTATGTTCTCTTGATTTAGTTTTGGCAGATCATATTTGTCTAGAAATGTATCCATTTCTTCTTCCAATTTGTTGAAATGTAAGCTTTCAAAATAGTCCTTAAAATCTGCTGGATTTTTGAGAGATTTGTGGTGATTTCTTATTTTTGATCTCTGATACTATTAATTTGGCTTTTCTGACTTTTTCTTTTGGTTGTTTTGGCTAAGGGCTTATCAATTGTGTTTATCTTTTTATTTTTTTTATTTTTTTTTATTGGTTGTTCACAACATTACAAAGCTCTTGACATATCATATTTCATACATTAGATTGAAGTGGGTTATGAACCTCCAATTTTACCCCAAATGCAGATTGCAGAATCACGTCAGTTACACATCCACAATTTTACATAATGCCCTATTAGTAATTGTTGTATTCTGCTACCTTTCCTATCCCCTACTATCACCCCTCCCCTCCCCTCCCATCTTCTCTCTCTACCCCATCTACTGTAATTCATTTCTCTCCTTGTTTATTTTCCCATTCCCCTCACAAACTCTTATATGTAATTTTGTATAGCAATGAGGGTCTCTGTTCATTTCCATGCAATTTCCCTTTTCTCTCCCTTTCCCTCCCATCTCATGTCTCTGTTTAATGTTAATCTTTCTTCCTGCTCTTCCTCCCTGCTCTGTTCATAGTTGCTCTCATTATATCAAAGAAGACATTTGGTATTTGTTTTTTAGGGATTGGCTAGCTTCACTAAGCATAATCTGCTCTAGTGCCATCCATTTCCCTGCAAATTCTATGATTTTGTCATTTTTTATTGCTGCATAGTACTCCATTGTGTATAGATGCCATATTTTTTTATCCATTCATCTATTGAAGGGCATCTGGGTTGGTTCCACAGTCTAGCTATTGTGAATTGTGCTGCTATGAACATCGATGTGGCAGTATCCCTGTAGCATGCTCTTTTAAGGTCTTCAGGGAATAGTCCGAGAAGGGCAATAGCAGGGTCAAATGGAGGTTCCATTCCCATCTTTCCCAGGAATCTCCAAACTGCTTTCCAAATTGGCCGCACCAATTTGCAGTCCCACCAGCAATGTACAAGTGTACCCTTTTCTCCACATCCTCGCCAGCACTTGTTGTTGTTTGACTTCATAGTGGCTGCCAAACTTACTGGAGTGAGATGGTATCTTAGGGTGGTTTTGATTTGCATTTCTCTGATTGCTTGAGATGGTGAGCATTTTTTCATGTACTTGTTGATTGATTGTATATCCTCCTCTGAGAAGTGTCTGTTCAGGTCCTTGGCCCATTTGTTGATTGGGTTATTTGTTATCTTATTGTCTAATTTTTTGAGTTCTTTGTATACTCTGGATATTAGGGCTCTATCTGAAGTGTGAGGCGTAAAAATTTGTTCCCAGGATGTAGGCTCCCTATTTACCTCTCTTATTGTTTCTCTTGCTGAGAAAAAACTTTTTAGTTTAAGTAAGTCCCATTTGTTGATTCTTGTTATTAACTCTTGTGCTATGGGTGTCCTATTAAGGAATTTGGAGCCCGACCCCACAATATGTAGATCGGAGCCAACTTTTTCTTCTATCAGACGCAGAGTCTCTGATTTGATATCAAGCTCCTTGATCCATTTTGAGTTAACTTTTGTGCATGGCGAGAGAAAGGGATTCAGTTTCATTTTGTTGCATATGGATTTCCAGTTTTCCCAACACCATTTGTTGAAGATGCTATCCTTCCTCCATTGCATGCTTTTAGCCCCTTTATCAAATATAAGATAGTTGTAACTGTGTGGATTAGTCTCTGTGTCCTCTATTCTATACCATTGGTCCACCCACCTGTTTTGGTACCAGTACCATGCTGTTTTTGTCACTATTGCTCTGTAATATAGTTTGAAATCTGGTATCGCTATACCGCCTGATTCACACTTCCTGCTTAGAATTGCTTTTGCTATTCTGGGTCTTTTATTTTTCCATATGAATTTCATGATTGCTTTATCTATTTCTACAAGAAATGCCGTTGGGATTTTGATTGGCATTGCATTAAACCTATAGAGAACTTTTGGTAATATCTCTATTTTCATAATGTTAGTTCTGCCTATCCATGAACAGGGTATATTTTTCCATCTTCTAAGATCTTCTTCAATTTCTCTCTTTAGGGTTCTGTAGTTTTCATTGTATAAATCTTTCACCTCTTTTGTTAGGTTGATTCCCAAGTATTTTTTTTTTGAGGATATTGTGAATGGAGTGTTTTTCCTCATTTCCGTTTCAGAAGATTTGTTGCTGATATACAGAAATGCCTTTGATTTATGCGTGTTGATTTTATATCCTGCCACTTTGCTGAATTCATGTATTAGTTCTAGTAGTTTCTTTGTAGACCCTTTTGGGTCTTCTAGGTATAGAATCATGTCATCTGCAAATAGTGATAATTTAAGTTCTTCTTTTCCTATTTTTATGCCTTTAATTTCTTTCGTCTGTCTAATTGCTCTGGCCAGTGTTTCGAGAACTATATTGAATAGAAGTGGTGATAGAGGGCATCCCTGTCTTGTTCCGGATTTTAGAGGGAATGCCTTTAACTTTTGTCCATTCAGAATGATGCTAGCCTGAGGCTTAGCATAGATAGCTTTTACAATGTCAAGGTAAGTTCCTGTTATCCCTAGTTTTTCTAATGTTTTGAACATAAAGGCATGCTGTACTTTGTCGAATGCTTTCTCTGCATCTATCGAGATGATCATATGGTTCTTATCTTTAAGTCTATTGATGTGGTGAATAACATTTATTGATTTCCGTATATTGAACCATCCTTGCATCCCAGGGATGAATCCTACTTGATCATGGTGCACAATTTTTTTGATGTGTTTTTGTATTCGATTCGCCAGAATTTTATTGAGGATTTTTGCATCTAGGTTCATTAGAGATATTGGTCTGTAGTTTTCTTTCTTTGAGGTGTCTTCGTCTGGTTTCGGAATCAGGGTGATGTTGGCCTCGTAGAATGAATTTGGAAGAGCTCCCTCTTTTTCTATTTCCTGAAATAACTTGAAAAGTATTGGTATTAATTGTTTTTAAAGATTTTGTAAAACTCCGCTCTATACCCATCCGGTCCTGGGCTTTTCTTTGTTGGTAGTCTTTTGATGGCTTTTTCAATTTCATCCATTGATATTGGTCTGTTCAAATTGTGTGTATCCTCCTGACTCAGTCTGGGCAAATCATATGACTTAAGAAATTTATCGATGTCTTCACTATCTTCTATTTTATTGGAATATAGGTTTTCAAAATAACTTCTAATTGTCTTCTGTATTTCTGTAGCATCTGTTGTGATATTGCCTTTTTCATCCCGTATGTTAGTAATTTGAGTTCTCTCTCTTCTTCTATTCGTTAGCATGGCTAAAGGTCTGTTGATCTTATTTATTTTTTCAAAGAACCAACTTTTAGTTTTGTTAATTTTTTCAATAGTTTCTTTTGTTTCAATTTCATTGATTTCCGCTCTGATTTTAATTATTTCTTGCCTTCTGCTACATTTGCTGTTGTTTTGCTCTTCCTTTTCTAGGGCTTTGAGATGAAGTGTGAGCTCATTTATTTGTTGGTTTTTTCTTTTTTTGAGGAACGACCACCAGGCGATGAAGTTTCCTCTTAAAACCGCTTTCATTGTGTCCCATAGATTCCGATATGTTGTGTCTGTATTTTCATTTATCTCTAAGAATTTTTTGATTTCCTCCTTTATGTCTTCTGTAACCCATTGATCATTCAGTAACATATTGTTCATCTTCCATGTGATGTAGGATTTTTCCTTCCTTCTTTTATCATTGATTTCCAGTTTCATTCCATTATGATCAGATAAAATGCAAGGTATTATCTCCACCCCTTTATATTTACTGAGGGTTGCCCTATGGCATAATATATGGTCTATTTTTGAGAAGGATCCATGTGCTGCTGAGAAAAAAGTATATCCATTTGATGATGGTTGATATATTCTATATATGTCAGTTAAGTCTAGGTTATTGATTGTGATATTGAGTTCTTTAATTTCTTTATTCAACTTTTGTTTGGAGGATCTGTCCAATGGTGAGAGAGGTGTGTTGAAGTCACCCATAATTATTGTGTTGTGGTCTATTTGATTCTTGAACTTGAGGAGAATTTGTTTTATGAACGTCGCAGCACCATTATGTGGTGCATAAATATTGATAATTGTTATGTCTTGTTGGTGAATGGTTCCTTTTAACAGTATATAGTGAACTTCTTTATCCCTTTTGATTAACTTAGTCTTGCAGTCGATTTTATTTGATATGAGGATGGCCACCCCTGCTTGGTTATGAGGACCGTGTGTGTGGTATATTTTTTCCCACCCTTTCACCTTCAGCCTGTGTATGTCTTTTCCAATCAGATGTGTCTCCTGGAGGCAGCATATTGTTGGATTTGTTTTTTTAATCCATGATACCAGCCTATGTCGCTTTATTGGAGAGTTTAAGCCATTAACATTCAGAGTTACTATTGATATATGGTTTGTACTTCCATCCATGTTTGATTATTTATCCTTTTTTTAAAAAAAAATTTAGTTTGTTTCTCCATGATTATCTTTCCCCTCACCCTCTGTCTTTACTGAGGCACTTCCCACTGATGGTTTTGGTTATTGTTTTTCATTTCTTCCTCGTGTAGTGTTTTGCTCAAAATGCTTTGCAGTGCTGGTTTTCTGGCTGCAAATTCTTTTAACTTTTGTTTATCATGAAAGATTTTTATTTCGTTGTCATACCTGAAGCTTAATTTTGCTGGATACAGAATTCTTGGTTGGCATCCATTGTCTTTCAGTGTTTGAAATACATTGTTCCATGACCTTCTTGCTTTCAGTGTCTGTGATGAAAAATCCGTTGTTAACCTTATTGGTTTACCCCTGAATGTAATCTGTCTCCTTTGTCTTGTAGCTTTTAATATTTTCTCTTTGTTCTGTATATTGGATATCTTCATAACAATGTGTCTTGGCGTTGGTCTACTGTGATTTTGTGTGCTCGGTGTCCTGTATGCATCTTCAATTTGTATATCTGTTTCCTTTTTTATTTCTGGAAAGTTTTCTGTAATTATTTCATTCAGCAGGTTACTCATTCCCTTGGTTTGAATCTCTGTACCTTCTTCTATCCCGATGACTCGTAAGTTTGGTTTTTTTATGTTATCCCATAACTCTTGGATGTTTTTCTCGTGATTTTTTACCAGCCTTTCTGAGTTGGCTAGACTCTTTTCAAGATGATATATTTTGTCTTCATTATCTGACGTTCTGGCTTCTACTTGCTCCACTCTGTTAGTGATACTCTCAATTGAGTTTTTAATTTGGTTTATCATTTCCTTCATTTCTAGAATTATTGTTTGATTATTTTTTGTAATCTCTATCTCCTGATAAAGATGCTTAACTTCTTCTTTTAGCTGTTTATGTAATTCATTCTCAATGTGTTCTTTTGCTGCTTGAATTTTCTGTCTTGTATCCTCTTTAAGGTTCCATTCCATCTGTCTAAGGTGTTCCTTGAGTTCTTTATATGACCATTTTTCTGATGACTCTAGGTCCTCCTGAATATTTAGGCTGTCCTGCATTGTTTGTACTCCTTTTCTTCCTTGCTTTTTGAAGCTGCTCATGTTACTTCTTGTTCTGTTTGACTGCTGAGTTACTGTTTACTCCTATAAATTTATTTGATGCTTGGGAAGAAAGGTATTAGAAGGGAAGGGAAGAAGTCACTAAAGAGAATGAGAGTAAGCAGGTAGAATTCAAGGAAGGGGGGATAAGAGAAATGAAAAGACAAAAGAAGAAAAAAATAGGAAATAAAAAAAGAAAAAAAATTTTAAAAAAAACAAAATAATAAAAAAAATTAAAATTAAAATTAGAAGAAAAAAAATTTTAAAAAAAATTGTAAAAAAAAATTTTTAAAAAACAACAAGAAAGAAAAATGAAAATGAAAGAAAAACCCAAATCAAAAAAAAAAGAGAAAAGAAAAAAAGAAAAAAAACTAATAAATGCAGTCTTAGAGTTTGATTAACTTCTCTTCCAGTAGGTGGCGCTGTGCCCACCAGGCCAAGTTTCTCCTGTAAATATGCGGGAACCAATCACTGTGCAGCAACTCCTCCCAGACTGGGCGAGTCTCCAATCCTGAGTGCCTAGGGCCTCCTCTTGTGTCTAGTCACTTCCCACTTTTCCTCTAGCCAGGCCCCTCTCATGGGTGCCGCTCACCACAATACTGGCTACACGCCAGGTCTGCTGCTCCCGGGAGCCCTGTTTTCATGAACGACTGGGCACACTCTTCCAGTTTGCCATTCCCTCAGAACCTACGTTTGTAGAGCTTGGGGCTGAGAATCCTCAGTGAATTTTACTTGCCCTCCGGTAGCCACGCCCCCGGTAGCTGGTGCAAGAGGCCTCAGCAGTCAGCCCTGGTGGGAGCGGTAGTACCGCGCCGCGGGTCCCGCGCCACCTCTGATTCCCTCGGGCTGGCTATCGTGCTCACGGGAGAGCTGGGAGGGGCCCTTACGGGAGAGCTGGGAGGGGCCCTTAAGGTTTTCCCGATGTGTGGAGAGGGAAGGCTAGGGAATTACACACCTGTAGCCGCAGGTTTCAATGAAGTTATCTCCTCCGCCGCAGTCTGATGACGTCAGTTCTCTGCCATGGTGGTGTCTCTTGCAAATGGCGACAGTTCGTTTCCCTTTGCCGGGCGACCAATGCAATGGGTGGGTCCTTACTGTCTCTCCCATGCCCCGTTTCAAACCTGTGGCCACTACCTATGAAGGCTCGGTAGGCATTTACCTCCGTAGGATGAGAAGGGCAGAACAGTTGTTTCAGCCGGATGGATTAGTGCTGAGTCACAGCTGTTTGTCTGCGGGAAGCAGGCAAACGGGAGCTTGAATTCAGCCGATCCGGGCTCAGTGTGTTTTCTGAGAGGCCCAGACTGTTCGCCCCAGATCCACGTCAGCTCAGCATTACCTAGTGATCCTGCAGGAATGCGGGAGGAAATCCCGTAGGTGTGCGCAGCGTCTCACACGTGTCTAGGACTCCGTCAACTTCTTTCCAGCTTCTTGTTTCACAAATCTGTAATCCCAGGTACTCTGGAGGGTGAAGCTGGAGGATCCCAAGTTCCAGGCCCTCCTGGTCAACCTAGTTAAGATCCTTTTTCTTTGGGGTTGCTGTGACGGCTCCTCTAACCTTAAGGGTCCGCAGAAAGAGAGAGCTGTGTTTATCTTTTTAAAGAACCAACATTTTGTTTTGTCAATCCTTTGTATTTTTTTATTATCAATTTCATTGATTTTGCCTCTTAATTATTTCCTCCTTCTAGTTGTTCTCTTTTTCAAGAGCTTTGAGATACATCATTAGGTTGCTTTCTTGGAATCTTTCTGATTTTCTTATGTAGGCACTCAAAGCTATAACCTTTCCACTTAGAACTTCCTTCATAGCATCCCAGAGGTTCTGTTATGTGGTATTTCTATTCTCATTTGAGTCCAAGAATTTTTTAATGTCTCCCTTGATTTCTTCTATCACTCATTAATCATTCAAAATAGTATTGTTTACTATCCATGTGTTTATATAGTTTCTGTAGAGTTTGGTAATGTTGATTTCTAATTTTATTCCATTATGATCTAATAAGATGAAAGGAATTATATCAATATTTTGTATTTGCTAAGAGTTGTTTTGTGTACTAAAATATGATCTATTTTAGAAAAGGTTCCATGAATTTCTGAGAAAAAAAGTATATTCAGCTCTTCTTGGATGAAATATTCTATAGATGTCTATTAGGTCCATTTGATTTATAATATTTTTCAGGTCCAAAGAGTTTATGTCTTGATGACTTATATCAGGGTGAAAGAGTTGTGTTGAAAGCACCCAGGATTATTGTACTGGGGTGTTTCTAGAGCCTCAATTATAATAGTGTCTTTTTTATGTAATTAGTTGTGCCCATATTTGGGGCATAAATATTCATTATTATCATATCTTCTTATTGGATCATTCCCTTTACCAATATGAAGTGACCTTCTTTGTATCTTCTGATTAATTTTGATGTGAAATTTGCTTTGATAGATATAAAGTAGCTAATCCTGCATATTTTGGGGCTCCATTCACATAGTGTATCAATTTCCTTCCTTTTACTTTCAGCCTGTGGCTGTGTTTGGCAAAATAAAGTGTGTCTCTTGAAAAAAAAACCACAGAGTTAGGTTTTGTATTGTAATTCATTCTGCTGGCCTATATCTTTTAAATGGAGAGTTGAGACTATTTCCGTTCAATGTTATTATAGAGAATTATTTACTAATCCCTGCCATTTTGATTTATTTATTGTGTTTAATTTGGTCCTTCTTATTTGCTTAGATAATCTTCAAATGATATTTGTTCTTTTGTGAGCCCTGAGGTTTGTTTTTTAGTTCTTCTGTGTGTACTACTTCTTCAAGTAAGTTCTGTAGTGCTGGTTTAGTAATCACAGATTATTTTAGATTTTTTCTTATCTGGAAGAATTTCATTTCATCTTTGATTTTGAATAATAGCTTTGCTGTATATAGTAGTTGACAGTTATTTTCTTTCAGGATTTGGAACACATTATTCTAACTCTCCTGACTTGTAAATTTCTGCTTAGAAATCAAGAGTGATTCTGATTGGCTTGCCTCTAAATGTGCCCTGATTTTTTTTTCTTGAGGTTTTTAAAATTCTATCCTTGTCTTGTATTTTAGGCATTTTAATTACAATGTGTTGTGGACAGGTTATTTTTTTATCTTGTCTACTTAGAGTTCTGAATGCTTCCTGTATCTGGATGTCCATATTATTCTTAAGTTTTCAAAATTTTCTGTTATTATTTCCTTGAAGAGTTTATCTATCCCCATTAGCTGACATCTCATAGTCCTTCTCAATTCTAGTGATTCTAAAATTTGTTCTCTTAATGTTGTCCCAGAGTTCTTGTATATTCTGATCATGATTACTTATTATTTTTTTCTTTAATATTTTCTGAATGTTCCAGGCTGGCTATTTTGTCTTCCAAGTCTGAGCTTCTGTCTTCAGCATAGTCTACTTTATTAGAGAGACTGAGCATTTTGTCTGATTTATTGTGTCTTTTATTTCCAAGGTTTCTGTTTGGTTCTTTTTCAATATTTCTATCTCCTTGTTAAATTTCTTGTTCATATTCTGTTCTGACTTCCTTAATTCATTCAGTTGTTTTTCCATGTTCTTCTAAAATTCATTGGTCATTTTTATAATAATTCTTTTGAATTCCTTATTTGATATCTCATCCACTTAAATGTTTGGGGGTCATTTTCTGGTGAATTATAAACTCTAGGAGGTTTTATATTAGCTTGCTTTCTTATATTTCTTGTATTCATGTGTGGGTTTTATGCATTTGTTGGAAAGAATTTCTCTTCCAATCTTTTGTGTGGACTTTTTTAGAGCACACTCTTCACTTGCCAAATTGTCTTATATTGATTTAGATTGAGACACCCCCACACACATAATTATGATATTTATAGCCTCCATATTATTTCTCTGTTTTCACTATTGCTGTTTCAACTTGAGGCCTGGTCATTAGTTTATGTTTTTGTTCTCTTCTATTCTTTGTATTAAAGTATAGCTGAAGATTGAGTGGCATTAGTTTGTGAGTGGAACAAGATGGTTGAGCTTAGTTCAGAAGCAGAGTATCTACCCTGTATACTTGTATCTCAGTAGGTTTGCAGCACCTCACAGAATAGGGAGAAACAAACAATAGCAATAACCAATGCAAACAATATACTGTGGGGAGCCATTCTGACACGTGATTGGGTGACTCCCGTTAAGGGCCTGAGGCGCTTTGGCTCTGTCGAAGCTTTCCCGACCCTTTCCTGATGAGAGAGCCCATCCATGTGGGGGTGTGCCTGACCACTGACCCCGGGGACCCAATCACTGACCCTGACCTTGGAGTGCAGCCCCCCCTCAACCTTCATTGGATGGAATTCTTCCCTGAATCTCTTGTTCCCCAAATAAAAGGCTACTCCCCGGCGTGTTCACTCTCTCTCTCTCTCCTGCTAGCCCAGAGTAATCCTCACTGCCCTGCTGGGCGGCTAAAGGTGGGAACCAGAGAGGTGAGCCGTCTCGGACCTAGCAATATAAATAAGGTAACTGGTTTGTGTGTTTTATTTCAATCTCTTCTAACTAACTTTATGCCTAGAACCTCATTAATGAAACCACTGCACAGGCCGTGTGGTAGAATTGGCGCCCAACGTGGGGCATTCTAGATTAGTTAGATTGAGTGGGAGCGCGCGCTAAAAAGATAAGGAAAAAAATAAAGATAAAGGAAGATAAGGAAAAAAATAAAGATAAAGGAAGAAGTGACAATTGGGTCACAAAAGTACCTGGAGATATTGAAGGAAAGAGACGTTAAATTACTTAAAATGGGAAATTCTACTTCTACGGATAAGAAAATGTATCTGACTATTTTAGACAGTATAATTAATCAGAAAGGAAAACAGATAAAGAAAACTCAGTTATTACAATTCTTAAAGGTTGTAGGTGAATATTGTCCTTGGTTTTGTGACCAAGAGTCTCCAAATTTACTTACTTGGGAGAAATTAGGAAGGAAGTTACAGAGAGTCTGTCTTTCTAATGAAATACCTGGAAGCATAGAAAATATACAGAAAACTTGGACGGCCCTAGAAGTTTGTCTTTTTGAATATATGGGCCAAAGTTCATGGTCCCCTGAATACCTTTTAAAAGGCATTCAAAGAGCTGTTAAGTCTATTCAAATGGAAAACCAGCCTGAGGCTAAGTTAATTCCCTTTCCCTTGAGCCGTTCGAAAACAAAGGCACTAGGGGCCAAGCCCCATGCAGAGGATTCAGATGGCGCGGACCAGCCCGCCTTCTCGCCGCCATCGTTCCCTCCTAGCGGGAGCCCAAGAATTCCAGGGGAGGTCGCACAGTGTGACGTCACTGGCACCGACCAGGACAGTCCGCAATTTTTACCGGGACAGGGACAGAGAACGCAGACAGTTTTTTTAGGACCTTCAAAGACAGTTGAATTAGATCCTGAAACGGGGCCAAAACAAATCCCTACTGGGATTTTCATGCCACTTTCTGATAATACTGTAGGTTTGATTTTGGGACGTGATGAATTAAAGGGAGCCATTGAGGTAATACCTGGTGTGATAGATTCACAATTTAAAGGACAGTTATATGTTACTGTAAAATCCAATTATGCCCTAAGGCTCACCCCAAAGGATATTTTTGCTCAATTAATATTATTGCCTTGTGTCTCAGAAAGGCACCTGCCGGTAGATTCAGTTTCTAAACCGCCAGACAGAGTATACTGGTCCCAGTTAGTACAGCAAGAACGCCCTTTATTAAAACTTAAAATTAATAATAAAAATTTCCTAGGTATAATAGACACAAAAGCTCACATCTCAGTATGGTCCAGTAGGTTTTGGCCTAGGAACTGGCCTTTGCATGTAGCACCAGCTAACCTAGAGGGAATAGGACAGGTTTCACAGCCTGCTCAAAGTGCCAACTATCTCCGTTGGGAAGATTCCGATGGAAACAGTGGAGTATTTAAGCCTTATGTATTAGAGTCTTTACCAGCTAACCTATGGGGAAGAGATATTTTAGCCAAAATGGGATTATTATTAGTTACTCCAAATTCTATAAGGTCAGTTGAGGAAGTTAATCAGAGGTATTTTCCTGGAGATGATAAGGAGATCTTTCAGAAAGAATATCTGTTTACAAGCCAGTCTCCACGACAAAGATTAGTAAATGCTCCAGACCAAAATTTTTACTAGGGGCCCTGAGTACTTCCCCGATCCCTAAGACAGCTGAAAAAATCACGTGGCTCACAGAGGAGCCTATATGGATTTCTCAGTGGCCCATCTCAGGGGAAAAGCTTAAAATAATTCATAGATTAGTTGAGGAACAACTTCAGGCTGGTCATATTGAACCAACATTTAGTCCTTGGAACACCCCTATTTTTGTCATTAAGAAAAAGTCAGGAAATTGGAGATTACTACAGGATTTAAGGGCAATAAATCAGGCAATTCAGCCTATGGGATCATTACAGCCAGGACTTCCCTCCCCCACAGCCATTCCTTTAGATTATAGCTTGATGGTAATAGATTTAAAAGACTGTTTTTTCTCTATAAGGTTACATCCTGAAGATTGTGAAAGATTTGCTTTCACTGTCCCAGCAATTAATTTTAAGGAACCTGTTAAAAGATATTGCTGGAAGGTACTTCCCCAGGGAATGCGTAATAGTCCTACACTGTGCCAAAAATATGTTGATCGGGCGATAGATCCCATAAGAAATAGTTTTCCTGATGCATATATTATTCATTTTATGGATGATATATTATTGGCTCATGCTAATCCAAAGGTACTTTCAGAAATTTTTACTCAGTTAGAGACTTCGCTTACAGCAATGGGTTTATGTATAGCTCCTCAAAAAATTCAAAAGGTATCTCCTTTTCAATATCTAGGTCAGATAATTCAAGGAAGTATAGTCCGTCCTCAAAATCTTCAGATAAGAGTTAAGGAGTTACGTACCCTTAATGATTTTCAAAAACTATTAGGAGATATTAACTGGCTAAGACATCCTTAAAATTAACTACTTCTGAGTTAAGTCCTTTATTTCAGATATTACAAGGAAATCCTTCTCCAACCTCTCCACGGCAGCTAACTTTGGAGGCCAAGACAGCCTTAAGGAAAGTTGAAATTGCAATTAAAAATGCACAGCTTACTAGAATAGATCCTAAAGAAATAATGTATTTATTAATATTCCCAACTGAACATACCCCAACAGGAGCCATATGGCAAAGATTAGGAGTTATTGAGTGGATTTATTTATCCCACTCCCCTCAAAAAACATTAATTCCTTTTCATGATTCTATAGCTCAATTAGTAATTAAAGGTAGAACTAGGATTTTACAATTAATTGGATCTGAGCCTGATATCATAATTATTCCATTTTCTGTTCAACAGACTAATTGGCTTTTTCAAACTTCTAGCTCATGGCAGATAGCCTTTGCAGATTTTCCTGGACAGATAGATAGCCATTATCCTCGTGATAAGATTGTACAATTTGCATCATTAACGTCACTTATTTTTCCAAAAATTGTACGTTCTCATCCAATAGAGGAAGCTTTATCGGTGTTCACGGATGGTTCCAACTCTGGTAAGGCAGGTTTCTTCAGCCGTGTTCACACAGAGGTAATACAAACGTCTTATACTTCTGCCCAAAGGGCAGAGCTTCAAGCTCTGATTTATGCCTTAGATTATTTTTCAAATGAGCCTATTAATATCTATTCTGACAGCTTATATGCAGTCAGAGTTACCAAAAATATTGAAACCTCAGTTATTGGGCTTACTTCATCACAGGAGTTATTTGAATTATTTCATAATTTACAAAAGACAGTATTAATGCGAAAGTACCCATGTTTCATAGGACACATCCGTGCCCATACTAATCTTCCTGGACCTCTAGTTTCAGGTAATGACAAAATTGATAAGTTAGTAGCTTTTTGTCAACAGATGTCTTCATATGACTGTGCCCTAGCTTCCCATTCCTTGCATCATCAAAATGCTTCTAGCTTAAGTAAAAAATTTAATATTACCAGAGAACAAGCTCGTCAGATTGTAAGCCAATGCCCTAAATGTGTTATTCACACTCCATCTCTGCCATCAGGGGTAAACCCCCGTGGATTAAAACCAAATCAAATATGGCAAATGGATGTAACTCATATTCCTCAATTTGGTAAGCAATGTTATGTGCATGTCATAGTGGACACTTATTCTAGATTTATTTTTGCTACAGCACGTACTAAGGAAAATACTCAACATGTAATTTCTCATTGCTTAGCAGCTTTTTCTGTTTTAGGGTGTCCTATACAGATTAAAACAGATAATGCTCCAGCTTATGTAAGCTCTTCTTTTCAACAATTTTGCCAAAAGTTTAAAATTAATCATAAAACAGGAATTCCTTATAACCCCCAAAGTCAAGCCATTGTGGAACGAGCTCATTTATCTATTAAGCTTCAATTACAAAAATTAAAAAGGGGGAATAAGATTGTGACTCCCCAAAATAGCCTTAATCATGCCTTGTTTGTTTTAAATTTTTTAAACTGTGACACAGAAGGTCACACTGCTGCTGAGAGACAAATGTCTCCCTCAGTAAAGGCCCCTTAGGCAGAGTTCTGTGGAAAGATTTACAGACTGGTCAGTGGAAGGGTCCAGACCCGGTAATAATGTGGGGAAAGTGTCATGCTTGTATCTTTCCAGAAGGTGCTTTCCATCCTATTTGGGTGCCTGAACGTGCTATCAGACATGGAGGAGATAGAACCCAGATTCAAGCGACTGAGGATCGACCCAGAGGAGCCACTACCCAGAAGGAGGAGATATCGGAAAAAGATGAAGAAAAACCAGATTGAACCAGCTGAAAAGCTGATTTCGTGGAAAGATGTGAAGAAGCTAACAACCCAGGCTTCCCAAATACTTCGACGCCTAGGAAAGAACAGGACCCCAGTCTTGATGGTAGCGACAGTAATTGCCCTACTGGGCTGTCAGGTAAAAGGGAATCAAGTAGACACTTATTGGACATATTTCCCAGATCCACCCCTGGTACACCCAGCTATGTGGACTGGAGAATCTATTCCAGTATTTACTAATGACTCATTCATGATGGGAGGATTTACAGATACTCATATTACTCCCAATCATGTGACTAGATTTAATTATTCTGGCTACAGTGCCCAATTACCTTTGTGTTGGTCACATGATAAACATGCTGGCTGTCTGAAAGTATCATTTGAAGAAAAGACAGCGATCGGTAAACCTAGACTGACAAATAATTCTATTTATGGGGACTTAAAACCTAATACTAGATCAGTAATTAAGATGGGACTTTCCCATAACAAGCCAGTCATTTCTGCAAAACCTCCACCGATACCCCACTGTCCAAATAGTTCTACAATTGAAATTGGCACCTTTCCTAAATGGATAGATTGTGTAAATACCTTTCCTGTACAACATAAGGTGTCTAAAGCTAATGGGTATATTTTAGACTGGTCTCCAAAAATTGATAAGAGACAATTACGAAGAAATTCTGCTATGACACCTGCAGGATTTGTTAGTAATATTTTGACTTTTAGTGAAGGAGGTATTCAAAAAGATATTTGGCGTTTAATTGCTGCCTCAGAATATTTACATTTTACAGATAAACCTTTACCAAAATTTGTCGGCAAGAACTGTAAAGAAGGATCTTGCTATGGCTTAAGAGCTTGTGTCCAATCTCCTTATGTTTTAATTATTGGAAATGTAAAAGTTAAATGGATAGATGACAGATATATTGTTACTTGTAATAAGTGCAACCTAACTAATTGTATTTCTAGGTATAATGGAGGAAAAGGAGTCCTGATACTTCATCAGCCCTCTTTCGTTTTATTACCTGCTAATATTTCAGAGCCATGGTATGCTGATGCTGGTTTACAAGTCTTGCAGCAAATTCATGCCCAGCTAACAAGACCTAAACGTGCTATTGGAGTCATAATTGTTGGTGTTTTAGCACTGGTCTCTTTTATTGCCTCAACTGTTTCTGCATCTCTGACATTGTCTCAGAATATTCAGCATGCAAAATTTCTTAATAATTTAGCTCAAAATACTTCCAAGGCTCTGCGTAATCAAGTAAATATTGATGAAAGAATTGAGACTAAATTAAACGCCTTAGAGGCGACTGTTATAAACATAGGTAATGAACTTTCAGCCTTAAAATTTAAGGAAAGGCTTAAATGCCATGCTAATTATAAGTATGTATGTGTTACAGCTGCCAGGTACAATGCTTCTCTCTGGGATTGGGAGAAGGTTAAAAACCATTTATTAGGTATTTGGCAAAATAGTAATAATAGCTTGGATATTCTGGAACTTCATCACCATATCCAAGACATTAAAAATAATAGAGCTGATTTTTCAGATCCTTCTTCTTTGGCTAACCAAATATTGAAGGAGTTAAATGGATTCAACCCTGGAAATATTCTTAAACACTCCGCTTGGTACATTATTGGATTATTCTCCTTGCTGTTAATTCTCTTTTGTATTGTAACCATAGGATGGCGATTCTTCCAATCAAGAATCCAGGAACTCCAGAGAGTGAACCGCCACCTCATTGTTAAGAAAAGAAAGGGGGGATATGTGGGGAGCCATTCTGACACGTGATTGGGTGACTCCCGTTAAGGGCCTGAGGCGCTTTGGCTCTGTCGAAGCTTTCCTGACCCTTTCCTGATGAGAGAGCCCATCCGTGTGGGGGTGTGCCTGACCACTGACCCCGGGGACCCAATCACTGACCCTGACCTTGGAGTGCAGCCCCCCCTCAACCTTCATTGGATGGAATTCTTCCCTGAATCTCTTGTTCCCCAAATAAAAGGCTACTCCCTGGCGTGTTCACTCTCTCTCTCTCTCCTGCTAGCCCAGAGTAATCCTCGCTGCCCTGCTGGGCGGCTAAAGGTGGGAACCAGAGAGGTGAGCCGTCTCGGACCTAGCAATATAAATAAGGTAACTGGTTTGTGTGTTTTATTTCGATCTCTTCTAACTAACTTTATGCCTAGAACCTCATTAATGAAACCACTGCGCAGGCCGCGTGGTAGAATATACAGCATTAAACTAAATGCTGGGTTTCTCCTATAACATATACAATTTTAATTTCCACAAAACCAAGAAATAGTAGGGTCAGCAATTGCCAACAGCAAAAACAATAAGTAACCTTGAACTATATTGGTCATTAAAGCAAGAAACAGGGGTCAAGTATGTCATTCACAGCAGCAATAATTGCAACAACATGAATGGTGGGGGGCAGGAGTTACATAAACCAATTAGTGCTAAATGATGGTAAGAATGCAGTTAATTAAGTGAAAATAAAATGTGATAGGAAGGCAGAAAAGAGTTCATAATTTCAAAAAGTGAACAGAGAATTCAGAAGAGATGTAGCATGTGATGGTTATAAGGAAGGAAGAGAAAGAGTAGAAATAACAAAGTAACGACAGAGTGAAATAGAGAACAATAGAATTTGGCTGTTAGCAGATGAAAAGAAAGAATAAGAAGTAAGAGAAACAGACAAATAAAAAACAACATAAAACAAAACCAAAATATACTAATCAAATGCTCTAATCCTCAAAAGACAAGGCAAGGAAAAATAACTACAATTTTAAAATGTTAAAAATGAAAAAAAAATATGTATATGTCCATAAACCAATCAGCAGAGAAAATACATACAAAAACAAAAAAAAAAAAAGAAAAAGAAAAACACATGTACTTAATGAAAAATTAAGCAATCATTTTAAATAAGGTGGTCAAAATAGTCAATGAGAATAGATGAACACTTGTGGGAGACCAACCTTGCACGTGACTGGGTCACACTCCCCAACTGGGTGCTGAGGCGTTCGCTCAGTCACAGAAATGTGGCAGAGCTTTCCCCACCCTCCTTGGGTTCAAGGGTCGGTGTCTCCTGCATGGGTGTGTCTTTCTATAGCTCCATGGGTGAAGCTGTGCTCACCTGTTCCTTTGTAATATAACCCCTTGCCCTGTTTAGGATAGAATCTTCCATGGAAGTGCCTTGTGTGTGTCCCCTTCTCTTACTGTGCCCTTGGGTGTGGCCTATCCAGGGGTCAGTCAACCTGCTGACAGTGGACATCTTGAAGATAGACTCAGCCCCCTGAAACCTGACCCCTTGCCTCATTTGAATAGCTTCTCCTCAATAAAAGGGGTCAGAGCAAGCTCTCCATCTCTCTTCCTGCAGACCCTTGAAGTCAGAGGAGCCGTCACAGCGACCCCAAAGAAAAAGGTATTTGTGTCTCTTGTGTGGTTATTTTGCGCAGCCCAGTCAGCCCAGTTCAACTTGAGTAAACCCTGAGCCTTTTAGTCAAGAGAATATAAACCCAGAAAACACCTTCTATGCCTTTATTTCCATTTTTTCTTGGGCTATGTACTGGGAGAGAAAGCAAGGGCTTAGGGGTCATTATCCCCATCCTCTTTTTGTGTTGTTCACCAAGCTGCCAGTTGGAGTGGATTAAGACTAAAGTTGGTTCAAATAAGTCTTAGCTTCTCTTCTCCCCTGTATGAGGTAAAATGGGATGGGAAGTAATGTCATTTGGAGTTTTTTCTGTACCGATCAGATCAATGCACTATCATAGTGGGGTGTCTGCAAGTTTTATGAGTGGAGTTCCAGCAGGTGGGGCTTAGGTTTAATCAGGAATTTGAAGAGTTTATCCATCCCATTAGCCCACATCTCATAGTCCTTTTCAATTCCAGTGATTCAGAATTAGAACAGAAACTATGTAACTCTTAACAATAAAACCTAGGGTCAACACTCCAGCTTTTAGGCACAGGCACCAATTTTCTTGGTAGAATCCCAAAAGTTTAGGAAATAATGCGAGGAGTTATAAATGGAATAGCATCAAATTTAAAAGCTTCTGCACAGCAACAGAAACAAACAGGAATGTGAAGAGAGAACCCACAGAATGGAAGAAAAATCTTTGCTACCTACTCTTTTGACAGAAGATTAATATTTAGAATATATAAAGAGCCCAAAACACTTGACACCAAAAAACAAACCGAAGAACACAGTTAATAAATAGGCAAATGAATTAAGCAGATGTTTCTCAAAAGAAGAAATACAAATGGCCAACAAATACATGAAAAAATGTTCAACATCATTAGCAATTAGGGAAATGCAAATCAAAACTACACTGAGATTTTATCTCACACCAGTCAGAATCAGAATGGCAGTCATCAAGAATACAAATAATAAATGCTGGATATAATGAATACAAATAATAAATAAAAGAGGATGTGGAGAAAAAGAACAATTTTGCACTGTCAGTGGAACCATAAATTAGTACAACACCTATGAAAATCAGTATGAAGACTTCTCCAAAGGACAGGCATGTAACCACCATAGGACCCAGCTATACCACTCCTTAGCAGTAATCCTGAAGAATTAAAGTCATTTTACTTTGGTAATACATGCATACACATGTATATAGCAGTTCACTATTTACAATAGCAAAACTATGGACTCAACCTGGGTATCCATCAACAGATGAATGGATAAAGTAAATATGATATAGATACACAATGGAATTTTATTTAGCCATAAAAAATGAAATTATGGCATTTGAAGGAAAATGGATGGAACTAGAGAACATCATTTCAAGTGAAAAAGTCCAATTAAGAAGCTCAAGGGTCATATGGTTTCTCTCATATACAGAAGCTAAAAAGAGGGAAAAAACAATAACGACAACAAAGGTGGGGTGGGTATTTTGAAAATCAAGGGGAGGTCAGTAGAAAAAAGGGACCAAAGAGTGAGAGGCAGGCTGGGAGGGGGAAAATGCTGGGAAATGATATTGGCCAAATTTTGTTCTTATATTGTATGCATGTACAAATGTATAAAAACAAATCCCATCAATATGTACAGCTCTGATGCACAAATAAAAATATGGGAGAAAAAAAATAGAGTTTGAATAAAGTAGATTGACCTCCATTTATTGGTGAACCCACTCAATCAGCTGATGGCCTTAAAAGAAAAGTCTAAACCTCCCCAGCACCCTACCCCCTGACCCATGGAGGAAGGAAGGAATTCTGCCTCCAGATTGTGTTCAAACCAAAGACTATAACATCAACTGCCACAGGAATTTCCTTTTTTTCCCCCATTTTTTTTTAATTTTACATGAAACTTTTTAGTTTTACATGACAGTAGAATGTATTTTGACCTATTAGACATACATGGAGTTTAACTTCCCATTCTTGGGGTTGTACATGATGTGGAGCGCAGCAGGAATTTCTGTACTGCTAGTCTGCCCTGCAAATTTTTTGACTTGACAACCCATAACTGTGTGAATTGATTTCTTAAAATAAATCAATTGCTAGATAAATAAACAACATTGTAAACATGCACGCCGCGCGCGCGCGCGCGCACACACACACACACACACACACACACACACACAATTTGTCCTGTTTTCCTGGAGAACAAGGGGAAAAGAATTGGAGGGATGTTCTGGAAAGAATGCCTCAGAATCTCTACTCTGCTGAGGAACTTGAATGACGTCATCTGCTGAGCATTTAGGAGGCTGAGGGAGCATCAAGAGACTGGTGAAGGTCTGTGTGGTCGTCATGGACAAGCAAGAGTTTGCCAGCTAGAAATGTGCAGAAACATGACTGGAGCAATGTAAAGATGCTGTTGGCTCACTGCTGTCACAGCTGAAGACTCATGTCCCTGGAGTTATACAGGGTCTGTGTGAAATGTGTAAGACCTGATTTGGCATGTAAATTAGGAAATGGCTAATATAAATTGCATATATGAGAAAAAAGAACACATTTTTCACATAATTATTTTTCCATCTATAAACCATTTAAGAATGCATGCGATGTCTTATCCTTTTAAAATCAAATACTCAAATATCCAAGTACCCACATCTACATTCAGCAATGCTATTTTTGTCATATATCCATCAGATCACTTATTTTCTGAAGTAAGCATGAGAGATAATGAAGCCGCCTGTCTCCTGCAGAAATCATCCATGTTCTCAACTACCCTTCACACTTCAATAATTCATCACCAAGATATATTAAGTTTAAGCAATATTTATATTTATTTGACACTAACGTTTCTGGTAAACGAATGCCACATGGAATACCAGTTGTGTTAATTTTATAAATTTTGTTGTTTAAATAAACACACATAACTATAAAACTGGTATTTGTATTGTAGTTTTTAAGTTAATGTTACAAGCCTTGGTTTTTTTTAACTGGAAAAATTTTTTTTGCAGGGAGGAAAATCTTAAATTATACATTCCTGTCTTTAACGAACAGTTTTTATATGCTGGTTGAAACAAGAACAGAATGACTGACAGTTTATTTAAGTAAAAGATACACACAATTCTCTAATACAAATATTTAAACAAATGGAGTTTCCTAAAACAAACATACATTGTTACAAGTTATCAAGTCAACAGACTTAGGACAGTCACTACTACATTTGATAGAAAAGTTCTTTGTACTATGAAGTAAATAGTCATAGATAGAGACAATTCTATGATAACAAAATACAAAAGACACACAGATTGATTTTTAAATCATGTAACTGGAATATAAATATTTCTTAACCTCTTGCATTATCTTGCTAATCCAAACAAAGAAAAAAGGCTGATTGTGCTTTAGATTCTCCAGAACAACTATGCCAATAACTTCACTGAAATTTTTCATTAACTATTGCTGAAACATTTTGCTTAGAGTTTCAACCAAAATTTTAACTGAGGCCAATTCAAAGTATTCAGAGTAAATAATGTTGCATAATATAACAATATTAAAGAATCTGTATTTAAACTCTGTATTTATAGCACCAATTCATTTTAACTCTTTGGAGTAAATCACTGTACAAAGGTACCACATTTGATCCAGTCTCTGATGATAGGATGAGTTTATTTTCTGTTTTTTTTTTTTTATTCTCACAAGCAATACCACCAGAACATTTTACACACACTTCTGCACACACATGCAAGATTTCCTCTAAATTTTTCATAAGTGCAACTTCCCAGACACAGGGTAAGAGAATGTACACTTTCACTCTGACATGATACAAAGATCATATCTTTGTTAGCAATTGTCACCTTGTTCTCAAGTAAAATCTGTTGGGTATAAATCCATATCTTAATATGTATTTCCCTGCTTACTAGTGAGACTTTAATTGGCTTTTTGTCCATACTAATTTCCTTTTGGTCTGAATTGCTGAATCACCTCCTTTCACATTTTATTGGGGCTTTGTCTTTTCTTCAAAGGTCTGTAAAAAATCTTGATCAATTCTGGAAACAAATTCTTTATCAGTTATAAGTGTTGCAAAGCCCTTTCTAGTCTGTGGATTTAGTTCTTCCATCTTAATTTTATATGCTGTTCTCTTCCTCCTCACTCTCTTGTTTTTCCCTTTCTTGCTTGCCTTCTGTTATAACATTTTTACATATTCTTTTTTCTCCTCTGTGGGATTCTTTTTTTTTTTTTTTTTTTTACTACCAGGGATTGAACCCAGGTGTGCTTTTATTTTGAGACAAGGTCTTGCTAAGTTGCTTAGGCCTTGCTAAGTGGCTAAGGCTGACTTTGAACTTGGGATCACCCTACCCCAGTCTCCCAAGTTGGTGATATTATAGGTGAGTGCCACCATCGCACCCGGCCTCTCCAATGTGGTTTTGAAACTATGTAGAGTTCCTATTCTTTTAATGACCACCCTTAATTTGTATCTACATACTTAATTACAACATCTTCATAATAAACACTAAAGAACTGGTTCTCAAAGCCTGGCTTCTAGAGCAGCAGCATTAGCGTCATGTGGAAATTATAAAAATGCAGATTCCCAGGCTCTACTCCAAGTCTAATAACACAAACTCTGGAGGTGGGCCACAAATTGTATATTCTAAGTGATTCTGATGAATACCAAAGCTTGAGGAACACTGGTCTAGAACTACTTAACATCTTTATCCACCTATTAAATTCAACCAAAGCAATCTTCAAAGAAAAGACTCCCTCTCCACTTTACTTCTTCCATAATATTCTTATCTAGTTTTTGGTGTGTGGTGTGTGTGTGTGTGTGTGTGTGTGTGTGTTGTCAATGGTTAATTAAACATAAGAGCAGTTAAGACCATTAGTTCCTCTTGTTGGTTTTATTTTACATCTCAATCCTTGGATATCTGTTTATGGTTCTTTCATTAAAGGCTTCTAAGTGGTTAAGTTTTGCTAAGGCATGTTTGAAACTGTCTTTATATGGCCTTTATTTTTAAGTTTTTATTTTTATATTTTATATCTATATTTATTATTGGAGTTTAAAATTCAGAGTTTGCGGTTGTTTTCTAACAGCACTTTGAGAACTTTATTCTGTTGTGTTCTGGAATCTGTTGCCCATAAGAAGTCTATTGTTCATTGAACGAGTACTTGTTAGCAGGAATTCTTTTGAGATTTTTCCTTGGTGTGTGTGGTTTTGCAATATTATCACCAGTGTCTACATGTGCATTTACTTCTATTTATCCTTTTCATTTTTCTTGGTATTCTTTTCAATGTGAGGATTTGTGAATTTTTTAAATTTTGAAAATTTTTCAGTTGTTTTCTTCTTTTTTTTTTTACTACTTTCTTTCTCTTCCTCTGAATCTCCTGTTGAATACATGCTGAAGCCTCCTGTTTTTCATCTCCTTCCCACTTTCAGAGCACTAGTTCCTCCCTTGGAGTCAGCCTAGAATGAATACAATCTACCGTGTGTTTCATTTAACTGTCTGTATTTCTCATGCATAAGATATGTAGATGGTTCTAGTTCATGTTTCTCTCCTTATTGCATTTTTACCTACATTTGTTTGGTTAATTCTGGTTCTTTTATGAATTTTTTTCATTCACCACTCAGAATCCTAAACTCATGTATTTAATATCTTTTCAACTTATTCTGGTTTTTAAACTGTACCTAAAGTGAATTTGTCTCAAATTTTTAGTTGTCCGTCTTTGACAAAAATTTTTCATATATTTTGAAATGTGCATTATAAGCTCATCTTAGGTGAGGAGCTTTTTTGTTTTGTTTTGTTTTTGGCTTTCCCTTCCTTTTCAGCCACTCTCCTAGGTTTGAGGTTGCTTCTACTAATATTGCATATATTGGTGATTTGCTAATGTATGAGGCTTGTTTTAGTTTCGAGTGGTGAACTTATTCAATGTCTTTTTTTCATTGATACAGAACTTGCCAAAAGTGACAGTCCTAAAGAAACTTCCAAATTCTTTCTGAACCAGGAGACTTTTGCTTAATCCTTTGGTCTTGAGACACTCCTACTTGCCCACACAGCCCTGAGCAGAATCCAGAACCAACCGTTAATCATAGTATAGAAGTTTTGTTGTGTTTCTAATACATGGAGATGTTATTCCTTTTTACTGATACATATAGTACTTTTGACACTCTTTTAATACTGCCATATATTTGGAACAAAGGTAGCATCTCAAAGAAGAAATTTATAATGATTTCTTGACACACAGGATATGAAAAGGACCCTGATTTGATATGTTCGCAGGGCCCAGATATAGAGAATGATGTTGACTTCCAATTTCTGTCTACCTATAAGCAACTTGAAAGTCATCACTCCATCCTAACAACAAACAAAAAGCTGAACAAAATGAAGATTAACTCTTCTTAAATGTGTCAGAGAAGCAAAGTCACAAAGCAACCTGCTGCTTTAAAAACTGGAGAGACAGATATATGGTTACAGTGTATAACAACTTACCAAACTGGAAATCCATATGCAACAAAATTAAATTGAATCCTTATCTCCCACCGTGCACAGAAGTTAACTCAAAATGAATCAAGGATCTAGGAATTAAGCCAGAGACTCTACATCTAATAGAAGAAATAATAGGCCCTAATCTTCACCACATGGGGGTAGGCTCCAACTTCCTAAATAAGATGCCTACAGCACAAGAATTAAAACCAAGAATCAACAAATGGGATGAATTCAAACTAAAAAGTTTTTTCTCAGAAAAAGAAATAATCTGTGAGGTGAACAGGGAGCCTACATCCTGGGAACAAATTTTTACCCCTCACACATCAGATAGAGCTCTAATCTCTAGGGTATATAAAGAGCTCATTAAGAACCAAAAAATAATCCAATCAATAAATGGGCCAAAAACCTGAACAGATATTTTTCAGAAGAGGATATGCAATCAATCAACAAATATACAAAAAAAAAATGCTCATCATCTCTAGCAATCAGATAAATATAAATCAAGATACCATTTCACTACTACTCTAAGATACCATTTCACTCCCATGAAAATGGCAGCCATTATGAAGACAAACAACAACAAGTGTTGGTGAGGATGGGGGCGAGATATACTCATACACTGCTGGTGGGGATTGCAAATTAGTGCAGCCAATATGGAAAGCAGTATGGAGATTCCTTGGAAAGCTGGGAATGGAACCACCATTTGACCCAGCTATTCCTCTTCTCAGACTATAACCAAAGGACCTAAAAACAGCATACTACAGGGACACAGCCACATCAATGTTTATAGCAGCACAATTCACAATAGCTAAACTATGGAGCCAACCTAGATGTCCTTCAGTGGATGAATGGATAAAAAGAAAATGTGGCATTTATACACAATGGAATATTACTCAGCAAAAAATAAGATTATGGCTTTTGCAGGGAAATGGATGGTATTAGAGAAGATTATGCTAAGTGAAGTTAGCCTATCCCCCCCAAAAAATGCTAAATGTTTTCTCTGATATAAGAGAGATGACTCAAAGTAGGGTAGGAAGTGAGAGCATTGGAGGAAGATTACCTCTAATTAGGAAATAGGGGTGGGAGGGAAAAGGAGGGAGAAGGGGAATAGCAGGGATGGTGGAAGGAGAGGGTCATCATTATACAAAATACATGTATGAAGATGTGAATTTGGTGTCAACATGCCTTGTGTGCAAACAGAGATATGACAAATTGTGTTATAAAGGTGTATTAAGAATTTTAATGCAAAAAAAGAGAGAGCTCATGTATAATGGCATAATTTGGCGTGAACATACTTTATATACAGAGTTACGAAAAATTGTGCTGTGAATGGTAATCATGAATGTAATGCATTCCATTATTGTCATGTATGAAATAAATAAATAAAAACAACTTACCAGAGCAAAGAATCCACACACAGAAAACTTCCTGAGCAAAGGCAGGAAAATCTACTCTGTAATGGACAAGTTGTTAGGGGCTTGATGTGAACAAATCTGAGAGTTAAAAACTCCAGAGGAACCCATTCATGAGAAACACCTAGTTTTTTCAAGGGTTTTACTTCCAAGTTCTCACATGAACTTTGGGGTAAAATCTGCTGAGACCTTCTAGCATTTCGAAATATGCTAAAGCATTCTGTTCTTCTCAAGTTCTGCCCTCAAGAGAAACTAGCCTAAACTAGTTGGTTACTTCAGAACCTAACCAACCAGGGATGAGGGAAATACCCAACCTCAGTCCCCTCTAGCCATCCAATACCACCTAGAGGGGGTGTGTAGGGGGGTGTTGTTACTCTGTGTGTGTGTGTGTGTGTGTGTGTGTGTGTGTGTGTGCAGGACTGAGAAGCACTACTGAAGTTCACAGCCCAGGAGCACAGGATCACCAAAAAACTAAAACCTAATCATGGAAAGGTTAGATGCTTGCACTTCCCGGACACATACCTCACCACCACTAAAGGCCTATCCCCATGAGTTCCTTTCACCCAGAACATTATGTCTAGCTTTCAACAAAAAAATTACAAGGCAAATAAAGGGAAAAATCCACAATTCAATGAAACAGAGCAAGCATCGGAAGCAGACTTGGATATGGCAGGGTAGAGGAATTGTCACATCAGGAGTTCAAAAGACTAAGACGAATATGTTTAGGGCTTTAATGGGAAAAATAGGACGCATGTCAGAACAGATGGGAACTAGGAGGCAAGAGATGTAAAGTGTAAGAAAAACTTAAAGAGAAAAGCTAAAGATTAAGAACACTATAGCAAAAATAAAGAATGCCTTTGTTGAGCTCATTAGAAACTGGACACAGCTAAGGAAAGAATATCTGAGATTAAGGAAAGAATATCTGAGATTTAGAATATGAAACTTCCAAATCTGAAGAGCAAAGAAAAAAGAGGATGAAGAAAGTCTATCATAATACCTGGGATAACAAACCACAAGAGGTATACAACATGTAAACAGGAATACAAGAAGCAAAATAAAAATATACAACAATCATTTGTGTGTGTGTATACACACACATAAATATACACATACATATATATGTATGTGTATATATATATATATATATGTATATATATATATATATAAATAAAACAAATTTCATCTTCTAAGAAGTTCTCTTGGAAAATAAGACTAAAGTGTCTTTGCGATAATTCTTTGTGAGATTTCTTCATAATTAGTGTTGGGTGCAGAGCAGGCTGAACTGTGTTGTCTGCAGGGCAGGCTGAGCAGATGTTGGCTGCAAGATAGCCCACGCACTCAAACCCTGCCCCCTCTATCTGGTCCTTTATCACCTGTTTGTGTCAAGTCCCGCTCAAGCCTGAGCACTCAACCCCCCTTGGGCCAACAAGGCAGCTTGCAGACCCAGAGGCCCCATTAGATTTGGGCTATAAAAACTCCCTCCTGCCAGGCCCCCCTCTCTCTTGCTCTTTCTCTCTTGCTCTCTCTCTCTTGCTCTTTCTTGCTCCCTCTCTCTCTTGCTATCTCTCTTGTTTTCTCTGACTCTCTCCTGCGTGCACTTCCTCTCTCTCTCTCTCTTTCTCTCTTTTCTCTTTGTTGCACTGCTGCAATAAAGATCTCTTGGTCACCCCGAGTGTTGTGGTCACTTTCCTTTCATTGGTGCCGAAACCCGGGAGAGGGTTAAAACCCACTTTTGGGTCCCTCCCTCTTCCTTCGGAAGTGCCACTCACCGGATGGCCTGAACCCAGGCCTGAACCCATTTTTTCGACCGCCAGAACTCCATCCACCACCGACCTTCGATTGGTGAGTTTCCCCTTCCTGGAGTCCTAAACCCAAAGGTGGTGTCAGGAGGGTTTGACCATTGATTGTCTGGCAAACCTCTTTGCCCACCTGCGGGGAGGAAAACACCCCACCACAGCCTTTAAGGCTACGGTGGCCCTCAGGGACTCCTTCCTAGGGCAGAATAGACTCCTGGGTTCAAAATTATCCCCTTCCCTTCCCAGCTGGTAGTTTCCCAGCATAGGCTTTATAGGTCTCCCTCAAAGGACTCTGTAACCTCCAGGGACACAAAACAAAAAACTGAACATCACACCCCACCCAGACCTTCACCATCTTGGTGGCTCTCCTAAAATCCTAGTCCTCACACCTTCAAGACTCGGCCACCAGAGAGACGCTTACCCTCCCCTTCCTCTCTCTTCCCCTGTCTCTCTCTTTCCCCCCTTTCTGGCCCTGCAAGTCTCTGGCCTCTCCAGGAGGGGTCCCGAAAAGAAAAGCCTTGGCCAAGATCTCCCACGGCTCCATCCAGGACGAGAGCTTCGACTGTCAGGATTCGGTGACGACCAATCTCTGCAGCTCGAACCTGCCACTAAGGCACTCCTTATTTTTGGCTCTAGCAGGGACGCCCCTTTTGCCAATATTTCAGTTTCCTCCTTCTCTCTTATACTACGGTTGTGTCCCCTTCCTTCTCTAAACTGTTTGTGTCCCCTTCCCTCCTCCTTATACTACTTTGTGACATGGGTAATGTGTCTTCTCTGCCAGTCGACTCTCCCTTACAATGCCTCTTGGATAACCTCAAAACCCTCTTCTTGACACCAGACATCAAACCCCCCAAATTGATCAAATATAGCACCCAGGCCTGGCCCACTTATCCCTTAGACAACCAAAGCAGATGGCCCCCCTTTTGGGTCCCTGGATCCCTCCATTCTAAGGGATCTCTACAATTACTGTGTCGTTCGAAAAAATGGGTAAAAAGCTGCTACATCAAAGCTTTCTTCTTGCTTGTGCTCTCTGCACCTCTTGCAGACCTCTGCAAATTCTTCTAGCTTGCAAACCAACACCCACAACCACTGATCCCCAATCTCCTCCTCCTCTGGACTCATCCACTACTTTTGACCCTACTGATGAATTTCTACCCTATTTCCCGGCTCAAATAGGTCCTCACCCTCAACCTTTTGCCCCAGCCCCTCCACTGTCTCCCCCACCTGAACAACCTGACTTCTCCTCTCCACTCACTAGATCAAAAACTAAACAACCACCTTTCCTCAAACCATTGCCTCTTTCCTGAGGTAGCAGGTACTGAAGGAATCCCTCCACCCACTCACTCCTCTCTTCTTCTGTCAGTGCCCACACCAGGTGCCACCAGGTCCTCTTACCAGCTAACCCAAAGCTCAAACAAGCTGAGAGCCCTTGGACCCCTATCAGAGATCTGGTGAAAATGGCCTTTAAATTTGCTTTGTCATCACTGAAAACAGATTACTAAGAATTGTCCCTTACAGGCTTTTTGGGATATTCACTCCCATCCTCCCCTCTGCTCTACCTGTTCTACTGCTCATGTTTTCCTTGCTAGGGAAAATCCTATTCTTTTACATCACTCCTTCTTCATTCTCAGATCCACAGCTGCTCTCAGCCCCGCCTTCCCATCTTCCCCTCCACAGAAAAGTCTTAACTGACCTTCTCCAGAAATCTTCACCATAGCTGATTTTAGGACTTTCAGCAAAAGAATCTCTACAAAAAGTTCAATGTAGATAAACTTCCTATTTTCCTGTTGCCCTGTTTTACTTGGTCACTGGCTGGAAAAATCAGCACTCGAAAAGCTGGACACCCCCTTACTAGTTTTTCACAAAATATGTGAACAAGGCCTCTGGCTTTGAGCTGGGGCTTCACAGAGAAGGCTACATGTCTAAGATAAGGAAGTTACCTACTGGGCTCCATGATAACAGCTGGCAGGGGTGGGGAGGGTGGAGAGAAGAGGAGAGAAAGGGAAGAAAAAAGCTCTCCCCCTCCCAAGTGTCCTTGAAGGGTTAACTTGCCCAGAACAGAGGGAAAAAAAAAAACTGCTTTTTGTGAACTTCTGCAGACTGTGAACTTCTGAGCCCCTTCCCTTACATGTTGGGTACAAAATTCTGAAACAACCTAAACTTGGGGTTCAGGGGATTAATTGATTACAACAGAAGCAGTGCCCTCTGAATCCGGTTGCAACCAAATAAGACTGTTTCCCTATCTTCAGTGCTATCTTAGTGCCTTGCCTTGTCCGTCCCTACAACAGTATAATTCTATATACTTGAACATTGTTCATGTTTTCATGAAATGGTCAACAGATGTGATTAATTGTGTGTTGCAAATAACAAAATATCTCTTGTTAAAATGGAATAATTTGCCTAAATTCAGAAATTTACAAGGATTGTTTCAAAGTGTGAATAAAAAAGGAGTTAACAGAAAGGAAAGAGAAATTAGAAGGTCCTAGGCTTGGATTTAATAGAAGGAAAATGTGTTTCTGGATAGAGAGTCTATTAAGTAAATAAGAGGGTTTAAGCAAGTGATGAAGAAGGTCTGTGTATGCTGGCTATATAGGTTTAAGTAAGTGCTAAAGAAGGTCTGTATATACAACTATGGTTAAACAACAACTGTTATTTTGCAATATTGTAATATGTTATTTCTTTAAGAGCTGAACTTGATTAATATAAAAACATCAATAATAATTGTGGTACTATTACTCTTATTTGTATATTAAATGTGTTCATATTTTCCAGGTATATGTCATTAAGATAGAAGCTTTAAAAAAATTATATCAAGCTGCTATTCTCCAAAAGGTTGCATGGTTATTTTAGGCTTAGAAAAATAACATATTGGAGATTTATTTATATCATTTAATGTTTTATAACTGGACCTGTTATCAATAAGATTAATATAAAGTTCTATACACTGGGTACAATTTAAATGTAATATACTGTATTACCTAGTATTCATATGACATCAAGCAACAACATATATAAACTTTATCAAATGATATTTAAAAACAACGATCAGTTCAATAGTAGAATACTTTACCTAAGATTTATAAATCTTAGCCTTACCTGAGATAAGGCTGTGCTTCCCATCTTACTACATGTCAGAATGACTCCAAAGTAGGCCAGACTTCAGCTAAAGCCCAATACTCTTAATTTAGGGTGAAACTGACTTTGCTGGATGTTTGAGATCAAGACTTAAAGTTAAACTAAAATGGCCAAGAAAACCAAAATTTGGCTCTGGCCCTCTGAGTCAGTCTGAATCCAGGGAACAGGGAACTTCTCTAAAGAGCTTTGCAACTCTGGGCCACATAACCTCCTGATCAGGGAGATTATTGAGACCACTGGAGAATGGAAAGCCAATCAGTGCATTTTCTGTGAATAGGAGGGTCATTGGAGACAGGAGACATCCCTGATGCTTCCAAGGGAATCCACATGGTCAAGCAAGACCTGGATCCATCCTAGCACAAATGGCACTAGCAGAACTGAGAAGCTGCTCTCAAGTTCCCCCACGAGTGACCCCTATGGGAACTCGGCTGACTCTTAACAATAGATAGAAACAAAGTCAATTTTGACCAACTTGATCTTAAACACCTACCAAAACCAGTTAAGCCAAAACACAGTCATTCCTGGGAGTAGTGAAAGACAAGAACAGCTAGAAAAGAGGAAACAGCAACTAAGCCAACAGGCTCCATGGGGAATGTTCAGTCAAGTATGGCCTTGGCTCCTCCCCCTCACAAGACCCCTATTAGTCCTCTCTGTGTTTCTCCTAATAGGACCATGTTTATTAAATTGCCTACAGAAGTTCCTGCAAGATCAGATACACAAATTCACCAACCAGTCAGTCAATCAACTACTTCTTTAAGACTACCAGCCCTGGTGTCCAAGATGGAGATCTACGACTCATGACCAACTCCTCTGGCTCCAGAGACTCTGTGCCCATCTAAAACCCTCTTCTTCTTTTACTAATCATTATTCTCTCTCAAGTTTTTATCTCAAACCACAGATACCGCTTCTACATCCAAGCGACATGACACCAGGATGACACCACCCACTCCCAGTTTATGGGTCAAGGCGATTGCCCTTCCACTGGCTGCAATCGGTCTGTCACCCTTAACATTACTGGATTCAACCAAGCCACCTCCAATACTTCCTAGAGTCCCTGCTACAGGACCAGTGGCTGATACCAATAATCTCCTCCATCTAGGACTGGTTTGATGCCATCGAGGACTTGTGGCTTCAAGGAACTTTTATGGACTTTATCCCTACCACAGTAGTTATCTGTAGCAACTGAGTGTTATTTCTGGCTGCCCTGGTGTTCTCAAACCTGTCCCCCGAACATTCCTCCACTTCCCCTTCTAGGTCTAACACCGCCCACCATTAAGCAGGAAGTAGCCAGAGGACTTTACGCCGTCCCCCATGTCACTTAGAAAAACAAAAAGGGAGGAATGTTGGGTGCAGAGCAGGCTGAACTGTGTTGTCTGCAGGGCAGGCTGAGCAGATGTTGGCTGCAAGATAGCCCATGCACTCAAACCCCCCTCTATTTAGTCCTTTATCACCTGTTTGTGTCAAGTCCTGCTCAAGGCTGAGCACTCAACCCCCCTTGGGCCAACAAGGCAGCTTGCAGACCCAGAGGCCCCATTAGATTTGGGCTATAAAAACTCCCTCCTGCCAGGCCCCCCTCTCTCTTGCTCTTTCTCTCTTGCTCTCTCTCTCTCTCTCTCTCTCTCTCTCTCTTGCTCTTTCTCTCTTGCTCTCTCTCTCTCTTGCTCCTTCTCTCTTGCTATCTCTCTTGCTTTCTCTGAGTCTCTCCTGCGTGCGCTTCCTCTCTCTCTCTCTCTCTCTCTCTCTCTCTCTCTCTCTTTCTCTTTCTCTTTGTTGCACTGCTGCAATAAAGATCTTTTGGTTGCTCCGAGTGTGTTGTGGTCACTTTCCTTTCAATTAGCTCATAATTCACACCAAAAAGTCATCCTCAAAGTACATTTCATATGCAGCAATACAGAGATCCTTTACTATAAGTACTTTGAATAAGGTGTTTGCACATTTCTTGGCACACAGGCCACAGTTAACTGAGGGAACTCATTACTGTATTCTTTCTTTTTCTTTCTTTCTATCGTTTTTTTTCATTACTGTGTTCATCCCCAAAGTACCTTGGCTGTGCCTCATGCCCCTTCTCAATATAATACATGTAGTAGTCACTTCCAATTTTCCAGAGATAGCATGTACAGTAAGTGCTATCTTCCTAACTTTCTAAGATGTCTCTGTGGCAAATACCTCTATAAAACATGAATTAATTTAAAAAAGAATAGGGTCAAATACATGTAAAAACACAGAATTAAAATAATAAGTTCTTAACTGTCAAATTTGACGATATTCTTTTTTTTTTTTTTTTTTTTTTGGCTGTAGATGGACACAATACCTTCGTTTGTTTATTTATTTATTTTTATGTGTTGAAGGGTCGAACCCAGTACCTCACAGGTGCTAGGCAAGTGCTCTGCCACTGTGCTACAACCCCAGCCACAACACTATTCCTTATGAATCATATTTTCTGAACTCCTTAACCCAGGAAGGAGTGGCTCATAGCAAATGTGTTCTCTCGAACACACCCTGAGAAATGTTATTCTAGAAATATTCATGGATAGATTATTCACAGGAAGGTAAAGAAGTTTAGGGGAATGTGCTTAATGTTTTTAGAGGCCTGAAAATTTTCTTTATCAAAGCCAGATGGCAAATATTTCAGGCTCTGAAAGTCGCTCATACCTACTTACCTGTATTGGTATAGCACAGAAGCACCTACAGTTCCGTTCTGGGTGTGGCTTTGTTCCAATAAAAGTTGTTTTTTTTAAAAAAAGGGCCTGTGGACTGTTTGCCAACCCCTGCTATAGATGATAATGATGATGCTTTACCATAAAACATTTTCATCCAACAAATACTCATGAGTGACGACCACCATATGTTTTTTTGGTTTCATCAATATTGTTGGATGTATAAATAGATGAATCAATGTTAGGGAAGGAGGCTGTGTTAGTTAGCTTTTTATCACTGTGACCAAAATACCTAACAAGTACAACTTAGAGGAGATAAAGTTTATTTGGGCTCTTGGTTTCAGAGGTTTAGTCCATAGTGGGCCAAGTCCTTTGCTCTGGGGCCAAGGTGAGTCACCACATCATGGGGGAAGGGTGTCATGGAGGAGAACTGCTTCATTCACGGCAGTCAGGAAGCAGCAGCGAAAGAAAAGGGAAGGGAGAGGGGCCCACGGGGAAGATGAAGACTTCTAGGACATGACCTCAGTGACCTACCCCCTGCAATCTTACCCCACCTGCCTACAATCACCACCCAGTTAGTCCATTCAAACTAGAATGGACCGATCAAGTTATAGCTTTTATGAACTATTTCATCTCCTGTATTAACACAGGAGATTTGGGGGGAGACTTTATATCTAAACTATAACAGAGACCCTGGTGTTTAAGGCAGACATGCTGGGCAAAGTTCTAGGACCTTTACGGTTGACATTTACATAGAGATTTTCACTTGACTTTTTGTAAAAGCAGTGTTATTCATATCACAATTCCACATGAGAAAACTGAGACTTGAACTTCCTTCCCTAGCAGTGCCAAAGATAACATCTAGGAATGGAGGGTGCACAGGTGCACCTCCAGTATTGAGGCTGGTGATGAGAATCAGGGCCAAGTCCTGTTTCCCTGATGTGAAGATTGAACACCCAAGAAACGCAGAGGAAAGCTTAGAAGGCATGTTTTATTTAAAGGATAGAACAGAGTCTTCTCTGAAGAGAAGGGGCCCCAGAGTTGGTTGTCCAAAGAATTGGGGAGTGTCCTGCCCCTTTTATAGGTTTTATAATTCCTTTGTTCTCATGCCCTCCTTCTCCCCTTATCTTGCCTACCAGACTAGTGACCAAAAGGTGGGCCAAAAGGTGGGAAAGAAGCCTTCAAGGGGTGCCTTTCCAGGTCTGCCCAAATGGGCAGGAAAGAGCCACCCAGGTGGTACTTCATTGACAAGTCCTACGATTTCCTTCAGGGAGGAAAAATTCCTGGAGGCAGGTAGCCTTAGCAACAGATTAGAGGAGGAGGAGGGTGGGTGGGAGATATTATCTTTTTATTTTCTTTCCTCTTCAATCAGACCCCATCTTTCTGATCAGACCCAATTATTTATTACCTACCCTGACTGCCTTTTTGTTCCCAAGTCTCAGTTTGGCATTTCTAAGGCCCTGATGCTGTGTGTATCAATTTGGCATTGCAACTGCTTATGGTGTAAACCCTACAAATATTATACCCCAATAAAAACACTGGAAAAAATGAAAAAACAGGTTCAGCTAAGGCCACCCAGCAGTGTTTATGTGTTGCAGGATGGGTTAGATTCTTGAGTTGTTCAGAGACTCATCACACTTTTTCAACATTCAACTTACCAGTCCTCTGGCTGAACTTAAAACATGGCCAGTCTCAAGGAAAGAGAGAGGTGCTACATTTGTTGTTTGTTTTGTTTTTGTTTTTCCAATGATTTATTTTGACCTGGCTAACCTTTATTCTTAGAACTTTCCAAACAAAGGCTTTATGGCTTGAGGTGTTCCCAGGTTCTGTTGATTCCTGCCAATCAAGTTAACCCTGGGCATGTCCGGGCTTTGTTCACTCACCACCTGCCTCTGCTTTCCAGCTCTTTAGACTATAGCATTCAGATTTCTGCTGCCCAGTTACACCGTGTCCTTCCATAAGAAAAGAGAACCCCAAGAAGATGACAATCATGTATCATCTGATCACTACAGAAGCAGGGAAGAGGAAATGATTTATAATGAAAAGGAGATTGTGCCTGTGTTTACTTTCTCAAGCTCTGTTCTCCCATCCTTTCTCATTGTGACCTTCCTGAATAAGCAGTAGGAGTTTGCTTGTTACTGACAAAAGAAGACAACCAAGATCCCCAGCATAACATACCAAGTTGCTGATGTGAAATAATTAGCATTGTGGCCAGACATGGGGTTGCAATTCAGAAAGTCACTGTGTTCTTGAAATTCCTTTGGCTTGGCTGCCCTGCTGGCCACAGACCCAGCCATGGGCATGTTGAATAGAACAAATGTTGCTCTCTGCCTTGGAACTTTTGTTTCTCAGAATTCCTATGGAAATTTTCCTATGAAACGGATCTGAGAGCTAGGATGAACAAACAGCTTCCTTTCGAACAACTGTCTTCCACTCCCCCACCCACAGCCAGATTAGATGAAAGCAAGAAAATTCTTCTCAGACTGCACAAACAAAATTTGAGTCTCCTAAGGGTTTATAAGAGCTGGAAGATGGGGGTCATTCTTCAATTGGTTCAAATGTCTGATCTAAATGAAAGCAAATTCCTAGGATTCCCTTTCTGCTAGGATCATTCAGTAAAGCCAGTTCTCAAACAAAAGTATTGTTACAATATCTGCCAACAGGGATTGTCAACACTCATAAACATCTGTAGATTTAACTCACCCCAGAACTCTGGAGAGTGAGAAATCCAGGCATTTGTTATTTCCACAAAACAAACCAACCTTAACCCAACAAGGGACAAAAACAAAGCAGAGCAAACTGAAATGACAAGAGATGGGGTATGATTGATGGAAGGCAGAGTACAGAAACAGGAGAGGTTTGTTCTTGGGAATGTGTGATATACAGTCAAGAGCACCTGACTGTCATTCAGAACCAATGTCTTCTAAGCACAATTTTTTTTACTTACTAAAAATTTCAGTGTGTTTGCTTTAGCTGGGCTTGTTTGTCCCTTCACATCACAAACTAACACATTTGAGCAAAGTCCATTTGTCACATTTGATTTGCATTTAGTAGCTGTTCAATTTGTAAAACTGACATCATAAGGCTGGATATTGTCTGAGATCCTCCAGCCCTATAATTCTATGCATGGGTTCAACCTTTGGAAACTTTCAGAAAGTCCTACCTTCCCTAAGAATTAACCAACGTAGAGATATTAAAGCAGACCCATTTTCACCTCTGAGCAAAACTACACCTACCATTGTCAGATGAGAATACCAACACTCGTTGGAGCTATTTGGGAACAAAATGCACAAGCCTTTATTTTTTCACCTTCCAAAGCACAAGCTTCTTGGGCATTTTATTCTTCTTTGGGGGGATAACAAAAAATAGAAGAAAAGTTATAACTCAGATTAATGATAATATAGTATCTGTTAGTAATGCTAAATAGAAGTTAGGTATCAAAGAGGTACTCATAATTAGGGTCAAAGATTATCTGCCAATTTCAACAACCACAGTTCTGTGAAATATAATTTTCGCATTTCAGCAATACCAACACACTTTTTTTTCACATTTGGCACCTCTGAGATTGGGACGCCATTTTACTATTGGGTAGCAGCATTTTACAATCCCTATCATCAAGGCGACATCGTGAGGTAGTTGTCATTGCTGATGTGCACAGTAGTGTCAGAGCTGTTCATGTGAATGTCAAACCTCTGTGGAGCTGTTTGCATCTGGTTCTACAGTGTTTATGTGTTTTTCAAAAATATTTCAATTTGATTTGACATTTAAACAAAAGATTTTGAGAATGCTGAAAGGAATTGAAACAGAGTAGAGAGGCATAAATATGATATGGGTGAGATAAACAGTTGATTGTATTTGTAGGAAGACATTGAAACTGAGCAGAAAAAAATATTCACTGCAGGAGTGAAAACGGACCCCAGTTTCATATTTTCTTTTAAAGAAATAGCCAAGAATTTTACAGGAACTAATAAAGATGATGCTCACAAATAGATGGTCTCCTATTTTGTTACTAAAATGTGTACAAAATGATGTCTCACAAACCAGGGAAACAGGCAGGACAAACTACAAATCCCGGGCATAGTGGGAGACAATTCAGAGCAATAAGGGGCTTCTGTGATCAGTTCATATGGAGTGGTTTTCATTTTTCCTTCTCTTTTTTCCTTAGTATGCAGAATAATGGCAAGTCTTGCAATTAACGGACCCTTAGGGTTGATGAACTATACCTTCCTCATCTCAAGCATCAGCTAACCCTTGATAAGAGTCTGAGGTAGTATGTGGTGTTGGACTTCTGACACTACACAGAAGATCACCTTCTTTAGAACCTCTAATCCCTCCATATTTCACAGTTAACACAATGGTTTTTTGTCTGTTCCTGCTAACTTCACATCTACCCTCACTTAGCCTAGGCTACCCAAATTAGTCATCTCACCTAAAATGTTCTTGCCAATACTTCTCATTTTGGGTTCTGGGTATTGAACTCAGGGGTGCTCTACACTGACCTACATCCCCAGCCCTTTTTATTTTTTATTTTAAGACGGGGTCTCACTAGGTTACCCAGCCTAGCCTCAAGTTTTCGATCCTCCTGCCTCAGCCTTTTTTGCTGGGATCACCATGCCCTGCTTTGCCGCAGTCTGGCTGGGCACAAAATCACGAGCCACTCAAGCAGGAACAAACTTTATTTTTGAAACTGCCGCCAATGCCCCGTATGCTCCCAGGAAGATTGCCCACCGACCCACGAGGTGTTCTCCTGGACCCCCACAGGAAGTCCCTCCTCCGGAATTCCCTCCTACCGCACTTCCCCAACCAATGGGAACTCTCCAGGAGGCCGAGGTGGACAGCAGGAGTCCAATATCCATATGAATGCAGATCTTAACATAATCATATCATCTCAATGGCTTGCAACCAAAAATGTCATGCATCATATTACTTTTGTGGCTCTTAGCACTGCTTGCCAATGTTTTAAGGACCGATTCTTTTGTCATGGCTTCCTATCTTGGTTAATGTCTTCTACATACACCGACTTACCAATCTTAAGAAAGAAAAATCTCCTGGTACTTAATACATGCTTTCCCCTTTTATCACTTGGCCACTCCCCTGCTCCCAATTTCTTCATCTGGGCCTACTCACCCTCCGTATCCCACAGAGCTCGTATCTTCAGTTTTCTCCATCAATTACTTTCACATTCCAGGGTCCATGTTTTTAAATAACCTTTGTTTCCACTCTGCCTCCCTTTCTAGCAATCTGATAAAACCAGGAGATAAAATTTTTATTTTGCTTCTATTCCCACCAATTTACTCAGTCTTTTCTGTGAATAAATCACAACAGAAATAAAACCCATAATGGAAACCTACTACCTCTTTGGGGTTCTAATTATGCTGAATATCTCAGCAACATTAGATACCATTTGCGACTCCCTTCTTGGAATTATCTCCTTTCTAGCTTCTGAAATGCCATTTTCTCTTGATTTTCTTCTAATGTCTTTGAAAACCTTCTGAGTTTACTTTTCTGGAATCGTTGTCTCTATTCAGCCTTAAAAGTTGGATGTTCCACTCCATACACATTTCTATTTTGTTGTTGTTCTTGTTTTGTTGTTTTTAATTGACACCTAGGTGTACATATGTATGAAGTACAGTATGCTATTAGCTGTTGTTTGAATTCCCCAATGTCACAAATCACATAAGCCACTTCTACTTGGTGAAGAGGGTGGAGAATATGACAGAGAGGGTTGTAATTGGAAGTGTTATTCTAAAGTTGTTCCCACATGGTAAGTGAAGTGAATCGTGTATTCTTTTTCTAGGGCTACCGTTAAAAAAATTACCACTAACTTTGTGGCTTCAAAACTATATAATTTTTTTTTCTCCCTCAGTTCTAGAGGCAAGCACTCCAAAGTTAAGGTGTTTCTTCCGGAGATTCTGAAGGAGCATCCATCCCTTACCTTGTTTTTGTTTTTTAATGGCTGCTGGTAATCCTTGGCATTCCATGGCTTGTAGTTGCATAGCTCACGTCTCTGCCTCCATCTTACATGGCCTCCTCCCTGCATCAGTGTATCCGATTTCCTTCTCCTTCTTCTGAGAAGGATACTAGCCATTGGATTTTACCCAACATAAATGTAAGATAATCTCATCCCAACATTCATAACTAAATGATATCTACAAAGACTTCATTTTCAAATAAGATCACATTCATATGTAAAGGATGTTAAGACTAGGGCATTAGAGAGACACAAAATATTCACACAAAATATTCACTACAGGTCCTTATGGAAGACTCTCCCCTGACTTCTCTTTCTTTCCAGAAACTGTGCCAGGTACCAGAAATGCAGAAACGTAAAACCAATGCACTCCCTGTCCTCATGCTCACAGTCCATCATTATTCACTCACTTTCCCTACTGCCAAGGCTTTGTTGAAATTATCTCCGAATTTTCCTTCTGCCTTCCGATCTCATTAGTGCCAGATCAGATTTTAAAAAAAAACACCTATATTAGCCGGAACAGTCAAGGCCATTCTGAAATAACAAATAACCACCACCTCTCAGTGTCTTAAAACAACAAAGGTTTGTGTCTTATTTAGTCTATGAAAGAATAACTGAGGGTCTTCTCTATCTATGGCATTCTCACTTGAGGCCTAAGCCTCCTGCTTCCAAAATAGGTAAGGCTGGAGAAAAGTCAACAGTGTTTCTTAAAGCTTCTGCCCCATGAGGCACCCTCACTTTCACTCATTAGGATCAGTCCAAGTAAGTCATGTGGCTATGGATAATTCTGAAGGCAGAAAGAGAAGTTACAGTCTTCATATGGGCTCAGAAAAATACTTAGTGAACAGCTCTGATACACTCCAATGTTTGGATGGACGTCCCTTGACTATACATTAACGATTACACTCGACATGACACTCCAGGGTCTACCAACAATCCCCAATCTCTATGCACAACTTTATTGTTCTCTTCTTTTTGCCACACACACTCCACCTACACCAAATCTGATCACTCAAAATGCCTTGCCCAGCCTCACCTACTGGCCTTCAGGCCTTTGTTCACTTTGGTGCCTCCACCGGGAAGAAAACATCCTTTCCCCTTATGCTGAGGGCCATTACCAAGTAGAAATGACGCATCAAAATTTCCTTGCTAGCGTACCCCATGTTAATGATTTCGCTGTTGACATTGCATGTAAGGTGACCTTGCTCAAAGACCAAGGCGGATCCGGGTTTAGAGCTGATCAGGTTTGAGGAAGTATCCCGGTCCTTGGGTTAAGGGCGTTCCCAGTTTAAGACCTTGGATTTTAGGGAAGTTCGATCTTGAGGATTATTGCTGCTGGAATTAGGGCGTTCCTGCTACCTGAGCTCCCTTGAGTTCTCGTGAGATTCAGAGAGATTTTTGGGAAGAAAGCCTCGTGGCGTAGGTGAATTGGGTGGCAGCAGAACTGGGATTGCCCCAGAACGTGTGTGGAGGCCGGTGTGAGTTCGGGAATAAAGAATTGCTGTTTGAATCTACAAAGCTGTGTGGTGGCTCGTGATTCTGTGCCCAGCCGAGACTGCGGCACCCTTACTCATTCCTTGGGCTTATTCCCTAAAGGTCACTTCCTCACTAAGCCTTGGGCTTAGGCAGAATTAATCCCTCCCTCTGGGATCACACACCATTTTTACGTAACTCATTCTTTCACAGATCTGCTTCCTCAAAAAGCAAACCAGCAGCCAGGCCCTGGGCCACTGTGCAGTGAAGGGCTCAGCCCCGGTCCTGGAAAGTCTATTGTCTAGTGAGAAGAAAGGAATGCAACAGAAGTACACATGCCACCATGGGAGCAGGATGAGGTGCTAGGACATAATAGGACAGTTAAACTGAAATCTATTACTGGTAAGAAGGAAGCCATTAGCTGAGGATGGGGGGCCAGGAGGAGAAAGATCTGGATAGACAAAGGCATACACAAAGACTCACAGAGTAAAGACCTTGTGATGAGGTTGGAGAACAGAGGACATGCACTTAAATATAGGGGAAATATGTTGCAGACACTGTGGCAAATTGATGACTGAAACACAGATCTTAAGTTGGAGAACTACATCTCTGTTTTCTACTTTGATGATGCATCAGAAAAGCTGGTTCTTTAATTTGACCTCCTTGATCTAGCCATTTCTGAAAGTATATATCTCTTCATCCCCAATGCTATCAATTATTAGGCTGCCCTCTTTCTTTATGCATTTTTTTGTTTAATATTTTATTAATTTTAGACTTATTTAAAATTGTTATATCAACTCTTCTGGCTAATCTACCATTTTCTCCTCTTTCATTTTTAATCATTTCTTATCATTTTCTTTGAGGTATATCTATAAACAGCACACAATTACATTTTACACCTCAAGCCAAACAGATTTTTTTAGTCAATATTAGAAAAGTGAGTTTAAACCCATTTTCATAATTATTGAAATATATGCATTGATATCTACCATCTTACATTATTATTATGGGGGGGGGGTATTATTATTGTTTCTTTTTGCTACCTTGCATTAAAATAGACAAATTTCTTAAACTTCTTTCTTTTCACCTTCCAACATACATGTTATGAATGTGTTTCTTTTTAGCCTACACTCTTACATTTATAATAAACTGACAAGATCAAAGTTAATTAATATTTCTTTTCTCTATTGCAAAAAACCAAGGACTTTAACTAACTAAATTCCTTCAAATTTCTGCTTCATGACTTCCAAATTATTATAAAGGATTTATTTCCAGTTTCTTTTGAATCACAAATAGCACTGTTGTTATTATTTTGTGGAAAGCACTTCTTAAAACTGTTCTATGCTGTTCACACTGCTTCTGTTGTTTCACCACTTCGCTCTGTAATCTTTCTTCTTTCTACTGTTGTCTCCATGGCCATCTAAAATACCACCCTCAGACGTGAGCATCTGGGGCCACTGACTCGTGGCCCAGCACCTCAGTGGTAGCTCTTCTCTTTTGTATTCACAGTGTCCATCCCCAAGGGCCAGGGAACCCAGGGTCCAGTAAGGCACACCCACCTGGTATGCAACTCCTGTCCCCTTTTGACTGTGTTCAAAGATCCAGGACCTTGGAATTTCCTGCCCATGGCAAATGTTATGGCCAGTCTTTCAGTACTACTTTCTGTTCCGCGTGGAGCCTCATCTCCTTCTCATTGATATTTAGTTCCTTCTGAGTTTCCAAAATGTACAAATTTTTCTGTATTTATTTAGAGCTCAAGTCTGTGGATATGTGGGTGGATGTGTTAATATAAAAAATATGGTATTTAATAATTGTAGATTCTAGACCTAACAATAGAAGGGTTGTTGGGAGGCAAGTAGATTTTGTATGTGCCAAATCTGTTGTTTTAATTTAACGTATTAATTAAATGTAAAATTTAACCCATTCAGTCCCAAGCTTTTGATTCTGTAAATATTTCAACAAAATTGACACAGGTGTATTAAAATAGGTTGGAAATCATAATCTTAGAGCTTTTATATATGTACTATATTAATGTTATAATTTTTTTATAATATAGTTACATTATTATATAATGATATTACATAGTATAGACTGTAATTAAGTTTTTAATAGGTGTTCCATATATGGGATGTTGGGATGAAATGGATTAAGTGAAAGAAAATTGGATCTCGTTGATTTAAAATTAAATGGACTGTATTAAAATTATTTAATTATGCACTAAGTTACTCCTCTGTGGCCCAAACCATACTTCATACTAGACAGACTAAGTATGATTAACTCTAACTGGAACAAATCCCTCTATCTTTTTGAGTTACGATTTTTTTCTCTCTCCCTTCCTTCCTATTTTATATTTATTTTTATTTTTTAGCTACAATTCCTTGCGTCTTGGAAACTAGGAGACTTCTTGCACATAGAGATTTCTTTCCAAAAAATACAGCATGGAAAAGGGAGGGGGAGAGCTAAAAGAGCAACTTTACAGTTGAGAAAGCTGACAAGGTTCCTCCATCCAGTGATCAAAGTTAACACCAAGCCAAGAGCAGTGGCACACCCCTGTAATCCCAGCAGCTCAGGAGCCTGAGGCAGGGGCATTGAGAGTTCAAAGCCAGCCTCTACAAAGGCGAGGAGCTAAGCAACTCAGTGAGAACCTGTCTCTAAATAAAATATAAAATAGGGCTGGGGATGTGGCTCAGTGGTTGAGTGCCCCTGAGTTCAATCCCCAGTATCAAAAACAAAAAAAAAGTTAACACCAAGAGCAATGTCATATTACTAATATGTACACTTGCTTCAATGTGGTGAGAATGGTACTCCACTTTTACATCCTTCCTTCCCAAAACCCGGAACGTGAGAGAACTGTGTCAGACTCCAAAGAAGGACATTTTACAAATACTTTACAATACTTCAAAACTGTCAAAGTTATGGGGCAGGGGCAAGGAAAGTCTGAGAATCGGCTGTGGCTTAGAGGATTCTAATAAGACATAACTAACAAGTTAATGTGATATCTTAGATGAGATCCTGAGACAGAGAAAGGACATTTGTTAAAAGCAAAATAGGAATAAAACATAAACTATGATTATCACATTAGCACTAACTCATCAATTTTAACATTAATTTAATAATTGTTCCATATCAATTATAATGTTCATAATAGTGGAAATGAAGATGGGATATATGCCTTCACAATTTTTCTCTACATCTAAAACTATTCTAAAAATAAAAGTCCATTTAAAAATATTTTTGAAAGAAGGAAATTGTATAAGGTGATTTCAAGGAGAGTTTTTAGACCTCAACATTCTGGGATCTAGACATAAAAAAAGCAAATCTCCAAATTTTAGCAAAACTAGAAAGAAAATCTCTTGTTTAAGAAATTGGATCATGCCATCTCAACAACAATAAGTGTGTATTCATAAATATCATGTTATTTCATATGTTCCCATTTCTAACTTGGCCACCTGAGTCTATATTTTCTAAATGCACCTGTACTGATGCCATACACTTAATTCATTCACTGTAACTAGAAAATAGTAGTCCAAAGTGTGAGTATCCTGTAACATATTTATGCAGTCCCATATTGATGACATTCATGTTCTTTCCAATTTTTCACCAATATAACCAACAATGAAAGCCTTTGTATATGCCTGCTTGTAAAAAATGAACAAGAATTTCACAGACATAAATATAATTAGGGTAGTACAGATACAATTAGGGGTGTAGCTCAGTGGCAGAGCGCTTGCATAGCATGTGCAGGACCCTGGGTTTCATCCCCAGCACCTCAAAACAATAACAAACAAAATTCAGCAAGCTTTTGGATGCTACCAATTTGACCTCCAAAGTGTTTGTACCAACTTACTTTCCAACCAACCATGTATCTCTCAGTTTCATTTTCTGTATTCTTCACTAAACTTTCAAAATGGTATCTCTGTTCTTTTACCTGTTGTATTGAAAATTGAACCCAGGGTTGCTCTACCACTCCATACCCATCACTTATTATTATTATTATTATTATTATTAATTTTTGATACATGGTCCAAGTTGCCCTTGAACTGATTCTCCTCCTTCAGCCTTCCGAGTAGCAGGATCACAGGCGTGCGCCACTGTGCTTGGGGGTATAAAAATTATTTTTCACTTATAAAAATAAAAACAAAATATCAAGTATATGGTGTATTTCTTGACTCCATGGTATCTTTTGTCATACAAAGTATTAAATTGGGCTCTGACCTGAATGTTTGTGTCTTCCTAATATCTATATACTGAAATCTATGTGATGATGGTAGGAGGTGGGGCCTTTGGCTGGGTGGAGATATGAATGAGGTTAGTGCTGTTACAATAGAAGTCTGAGAGCTACCTTGCACCGTCATTATGGGAAGTCACAGTGAGAAGGTGCCATCTTTGACTCATGAGGTGGGCCCTCACCAGATATTGAATCTGATCTTGGACCTCCTACTCTACAGAACTGAGAGACATAAATTTCTGTTGTTTATAAGTCACCCAGTCTATTATATTTGTAATAGCAGTGTGAATGAACAAAAATTATAATCTAGTAGAATTTTTCTGTTGTTTTCTTTATAATTCATTTTTTAATGTAGTGAAGATAATTTTGTATATTCTAATGTTGAAATAATATTCTCCTATATTTTTTCCAAAATGTTTCATTAGTTCTACTTTTTCTCCTTAAAGAGTTAATCTATGTGGAATTTATTTTTCTTCATGGTTTTAGGTAAGAATCCAATTGCATTTTTTTCCCACATGGAAAGTTAATTACTCTCTGATTATTTATTGAATAGTTTATCCTGTACCCACTATTTGTAATGCCTTATTTGTGGCATTTCTCGTTTCTGTGATTCATTCCAGTGGTTAGCCTGCTTATTAAAATGCAGCTTTCTGGATTTCACCCTAAGATTGTAATGCAATCTATCTAAAGTGAAGTCCAGGAATCTGCAAGTGAATAGTAAACCCCGGATTCAGATGGAAACAGCCCATAACCTTACTTTACGAAATATAATCTTGGGCTTAGTAAACAACAGAGTCCAAAGGATAAGATTTTATAACACAGGGATACTTCCCTTTGAATCCCGTTTTCTTTCCACATGGTACCTGAAACTTTAACACTCACTGCTCCACAGATTCCTTCAAGGCACTTTGACTTATAAAAATTTAATCTAAACCCTTCTTCCTTTCAAACTTAGAAATTTATACTAAGTTGGAGGGTAGACCTACTTAGCTAACTTCCCTTTGATAAATAACAGTAGATTTAACTTGACCCCTAAGCAGGACTCCACCATGCACACATCAGGGTAATATCATTTTTGTAGCACTCAATAAGCTAATTATATTGGTGCAACAAAGAAATTCTCAAACATACGAGAACAACACACATAAAAAGTTATAAGCGGGGGGGGGGGGGGCAGAATTTGCTTTTTAAAAGTGGCCTAACACACTAAGCAAACTCAGACATTCAAGAATTAGTCCACCAGCTCTGACTTGTTAATTTAAGAGTTAAAAATAACTAATAGGCAAAGTGAAAAAAAATTAAGGTAGAGCCATTCTTTTCTTTTCTGTTCATTCTCTCCTTCCAATGTTACTGTTATTTAAATCTCTAATTGATTAGCTTTATGCTTCATATTAATCACTTGTCTTTGCAAGTGGATAAAGTTAAGGATGAATTAAAAATAAAAGAGCCCTGGTGTTATTGCAATCAAGTAATCAAGGCATAACACCTGTACTAAATTGATAATTTAGGTGACTATTCAACATAAGCAACAATTATATGTGTCAATAGACTTTGCCATCAGTTATTTTAAAGATTATATTGAAACCAAATTAACTCATTTCAAGGAATTTGAAACAAGACCCCAAAATTATAGATCATCAATGATAAAATCATTCCCTCCCCAACAAGAAAAAAAATTATGCTTGACACTGACCCTCTTCCTGTGGATAAAATAGCACAGGAAACCTCTACAGTCCTTACTATTCCTAACTCTGTTTATGGATCATCTATCCACTTGGATCCTTACTTAACCTTACTAGAACGTTTTCTTTTTTTTTTTAAACATTTTAAAGTTTTGCCATTTAATATTCAATAACCCATGAAGTTGGTGCTGTTATTACCTTCATTTTAGAATTAGGACTTAGTTGAGTAATTTCTCCAATGTTACATAACTGGGAAGTTGTGGAGCAAATTCTCAAATTTAGGTTTGTTTGACTTTTAGAGCTATAAGGCAGCTTTAATATCAGCTGTTATTTTTTATTTTAAAAGATCTGATCTTCTCTACCATTGTCGTTTTGCATGGATGCTGAGCATTCTTTTCTTTCTTCAAAAATCACTCCTCTACCTCTGAATCAATAGACAACATAGATAATGTGGCTTTTGTTTTCAGTCATCTGAATTAAAATCACAATGCCTACACTAACAGACTGTGAGGCTATAAAGCACATATTTAATTCTATGCCTCATTTTTATATCCGTAAGTAAAGGGATAACATTAGTGTCTTACCTATAGGGTTTGCATAAGACAAAATGCCAGTCATTATTGCTGCATTGTAGATGAACAACCATAGTTGAAAACAGATACATGTGGTTGTGATTAGTCAGCTTACTTTAAAAATGATTCAAAAAAGAATTTTTTAATCCATTATTTGGCATTTGAATACTACTGCAAAGCAAGAAGAGTTATTGGACAATAGCTAATGTTTATGAAACTCTCACCATTATAAACTCTTTGTACATATCAGTGAACTTATTTTCAAGATAACCTTTTAAAGTTGCTTGTATTATCAATATAAACCTGTGACAAAGGAAAGCTGTAATTACCAAATCTTTTCCTTTCAGCTATTGAAATAAGGTGATTTATAAAAATGCAAGGCAGGGCTGGGGTTGTGGCTCAACAGTAGATCGCTCACCTACCAAGTGTGAGGTCCTGGGTTCAATCCTCAGCACCACATAAAAGAAATAAAGGTATCATTTCCAACTACAATAATAATAAAAAAAACTTTTAAAAAATGCAAGGCAGGATAAACAAAGGGGATTTTCCAGTGCTCAATGAGCACAGCTTCCAGGAAGATGTCAGGATAAAAAAATCCTTTCTTATGGCCCAGTATCTGGGCTGGAATTCAAATGGATTGTATGTTTCTAAGCCGTGTAGTTTTACCCTTCTAGTCCACTGTGTTCTGAGAATGTTACTGAAAGCAGAATGAAAATCACAGTATCATCCACAACCTTCCTGAAGGTGAACACAAGGGACTTCATCCAAACACAAGTACTCATGTCTTCCAGACAGCTTGAGTCCATTTTTCAATGACTAACTCTTGTCTGTGACTTTTCCAGATTTATAACTTCCTCAACACATAGAGGGAACCATTCTCAGGAGGTCAGTATGCCAGAGGGCAAAATTGGTTTAAAAACCAAGCCAACCAGAAGAATACTAAAAACATTCCAGGTACCCATTACTCTCAGCAGTTTAAGTAGCATGGACAGATATCAAAATGACGTAACCACCCAAGAAAAAATTTAAGACATGAAACCTAATTTTTTTGAGATACCCAGGGCCTTGCCCTTGCTAGTCATGTTTTACCATTGAGCTGCACCCCCAGCCCTGAAACCTGTTTTTGAATTAGTTTAGCAAGGACTGAAAACCCTGAGAGTTGAACAGGGAACTTGTGAGCGAAGATAGGATAATGAGGAGTGAGTTTCAGAAGGGCCTCCTCACCTACATCTTGCACAGTGGAACTCGGGCAAGACATATAGGTGTGTGACTAGGGGAAAATGGGGTGCAGAAGCCTGGGTGGGCTTGTTGGCAAAGGCACTCATTCCCCCAGTCCTCTAACTCGGCTTCAGCTCACCATGAAACCTGAGCTTTGAACTATTTCTCTGCAATGTCAGCGTTTTCACCACTGCGTAGGAAGGGAGAAGGAGAATGTAGCTGGATGAAAACAGAGATAGAAATGACTTGTTTTTATTTTATTGGTCTATGGTTGGTTTATGGATTGGAAGAGGCAAACTATTAGCTGAACTGAAGATTCCCCTCATAAAAATGGAGAGCAGAAAATTGCACATATCAGCTGCAGAACAGGGTGTAGCCATGTTTTTGTGGCAGAACCCGTGCCCCAGCTCCCACTGCCCATGTTTCATGGCTCTTGTCCATAAAAGCGAGTGTGTTGAGTTATGCTGGTAGTACAACTAAAGGCATAAACATAAACTTGTTGAGGATGCTTAAACCAATTCATTAATGTATTGCCTGGCTCAGGCTCCTATTCTCCAGATACAAATAGCTGAGTACCAGAAATGTGTTAAAACTAGGGCAGAGGTTTTGCAAAGGGTCTTCTCACTGGTTCTTAAACCTGGCATTATCTGGGGAAAGTCGATTTCCTAATTCTTGACCATTGTAAAACTGCCAAATGAGAATTCAGAAGTGTCTGGAATTGTGATTTTTTGGAAACCATTAGGTGTTTCTGATTACCAGCTATGTTCATGAGCCATGGCTACGCTCATTTATTATCCAAAACAAAAGTATTAGTAATCCTATTTTATAGATGAGAAAGCTGAGGATCTGGAATAGGAAGCTGCTCTAGGTAACACCACTAATAAAGTGCCTTAGAGAAGGTCAAACCTATTGTTCACCAAAACGTCCCCCAAACCTACAGTAAATAATTATCAGGCTGTCTCCAATCCATTAACTGCTCATTATTTTCCTCAAAGCTATGGTGACCCCATGTACACTTTTGAGGAAGCAACAAGTTTTATCATGTTCTCTCTTTCCTATCAGAGCTCTCTCTCCCTCCCACCCATATTGGGAGTTAATGATGCTGCCCATCTTCTGACACTTGGAAGCCCACATTCTCCAACATCAGCAACCTTCCTGGTCTAGGCCTTCCTCCCTCAGGAACTGGGTGCTAACCATCAATATGGGCTAAGGGAAGGGGAAAATGCCCCACCCTCCCAGAGCTCCACCCTTCTTCCTTAACAAGGATCAATTTCCATATCTCTCAAGTCCACCCAACCACCTGTGATTCTCTATGATGTCCATGCATTAAAAGGCTTTTGCATTTTTTTAACTTCATTTTTTTAATTATTTTTTTTCTTAAATTTTATCTTTTTTATTGGTTGTTCACAACATTACAAAGCTCTTGACATATCGTATTTCATACATTAGATTCAAGTGGGTTATGAACCCCCAATTTTACCCCAAATGCAGATTGCAGAATCATGTCGGTTACACATCCACAATTTTACATAAAGCCCTATTAGTAATTGTTGTATTCTGCTACCTTTCCTATCCCCTACTATCCCCCCTCCCCTCCCCTCCCATCTTCTCTCTCTACCCCATAAAAAAAAAAAAAAAAGGCTTTTGCTTGCGGGGCATGGTAGTGTATGCTTGTCATCCCAGCTACTCGAAAGGCTGAGGTGAAGGGTCACAAGTTTGAGGCTAGCCTCAGCAACTTAGGTAAGGCCATGTTTAAAATAAAAATATAAATAGGATTGGGGATGTAGCTCAGTGATGGTGTCTAGGGTTTCAATCCATAGTACCACAAGCAAACTACCTGTATAAAATCATTCATTCTACTTTTAAAAAGTACATTTGTACTTATCAATGAGACCTCTGCTAAATATTAACTAGGATTACACTGTCACTAAAAAAAAAGAAAAAAAAAACAAACAAAAAAATAACCCTGTTGTTATCCTGTGCAGCCTAATTTCAGCCTTAAAATAATGAATTGCAGAAAACAAAGAATGGTTGGGATCACAGAGTGGAAATAACAGTTGCCAAAGGAATAATTTTAACAATGAGAACGTCAGATATCATGGAGGGAGGGCCGAATCATAGGCTTCACAAACCTTTGCCTAGGTAACAGCCATACCCCCTGCTGTGCATCAACTCTGCCCTAAACTGTCAAAAGAAGTTCTGGGGAAGACCATGTAGATGGCATCCACAAGGTTACAAAAAGAAACACTTCAAATATGTCCAGAAGTGTTCTCTACTGAGGGAAAAGAACTCACTACATTCAATGGGGTTTACAAACTTCATCCTTGATAAGAAACCCCTACAGAGCTTGTTAGGGAATTTCATTCCCTGTTCTGCCTGCTGGGGATGGCAATTCTAAGGCTGAGCTTGGGTTTGGGGTTCTGCATTTTCATCAACACTGCATGTGATTCTGCTAAGGGATTTTTCCTTAACTGGCTACTTTTTAAATTCTCACAATGTAAGCAGTTCCAAGAACAGGACAATGAACACCAGTAAACTCTTCACTGAGATCAAGGGTCAGCAAATTTTTCAGTAAAGGGCTAATAGTAAATATTTTCAATTTTTTTATGGGCCACAGACTTCTGCAACTATTCAGTTCAGCCATGGCCACATGAAAGTCCCAATAGTCAATTCAGAAGTGAATGAGCTTGGCTGGGTTCCTTCCAGTTCCTACCTTACTTATGAACACTAATGAAAATTTAAATTTCACAGAATTTTCACAGTATAAAATATAACTCTTCTTTTGACTTTTTCCAACTTGTTGTTATTAAAAATATATAAATAATTATTAGTTCCTTATAGTGCTACAGAATACCAGACAAGTAGCAATAATGCATCATACATCTTAAAATAATCAGAAGAGCCAGCCAAGGTGATGGCCCTATAATACCAGCTACTTGGGAGGCTGAGGCAGGAGGATCACAAGTGCAAGGCCAGTCTTGGCAACTTAGTGGAACCCTGTCTCAAAATGGAAAAGAAAAAAAAAAAAAAAATCAAGGTTGACTAAGAGTAGAGTTCAGTGGTAGAGAATCTCTGGGTTCAATTCCCACTATTAAAAAAAAAAAAATCAGGAGAGGAATTTATACTCACCATGAAGAAAGGATAACAGTTTAAGGTGGTGGGTATGCTAATTGCCCTAAATTGATAACTCCCCGGTGCATGTGTGAATTATCACACTGCAGTGTGTCTCATGTATATAAATGTGTCAATTAAAACTAAAAACAAAAACCCCATTCTTAGCTCAAAATTGCAGGCAGGGAGCTTACAGGTCATACTTAGCCAACTCTAATTAACCAATTGTGATCATCGTATCTAAGCTTTCCTGAGGATGAATTTTAATTACTTTTCATATTTAGACTCACCATGTCGTCCACATAAAGGAAATTACAGAAAACGCACCTGGGGAGATGTTTTCTGACCCATCCTGTTTTATTTTTGAATAGAACATTTTCACAGCTTGGTATAGGCTGATGTTTGGGGACATCCTGTCGGGCAGAGCTTCTCATTTAGAAATCACAGTTCAATCACGCTCTGATTTTATCAACTAGGAGCAAAACATGTGCCAACCTTTTCCCACAACATGAGGACCTAATTAAGCATTGTTTTTATGGGTTTCTTTCTCATATTGAAGCTAAGTAAGAGTAAAAAACGTTCCGTCTTCCAAATGACTCAAATGGCCCAGCAAATCATGAGAAACAGGTTATCATCTGTGAATGAGGAACTGGGAATGACTTTCCTTCATTATTTTTTGTGCCCAAACCCCCTCACCACCCACATCTTTTGTTGAAAATTTGCTCTAGACCAGAGAGTCTGCTCCCATTTCTAGCAAACTGGGTCATTACCAAGTCCGACAAACAGTAGTGATACAAATCTGTCACCCTATTAAAGCTTTTCACCTCCAGGAGAATTTATCAGGTCATTAGGTATGGTTTAATAAGTATCTGAAAACTAAACAAGAAATCTAGAAGAAAAACTCCAATTCTGCCACTCAAAATCAACAAGCATTGTCTTGGGGTATATTTATCCACTGGGAATAACAGGAAAACACACTTGGGTTAACCAAGTGCATTCCTTCCTTTTGAAATGCCTTTCAACCAGACTGTCCCAAACATGACTTCATCTCTTAGGGAATAAAAACCTAGTTACCTGAGGCATGAAATCCTCCTTCCCTCGCCTCATTGCCCAGCCCCCCTCAAAACAAAGTAATTCCAAGGCAGGAGGACCTGTGAGGAAGTTAGGGACAGAGGAGTCATAGCTCCCTGCCCCCCAGTCTACACATCAGCTTAGCGGCTGCTTTGGAGTCATTTTCCATGACGGGAGGTGCATCTGCCTTTCATCTTCTCACAAGCACTCTCTCATAGCCTCTGAAGATAGCCTATGGCATCCTGGCTCAGGTGGAGAAGCAGGACCCACACAGCAAAGATGTAAAACACCAGTCTGTGGACAATATGAGAGACCCTGTGTTTCCCATCAGCTGGTTGATTTGTAGCAGCCACATTCCTGGAACTCAATCAGTTAGTTGCCTCACCTGATAGAAAATGCTTACAAACCTATAAATCATTTTGGAATAAAATTTCTCAGTAGAATTAGAACAGACTGCTAGCTCCCAAAGGCCTGAAATGTGTGTATCAACTTGTAGGTCCAATTTAACAATTGGAGAGGGTTAATGACTGAAAACTGTAAAAAAAAAAAAAAAAAAAAAAAAAGTTCTATTAAAAAAGAGAGAGAGAGAGACAACAAGTGAAACGCTTTGGTTAGGGTTAGAAGTCCCATGAGTAATATAGGAAACTCAAATAAAAATAGTAGATGAACGCAATTGTGTTTGGATCACAAAAAATAATAATAATAATAATAATTACAGACTGAAGTTCAACAGTGGGCCTATTATTGTGTTAGTACAGTGATTCTGAAACCTGGCTTCATATTAGAATCACCCAGGGAGCTATAAAAGAATCCCAATGCCCAGGCTGCACCCCAAACCAATTCAAATCTACAGGGTGGGGTCCAGGCCTCTGTATTTTTTAAAGCTCCCCATGGTGATTCCAATGTGCAGCCAGGATTGGAGAATATGGAGACTATGGTCCCACCCTGCTGATGCTCAACCTTACAAAGTCTACTCACTGGATTTGCTTTCCTTATTTCCGCCAATAACTTCTTTGCAGCTAGAATGCGGAACTTTAAAAAAAATCACAGAGATTCACAGACACACATGTATAAAATACATGCATACATTATTTTTATTTATTTAACTTAGACCCTGATTATTAGTATATAAATCAGAAAAAAAACGAGTGCCTTGAAACTTACCCATCCTCCCCAAATCTTTAAAGAACCAAACTCTAAAAAACACACATCATAGATATTTAACTCATAAAACACACATACACACAAACTTTAATCACTTTCAGGAACCATGATCCAATAATATATTTAATAGGTAAGATCTCACTCATCACTATACAAGGGAAACAACAACAACAACAACAACCCACACCCAAAAAACAGATAACCAAACTTTGATTAAGACACGTGCCCTTAGCACGAGCTCTTACAGTTAGAATGGTTTATCGGTAGCACTTTGAGGTAGCATATTCTGTAAAGTAACAGAAGTCACAGAGCTGCTCTGTAGTGTCTCCTGGACACATAAGTACAGGCCATCAGCCTTGGCCCTTGGTAGAGGAAAGTGAATTTGTCCATGCTTATTTCCAACGTCCGCCTGAACACCCTTGGCCATCCCTCCACCAGACTTGTGCCTTGTGGGTTAATAAAAACATAAAGGCATTTTGAAGTATCTTTCCTCCTGATGTGCAACACCCAGGCTGTGGAGCCAATCTCCTTTTGCCACACACAGCCCTCACTGGCAGGAGACACAAGATCCCAGTGGAAAGGGAAACTGGGTGTCATGATGCCCTTTTTAATTCCTTTACCATTTAATGCAGAGTGACTCACTCCTTTAAGGCTATGAAGAGGCTCATTTCTCAATATTCGCTTCATGATTCTGACCCTTAAAAAGCCTGCCTCCCCCCATCATTCTGGAGTATCATTAAGCTTTCTGATTTTCCTGGCAGGATGGTGAGCAGAGAAACTTCTGAAAAATCCACACTAAAACATTAACAAAAAACCTAGGTGCAAGAGCAACACCAAGAACACACTTCCCCTGTGCAAGTTAAAAATAACACAAAGTTTACAGTTCAGGAAAACATCCTGCTTCTTTAAAACAAAACAAAAACAAAAACAAAAACATAACTGTTCAGCTCAGCTCTGCACTTCAAACAAATACACAGTCAAGACAGACTAAGGATTAAAGCTGCAAAAACTGGTCCCAACAACCTCAGACCCTGGTGCAGGTCAAATTTTTGCTCAATGGTCACAGATTAAAGGGATTTCTCATCCCCCAAAGCCCTTTTGTCCCAATATACTTCCTGTTTGAAAATTGATTCCTTAGAAGTAATCAATATACAAATGAATAAAAATAGCACATGTCCAGGCAAAAAAGGGCATGAGCTGGGCCTGAGTTGTCATGTAAAATTCTGTCATTCGGCATCATACAAAATTCTCAAAGGCTTCCCAGAAATAGGGCCCCAGGCATTGCTGAATGAGCCAGACACCCAAATCAACTGCTTTACGACACAACTGAGCATCTGACTTCAAGTATCCAAGGTGCTAGAGTAGCAGGTCCTCTAAAGAGCTCAGGCTGACTCTCAGAAGCCTCCATCCCACCCCGCCATGCCCATTATACAAAATGTTTATACATATATATAAATGGTCATTACCAAATAGTAGGGCGCAAGGTGAGGAACAAGAGAACTGCTCTCTGAATACACCAGCCTTACCAAGACAAATAAATTCTTAAACATTTTGTACAACTAGAAGGTGCGCGAACTGGTATTCAAGCAATCCCTTTAAAACTCTTTTCTCCCCTTTTAGTATCAAACAAGAAAACGGTTCTGTTGGGTTAACAGTGTCATTTTTAAATGCCATAAATTAAATAAGTTAGTTCACATTTTTTCCCCCAGCACTTAAATTATAGTCAGTCTCTAAAGCGCTTTTGAAGCTTGCTTTAACAATTCCAGATCTCTTCTGCGGATGCTTCCGGCCCTGGGACATCCATAATCATCTAGCTGCAAAGGTATGAATTCCTCAAGCACCCCAAGGCCCTGTCCAGCAGGACTGGTAAATAGCTTAGTCCATGATGGTTTAAACTTTCCACTGAATCCCAAAAATATGGTACTCCCTAAAAAAAAAAAAAAGATCAATTTGTATAGTTACTAGTTTCCAGCAAGATAATGCAGAAGGTAAGTCAGGGCTGAGCAAAACGAAGTTATATGTACATATAAGCACTCTACAATTCCTCATATCAGCAAATGAACTCATGAGCTCTTACCACTCAAGTAACAAACCATATCCCAACACACTTCCTCTAACACTATCCCCTTATGTAGATATTATCTTAATGATGCCCATACCTGCCAAACAAGCTCATGAAAACAGACTGGTAGCTCAATTCCACTGTAAAAGTGCATATGCTGTTAGCCTCACAAGAACTTGATAGAATAATACAAATACAAACCTTTGTTATAAAGGTGAGCTGGTTTGGCTAATCCCAGAGGTATTAATGAATCTGAAATATTCAACTGCTTTATTTCTCCTCTTGTGCTCAACAGAACAATAGACCTGTAAGTGCAAGTGAGAAAATCGGAGTCAATTCTCATCATCCAGCAGGTATTTATTGAGTACCTTTTTGAACTGAGTACGATATAGAAATTCCAGATAAAAGCAGAAATCAAAAAGAAAAACAGCTCAGATGCTTTTTTATTCTTGCTAGTACAAGTTCCAATTTTCTGGCTCCAGATGGAACTTCTCACTTTACTACAACATAGGAAAACTCCAAAGTAGAGAAAACAAAAGTTACTGACGTCTGACCCAGAGAGCAGCTAGGACTTGGCTCTTTTAAGGAATAATTTGCTGCTCATGAGAGTGCGGCTTTTGTTTTACTTAAGATTCTTTATTTACCTATGGTTTATCATCATAAACACAATCTTCTTTTTTAAATTTTCATTTGTTATATATGACAGCAGAATGCATTAACAATTCATATTACACATATAGACCACAATTTTTCATATCTCTGGTTGTACACAAAGTATAGTCACACCATTCCTGTCTTCATACATGTACTTAGGGTAATGATGTCCATCACATTCCACCATCATTGCTAACCCCTTCCTCCACCTCCCACCCCTCTGCCCTATCTAGAGCTCATCTAATCCTCCCATGTTTCCCCTCCCAACCCCACTATGAATCAGCCTCCTTATATCAGAGAAAAGATTCAGCATTTGTTTTTTGGGGATTGACTAACTTCACTTAGCATTACATTTTTCAGCTCCATCCATTTACCTACAAATGCCATGATTTTATTCTTTTATTGCTGAGTAATATTCCATTGTGTATATATATACCACATTTTTGTTATCCATTGATCTACTGAAGGGCATCTAGGTTGGCTCCATATAAACATAATATTAAAAAATAAAAATAAGAGTTGAAAGTATAGCTCTGTGGAAAGATGCTTGTCTAAGATGCACAGAGCCCTGGGTTCAATCCTCAGGACTACAAAAAATAAATTAAAAAATAAATAAATAATAAAACAAAAGCTGTTCTCCATGGTTTTTGAAAAAAAGTTTACATCTTTTAAACCTTGCCATCGTTATCATATAGTAAATCACCATAGTACTCTGATCCTTGTGGATCCTTTTCCTGGTTTAGTTACTATAGTTTCAAGGTTTATTTTAGTATTTTATACCAACAAGTCCCTTGTATTATTGTAATTTGTTTAAAGAGTTTATACTAATACATTACTGATGGGATTACAAATTAGTACTGCCACATTGGAAAGCAGTATGAAGACTTCTGCAAAGACTAGGAACAGTATCACCATACGACCCAACTATCCCACACTTTGTTTTTTATCCAAAAGAACTAAAATCAATATATAATAGTGATACATGCATACCACCTTTTATAGCAACACAACCTATAACAGTCAAGTTATGAAACCAGCCTAGGTGTCAGTCAGCAGACAAATGGATAAAGAAAATGTGATACACACACACACACAATGGAGTTCTACTCAGACAAAAAGAAAAATGAGATTACGCCATTTGCTAGTAAATGGATGGAAGCGGAGAACATTGTGCTAAGTGAAATAAGACAAACTCCCATAGTCAAGAGTTAAATGTTTTCTCTCATACGCAGAAGCTAGAAATAAAAAAGGAATACAAAAAGGAGATCTTATGAAAATAGAAGAGATCAGTCAAATAGAAGAGGGGGACCAATGAGGAGGGAGGAGGGGAGGGAAAGAGGAAGAACTGAGGAATGAAGTTGACGAAATTATGCTATGTGCATGTATGAATATATCACAATTCAGTATTGTATTTAATTTCTTAATGTGGGTCTTGACTTTTAGACTAAGACTGTTAAGTTCTGTGCTGGGGTTGATCTTTCTAAAGCAGTGGAACCTCAATTCAAAATTAGCCAGAGGACTGTCCCCAGCAACCCTGAAGACATGACTTTTGTTTATAGGTCAGAATTACTCAGTACTCTGCTGTGAGAACATTAACAGATCAGCTTGCCACCACGTGCCACCGTGTGCCCCCAGGTATATGCACACAACCACACACATACATGTACACACACAAGCAAGCCTTCAGTCTTCCTAGACATCACTGCCAGTTGCCCCATAATTTCCCAATACTTGGTTAAAATGCAACATACATACAGGAACACATTCCTAAGTGTCCAAAAGACTTAAGTTTTTGCAAACTTAACATAGTTGCGTTACCAGCAGCCAGATCAAGAATTGGTATTACTGATCTCTCAAAAGCCTTTCTTACTCTTTCTAGAAACTACGTTTTTAATTAGTTGGTTTTTAACTCAAATCTATAGGTTAACTTGCAGGACTTTTGTGTTGTCCTAAATATTTGTGGTGAAATTTATATCCTAGACTGTTTTAGGGGAAATAAGTGCATGTGTTTTCATCATTAGGAAAAACTTTGAAACCCTTAAAGAATATGGTAACCTCCCATAATTATCTTGAACCATAAGATAAAACTATAGCCAACCCTCCATATCCATAGGTTCTGAATACATGAATTCAAGCAATCAGATCAAAAATATTTGGGAACAAAACTACATCGGTATTGCATATGAACAGACTTTTTTTTCTTAGTTACTGTTCCTTAAACTATACAGTATGACAATTATTTACACAGCGTTTACACATAATCTAGAGATGATTTGAAATATACAAGAAGATGTGCACAGGTTATATGCAATTATGACACCATTTTTATATGAGGTGCTTGAACATCTTCAAATGTTGGTATTTGCAGGGGGTCCCGAAACCATCCCTCATGGATACTGAAGGTTGACTTTATATTACACATGGAATACTGCACCAAAATAATCCAGTTAGTTCATGAGACCTGGTCCTGTGATCTATAAAAAACATAAGTAATAACATCAACTGAAAATGATTTGAAAGCTAGACAGGTCTTCACTCCCTGGGAAGCTTATGCTCTTCCCTGAATGGCTGCACTCAGCATCTGCAGCAAAGCTAAGAGGCAGAGAGGACCCTGAGTTCACATCTTTTCCCCCAGGAAAGGTCTGACCAACCCTGAAAATGAAAGGTTTCTCTCCTGTACATCTTTCTTCAGATATCAACAACAACCAAAAACAGACAGACCAGACATTCAACCACTTAAAAATTAATTTACCCTTTTACAGTCATTTCCAAATGACTTCACTTCCTAAATATAGTAGAGTGCTGTGCAAGGGTCAATCAGTGGGACAAAGAAAACTGCCGGTAAAGGTACTTCAAAATGGTAATAAACCTTCTGGGGAGTTGGGTACAACATAGAACAATTTAGTACTAAAAAGCAGCACAGTAGTGTTCCACACAAGGAACTTTCCTAAGAGCATTCTTATCATTTGCAAAATCTTCTAACATTTCAGTTCTGCCATGGATAAGTAACAGCTTGTCAACTGATTGGACCACACAGGCATCACGCTGAGGTGAAAAGGAATGAGTACCTTTCGCAGAGCCCCGAATGCCCACAGAGTTAAAGACCAGGTAGACATACCAAAGCTGCGAGGTGACCAGTGTTACCTGTGTAGAGGACTCCACATCCTCAAGGTGGCTTATCCCTGGTACAGAGTGAGCCAGACCTACCTTGAAGGGATGCTTGTTTTCAAATACTCTTCCATGCGACTGAAATCAGCAAGAAGGAAAAGCTTTCTTTCTGTCAACCGGAAGGGAACGCTGCACGCATCCACGAGGAGGAGGAGGACACCTGCACTTCGGAAGGGAAAGTCGGTGCCATTGACCTGAAGATACAAAATGTCCTCTGCTGTCATCACTGTTGCAGGAAGATCTCTGGGATAACTGGTCTTTCTAGCCCCTTCTAACCCATGAATCAGACTGTATTTCAAGGACTCGAGTTACATGTTTTACTTATTCTTCCCATCCAATGTCTGAAACTGCACCTTGTTCCTCTAAACTCTACCTACATACTATGCTTCGATCTTTGCTGATAGAGTAAGAGACTCTGAGCCCCACCAAGCTGAGCTGGGTGACCCTTCTGCACTGCTTGGGACTTCATGTCTACACACAAGCACTGTCACTAGGGCAAGAGCTCTACAGTGACCAGGGGCTGGCCTCTGTGCTACACCTATATACAGATCACAATCTGATTCATGGAGTTTGAAATATCATTTAAGTCCAACTGTTCTATCTCTTTTAGCTCTAAATATAACCCTCTTCTGACATCAAAAGAGCAAAATGGTGCTTTTAAATGAGTTTTGAGCTACATTTTATTTTACAATGATCATGAGCTGAATTTTCATAATCATCCTCTTTAATGGTTTGTGATCTTTTCAAGAAAGAAGCATACTCTGGACACATCCAAATATTATTAAGTTCTCAGCCAAAAAGGAAAAAATAAAACAGAGCTGGCTAAATACTAATCCACAGGCAATGTTACTCTTTGGAAAAATCATAAACTGAACTAAAGTGAGCTAGCCAAGGAGAAACACTCTCACCACTTCACCTGACCTGACTTGGAGAAATTATATTCAAATTTTATTTCTAATCATATTGATCTTCCCAAAATTCAAAATAGTCTTGTTAGTTATGTTTAAATTGCTCTAATCTAGTGAAGAGATCTGGAGATTCTGAAGTAAATTTTCTATGTGCAAAGACTAGAAGAGATTCCCTTATTTCAAAAAAAATCTGAATGCTTAAGATTGAAGTACAGCTGGATGTGGTGGCACATGCCTGTAATCCCAGCAGCTCAGAAGGCTGAGACAGGAGGATTGCAAGTTCAAAGCCAGCCTTAGCAATTTAGCAAGGCATGAAGCAATTTAACAAAACCCTGTCTCAAATAAAAAAAAGAGCTGGGAATATGGCTCAGTCATTAAGTACCCCCGAGTTCAATCCCTGCCACCAAAAAAATTTGAAGCACATTTGAGAAAAAAATATATAATGATTTTCAATACACTCCAACTGTTCTTGTGAAAAACTATCCTCCAAAACCTGTTAGTTAAATTAAAACTTTCCATAAAAAACAACGCAATGCCAAGTCCCAGGAAAGAATGCTTATATTATGTATCTGCAAGAGGGAAAAGCTGTTTTTCTGTCAACCAGAAGGGAACGCTGGAGATACACAGTGTCCCTTGATTGTTCCAGGGTCCCAGGCACCCAATGTGCAGTAGTGGAATCAAACTAAGTCTTCAGACCTTGGGCATAACCTTTCTGAAGGTTTGTTGTTGTTGTTGTTTGGGGTTGGGGGGACAAAACAATTTCTTCTTCAATTATCTAGTGAGCTATTAGAACAGTGGGCCTCCTCCCTTATGCAACCCCCAGCAGATGTAATCAGTAGGCTGGGATCAGCCTTCATGAATGCATGAAGAGGCTGAGCTAATAAATTCTATGCTCATAAAATTACATCTTCAGCATCGTACAAAATAAAGGACTGTTAACACAGGGGAATGAATGTCAATACAGTCTTTAAGAAATCTTTGAACTACATTTAAACAGGAATCTCCTTAATTCAAAAGCTATTAAGTAAAATTTAAATTTAAATTCTGGAATTAGATGGTGGTGGTGTTTGCACAATATGAATGTACTTCACACCACTGAACTCAACACCTAAAAATGGTTAAGATGGTAAATTTTGTGTTAAGTGTCTCTTACTACAATAAAAACAAATTGGGAAAGAAAAAAAAACTAAAATTTAACTTTGTCCACATAAAAATGGATTTGTGATCATGTTGTCCACCACTGGGGAAAAACAAAAAATGAACTTCTGAAGAGATCATGTGAGACAGGGTGCAGGTCCTGGCTGGCTATGAACCGGATGGCTAGATACCTACTCCCCCAAAGAGCTCTTTACAAGGTGGCTCCCAGGTCAACCTAGTTTGGGATAGGTCACAAGCCAAGGTTCGATTCCCATGACTAACTTGACTCTAAGCCCAAATTCTAGCGTTGACACTGAGACTCATTACTGTACTTCCATTAAACCACTTTAAAAAAGACAGCTAATTCTTGTATTTTCACTTTCCTCACACCCCCCCCCAAAAAAAACACTAAAAAAATAGACAATCTCAAAATAAAAAGCTAAAGAAATTTTAAAACCTTCATTCCCCATATCTTGAGAGCTCATTTTAAGTTGAAAATCAAGGTAAAACAGTTTTCTATGTGATGATTGCCTATAGCCAACCAAAGATGCCTTTTCTCTTATAGAAATGAAATCAGGGTCATCTATAACAGTGACTAAAAGATAATGTGAACAACTGTTAACATTAGCCTAAAGTAATCAGTAAACAATCCACTTGGAAAAAAAGAATTCTGATAATAATGTATTTCAAAACACATTACAAATGTTTAAAGAGGTTTTTATGCCTCATTGTATCATTTGCCACCAATAATCAAAAGGTTGTTAAAACCAGTGACTACTCTCAGAATTAATATAGGTCATCAGGATAAAGGATAAAAGCAAGAATCCACCGCAGGATACACACCTGCTATGGTCAGAATGTTGTGGGGGCAAAACTTCTGTTGTATTCCTAATTCCTGTAGTGATGGTATTAGGAAGTGGGGCCTTCAGAAAGTAATCGGGACATGAGAGTGAAGCCCTCAGGATAGGGACTAGTGTCCTTAGAAAAGGAACTCAAGAGAGAACCCAACCTTTCCACCATCTGAGGACACAACAGAAGGCACCAAGATATAAGAACCAGAAAACAGGTCCTCCTCAGAGGCCACATCTACCAGTGCTTTGACCTACCTGTGTGCTGCCCAGCTGCCAGAACTGAGAGAAACAGGTTTCTGTTGTGTGTAAGCCACCCCGCCTCACAGCAGCCCAAATAGACTAAAACAACACAAGACAGTACTTACAGAAATAATAGATGGGTCTCCGCGCTGAGTCTCTGCTTTGCTAGGTGACTGAAATCGCACAGGGAGGTAGCTCTTGTGAGGATCACTGGTAAACACCACCTAGATAGGAAGAGGTTCCATATTTAAGGAGACTATATCTTCTTCCCAAAGGGTCCATCAAGAGAAACTCAATTATATTATTAGTGCCATTGTGTTTCTGTTTCTGAGATTTCTGTACATATTGCATAACCTAGAACTCCATTTTTTAAAAATGTTTAATACAAAAAGTGTAGTTTTTCATTTTCTGAAACAATCTGTTTCGAACAAATATAATCTTGTTGACAAAATTAATTCAGGGGCTGGAGGTGTAGCTTAGTGGTAGAACATGGGCTCAGTATGTGCTAACCCCTGGGTTTGATTCCTAGCATCCTCCCCTCAAAAAATTCAGTCATTTCAGTAAATGACTTAAAAAATATGCATTAAATTTAAATTATTGTAAACATTTTGGGCAGATACAGATACAAATCTTTTTAAAAGTTCTTTTCTGATTAATTATCGTGAATTGGGGCTCAGTCATTCTAGGATTGAGGAAAGAAGTACATACAACAAGGGCTACTCTGTTTAAAAATTTCCACTGGCCTTGTACATGACCAGGTCTCAGCACACTTCTGTGACCTGCAGAGAGTCTCATGACAGAGCCACACCTAGGGACAGGCCCTCATTTCTCCCTAACCTATCACATTCAAGAGGCAGGGCCCCTCCCTCACTTCCCCATGAGCTCTGCACCTTCTTCCCCACACCCTGCCTTTGTGATTCCTTTTCCTCATCCCTTCCACTCCTCCAATCTCGCCCCACGAGGCTGTCTGGTCATTCAAACACTTAACTCTCACATAATTTAATACTTCAAAGCGTATTTCCTAATAAATCAATGTCAACAACTTTTTTGCAAGAATAATCATCAGAAGACTAAGCAGCACTCAGAATCTGGACACTTCTTTGAATTTCAGGTTTGGAGTCAAAAGTTCATATGAATTTTCCTACTTACTTCTAAATACATGTGTTTCGTTTTGATATTCAAAATAAAAATTCCTCTCAAACTTCCAAGTAAAAGTGATATTCTCAAATACTTCAAGTATTTTGCAACTGAACAAAGTCAGTACTTAAGACATTAAAAAAAATTATGATCAGTGCTTCTGGCACAAGAATAAAGAATGCTACATGTTAATGCATGAAACTGTTTAATGAAATAAAGCCTAGGATGTTTCCAAGGATGACTTAATCATTGTCACAAATAATGTTGATTATAAGTTATATAAAGTCTCTTCAGCAGCATGCAGGTGTAGTTCAGTGATAGAGAGCTTAACTGGTATGTGATGGGGCTCTGGGTTCAATCCCCAATACCACACAAAAGTAAAAATTAAATAAAGTCTCTTCAGCAATGAAGAACTTTCTGAACAAATCCAACTCAAGAATGAGGCTGGAAAAATTAGTCTCTCACAAAGATTATCTCAAACTATCACTTTAACAGTCAAAATATTGCATAAGGGTTAGGGTACAGCTCAATGGTAGAGAGTGTGCTTAGCATGTGCAAGGCCCTGGGTTCAACCCAAAATACCACAAATAAAGAAAAAAGAAAGAGAAAACATGCACCAACAAAGGGCCCGTAGACATGTACATATACCAACAAACTCTTCATATACACAAGGCTTTTTTGTTTTGTCGGTTTGCTTTTTGGTTTTACTTGTATGGGAGAATATAGGCAACTCAAGAGTATGGGAGACTGAGATTGTGATAGGAGTTGCCATTAAAAACAACAACAACAACAACAACAGTCATTCTCTATCCTATTGGGCAGCATAAATCCATCTTTCTCTCTCTGCTTTCTCTGCCACAAAGCCAAAAACAAATGAAAAGAGAGAACAAAATAAAGAATTTATGCAGTGAGAGATTCTGTTTCCTCAAATTCATCAGGCTGATTAGAAATGAAAGCTCAAGCTTTAGAAGTTTTCTCCGTATAAGTAGGCAGTATGCATTTCTGTGATAATTCAATTCTTGCTCTAAAAACCATCTTCAGTAGAACTCAAATGTGAATAGAATTAGAATTACCTGCAGGACTATTAAGCTGCAGGCTGCTGGGCCCCTGACCCAGAGCTGCTGACTCAGTAGGACTGGGGTAGCCCAAGAATTCCCACTTCTCACAAGTTCCCAGAGATGTTGTTGCTGCTGGCTGGGGGGACTACACTTAGAGGACAATTACCTTAGCCCATATTTGTTTTGTGAAGACTAAAAATGAGTCGGGGCAGTATTCATTCTGTATTTCTTTTTCACTTGGAAATGGTCGGAATCCTTTGGAACCCATTCATATGTGGAATTTAAGCACATTGTTTGGGTTTATTTCCACTGCCATTTTTGACCCAAGATCTATTAAAATATAGTAGTCTAATCAGAAATCTATCAAAGGAAGCATTTTTCACTTCTAACCAAAGTCAGTCTGTTCTTTGAATTACAAGGAAATTTAATAGCACATGCTTCAAAATTAAAGAGTGGCTTTTCACCTAAAAAAAAAAAAAAAAAAAAAGGAAACAATTCTCACACAAGCTGCACATTTTGAGGAGAAATTTCACACTACCAATAAAACAAAGCATTTTTATATCACTTTTTGATGTATAAACCAAGTAGCAACATGGTAACGGAATCACAAATCTGGGAAAGAAAAAAGGATGGCCAATATAGTAACCTCTAATTTCAAACTATAAAAGCCACAGCTAATCAGAGTAAACTGATGTCTCACAGGGAACAGGTACTTTTGTTATAAATTTGGACTACTTTGCTTCTTATAAGGATCACATTCTATAATAGGCCCAAATTTAGGAGACACCAGCAAGTGTTTATAAATTGCCAACACATACGTTTCAAAGAAAAGTGCTCCTATTCCAAAGAAACCCCCTGATTTTTGCTCCCAGACCACAGTCCACTCTTCTTCCTTATTTACCTGGTGAGTGCCACAGCCTTGACAGAGTCTGGTGAGCATGGACGGCATGCGCTTGACCACTGATGGCTTTCTATAATACTGTGGATATGCTTTGGCCATGCAATTACTGATGTCTTTTGAGTCTGTTGATGCCAGGATCTTGACTCTTTCACATCCCTGAGATGAACAGTAACTGTGGCCATCCCTGTGGCTTTTGGCTTTGAGATACAAAAACAGTAACCTGCACAAAGCAAAGAGCAACCCATCTGGTGTTAGACTTCCTCTCAAAAACTTATAAAATTCCTCAAATCAACTCATGGCCAAAGGGATTTCTCCAATAAGTAACTTTTCGTTAGAAGAAAAATTAATTGCAAAACCAATCGAATTGTTTCTCTTTCTTCCCTGTCCTTGTAGGGTATTAAGTCAAATGCAGTACTGCTTTGGAAAATATTTCAATTCTTTGATTCAGTCATTCTGGAAGATATCAAAGTTGATTTCTGGTTTAAATTAGTTAAATAGGTAATCTGAGAGCATGGAATTTGGCCTGGCTCAAAAATTCCTTAGAAAACTGTATACTTGTATTGAGCTTAGGATTCCTAAATTGATGTGGTTTCTTCTTCTTCTTTTTGTCTTTTTGTTCATAAATCATTTTGGTTTAAGGTACAAAATTGAAGTCATAAAACAACAACTCTGCTTGGCTATGGTCAAGATAGTCTCAAATCAATTCCTGTGATGTGTTCCAAGAGCACATGAGCCTGGGGTCCTTCAGTCTGTAACTGAGCAAAACTCAGTCTAAATCAACAGTTCCACCCTCTCCAACTTTTCCTCCTACTGCCAAGATGGTCAGAAAAATCTAACTTCCAGGCAGCAGTCCAATATCTACCTGCAAACCCAGTCTTTCTAAACCAAAGCAAGTCAAGATTCTAAAGAACTTTAATAAAATGATTGATAACCAGTAATCAAGAATTCATATTTTGGACTGGGGCTGTAGCTCAGTGGTAGAGCGCTTGCCTCGCATGTGTGAGGCACTGGGTTTGATTCTCAGCGCTACATAAAAATAAATAAATAAAGCTATTGCTACAACTAAAAAATATTCAAAAATAAAAAAGGATTCATATTTTAATATGAGGTCACTGAACAATGCAATGTTTCGATTAAGAGGTAAAAAACTGGGCTGGCTGTAGTTCAGTGGCAGAGTGCTTGCCTACATGTGTGAGACATTAGTTTTGATCCTTAGCACCACATAGAAATAAATAAAATAAAGGCATTCTGTCCATCTACAACTACAAAAAAAAAAAGAAAGAAAGAAAAGAGAGAGTTAAAAAGGTAGTCACTGCCTTAATATCCAATAATTTTAGAATGTCAGGGACCTGAATGAAATGTAATTTCTGAAATATAATTAAAATTGTAAAAATAAAGGGAATTTAAAACAAAATTGTTGTTCAGAGGCTGAGGGATTCTTGAGATACCCAGACCAGAAAATATTTACCTCTTATTATTCAGGTAAATCATTAATTAGTGGTTACCAGACTATGCTTACAAATCTGGGTACTCCATTTATTTTTGTGAAAAAACAACTGGGAATGTGGAATTTGTCATCTACAGAATAAAAATGCAGGTAGATGGTTTGACTCTAATTAGAAATTGAAAATTAGTGATGATTATTAAGAAAAAACTTAGGCTGATCACACTGGTCACTGCAGGTCCTGGAGAGAAAATGAGTTGAAATTTTTTCAAAGGCCAACCAGACACTCAACAATTGAACCCTAATTTTCTTCCCCCCAATCAATCCTGCCACCCTTCTCCCCACTCTGAGCTTTTTGCCTTTCCCCAAACATGCCATGCCACATTCTTCCATGCGTCCATGCATTTGTGCACACTGTTCTTTCCGCCTGCAAACCTCACCCATCTCTTTTTCCATCTCCTAATTGTTCCTTGGGAGGTCCAGTGTCACCCTATCAGGATGTCACTGGTTACTCTAGGATAAGTATCCACAAAGGCACATTAAATATCCCATTATAGAACTTACAGCCTTTAAATCTTTCACTCTCTTAATTACTTGCTTTGCATGCCCACATCTTTCAATGGACTGTGAATTTGTGAAAGAAATGCATCTTATTTACATTAATGTCTTTACAGTACCTAGACAATGGTATATGGCTGGAATGTCAGCTTAAGGATGGAGACTGAAAGAGCATGCCACTTGCTGGAATAAGACAGGAGGTCAAGCCTACCATAACCCACAGGCTGAGAGACTGTAACTGGACAAAAGCAGACAAAGCCAACAGGACCCCAGGAGAACAGGATTAGAATTAAACAGTGGAAAGATGCAGCCTAGAGAAAGTTGAAAGCAAATATGCTATGGTTATACAGTGACCTTCAAAAACTCAAGGTCAACTTGAAAGACAACTTTAAGGCAGCAGCAGGAGAAAAATGCGCTTCCACTGAAATCTGAACTCTATCACATGTAAAAATAACTACCTTTGGACTTGAAGAAAAAAGGATTTTCAATTTCAGTTGGGTCACTGGTTATTCATTGTCAAAGATAACTTCTCTCCCTAAATTGTCTTAATATGTAAATAGCAAACATCTTCACTCAATTCCTACTGCCAGCTACAATAACCAGTCATTCTAGTTCTCCTCTAAACCCTTAATAACGATGTGCAGAGAAGCACCCACATCAGCTGCTTTCCTAAACAGCTATCACATCACAGGCAATTCTTGGCTACGATGAAGAACTAGTAATTTCACCATTAAAGAAAAATAGCATTCATTCTCATGCCCTGGTTCCACTGAATTACCCTGTGCTGGAGTCAAAATAGAATTTCCTCTCAGACTGCTTCCTCTGCAGTTCTTCCAGCGAGTTCACGGGCTCATAGTCTTCAACTTTGGATAATGAGCCACTCTGCCGTTGTAAAAAGCCAAAGGTAACTTGAAAACTTGTGTTTGATGGATAGCAGAGGCCTACTCGAATCCAGTCATTCCTTTAAAGGAGATACAATTAAAAAAATAATAATAATTCACACTTGAGTTAAAATCCTTTGGGAATCATGGCATATGTAAATTTTAACTATAATTTATTCCTTCTTAAATTTCCACTGTATGTTGAGCCACTAACAATGAAAATCCCAAACCCTGACATACTAACCAATCACCTACTTTTATCTGTTGCCCACATTTCTCTTAGCAATAAATTTGCAGAATATATTCTACAGAGGAAAAAAAAAATCTGGTTTCAACAGGATTTGGGAGACTGTGAATAAACATTGAATAAATATACTCAGATACTCCAAATGGATAAGAAAGCCAACTGAGATGATTGGGTATGAGTGCATTGAGACAGAAAGACTAACAGCCTGGTGGTGGAAGTGTATAATGGTAAAATCATTCTGAAGACTTTTTCTATTCATAAATATATTTTTATCTTTTGTAATAATATTAAGAAATTTCTAGTGGCAGGCAGAATTGCTTTTTTAATGCCTTTGATGTGTATCACCAAATTACCTTAGTATTTTTAATGTCGTTAGGTATTGAATTATCCTTTTAAAAAGTCATTTAAAATAATTTGCTTTTTTTTTCATCTTTTTATTGTTCACCATTTTAACCATTTCTAGCTGTAGCAATCAGCGGCATTGGGTATATTCACCTGGCTGTGCACCCATCACCACTCTTCATTTCCAGAACTTTTCCATTGTTCCTAAAGAACTTTCTCAATCTGTTATAAGACCTTTAAATTGTCACACAAGTTTTACCCAGTAATCCCACTGATGAATAATTAGAAATGCAAATAGAGATGTTCCATGAGGTATTTATACTAGGAAATGAGCAGGGGACAGGAAAATACTAATATTCATGCAAGAAGGGGCAGTTAAAGAAAATTTCTGCACATCCATATGTGCAGGAAAACCTGAGTATGGATAAAGAAGAGAACAATATAAATGTTTACATGCTACCCTTTAACTAGGACTACAGATTTTTTTCAATTTTCTTTTTTTAATGTTTTTTTCCTGTACTTTCTTTATTATGTAAATAAGTGAGTATGGCTTCCTAACTCTTTTGGGGGGTACATACTGGGGATTGAACTCTCGTGGTGCTTCACCACTGAGCCACATCCCTAGCCCTTTTCTTTTTCTTTTTCTCTTTGAGACAGGGTCTCACTAAGTTGATAAGGGCCTCCTTAAATTGCTGAGGCTGGTCTTGAACATGATAAACCTCCTGCCTCAGCCTCTTGGTCGCTGGGATTATAGGCATGCACCAGTGTGCCCAGTGGTTTTATAACTCTTAAAGGGTTATTTTCAGAAGTGGAACTATGACAAAGTCTATGATTGCTCTATAATTATATTAGATTTGGAAAAAGAAATTATCCACGTCTTCTTCTTGCCTCTCCTCGTCACATAATTTTTATAACTTCTACCTAATTAAACTAGAAAAGCATGGCTAACTTTTAGGCCCATGTGGATTTTTGAAACTTTTAGGTTCAGCCTTTTTTCACTTGAAAATGTTTTTACTTGCTTAGTATGCAATGAAAACCTTGCACAGTACTTTATACAGAACTTGTGCATTTTTTCCCCCAGTACTGAGGACTGAACCCAGAATCCTCTGCTTGCTAGGCAAGAGCTCTACCACTGAGCCATGTCCCCAGTCCTGCATCATTTGATTCTAACATTTCACCTCAAGTGCATAATCCTGCTCCATGTAACTTTTTAGAATACCATCACTCACTGACATTTCTTCCCAATCCTCCCTGACTATTATTTGTTTCTTTTATTGAATTCTCTGGAACACACGGACAGTCTCAGATTGGACTTTAAGAAATCTCACCCTGGAAAAGAGTATTTCCTCCATAAAGAAACAATAAACACTTGAGAAGATAGATATGTAAAACTTGACTTAAATAAGCTATGCATACATGTATCAGAACATCATGTGGTAACCCATAAATATGTGCAATGCTTATGCTTTCATGTATCAGTTTTGAAATAAGCTTAAATTTACAAATAAAAAAAAATCTCTCCTTCAACACAATGTGGACTAAGCATTGGACACAGGGAGACTTAGAAAGAGGCTGCTGCAGGGTTCCAAGAAAGAGATGATGATGGAAACCGGGCATACTGGGGCATGTCTGTTATCCCAGAGGCTCAGGAGGCTGAGGCAGAAGGATTGTGAGTTCAAAGTCAGCCTCAGCAAAAAGTGAGATGCTAAGCAACTCAGTAAGACCCTATCTCTAAATAAAATACAAAATAGGGCTGGGGATGTGGCTCAGTGGTTGAGTGCCCCTGAGTTCAATCCCCAGTACCCCCCCCCAAAAAAAAGGCGGGGGGATTGATGATGGCCTGAATTCAGTCATAATCTGTGGGGGTAGAAAGCAGTAGAGATCTGAGTGACATCAGGAGCCAGAACCAACAGGGATGAAGAGGAAAAAGGCAGAGTGAGGAATGAGTATGGGAAGTTTTAGAGAAGTGCTAGAGAGAAGCAATGGTTCAGTGTAGAGCACGTGCCATCTGCCTAACTATTTCAGAGCAAAGGCACCCACCATGATGAGCACCCATTCTTGGAAGTGACCTATTTATAGCTCAACTGTAAGTTCTATTCCTCTCTGTTTACTTCAACTGGGTGTTCAAAGAGAATCCGATGAGTCAGAGCTTTATGACCAGTCAGGTGAATGAGCCATGGCAATTTTCTAGGCACATATCTGAGCAGCTTCATAGAACCCCACAGGCTAACAGCTTTACAGATCTAGATGTCTTTGCTCCTGCCCTTCAAAATACAGTGGGCCTCCTTATCTGCAGAGTAGACATTCACAGGATTCAACCAATGAACCCCAATTCAAAAATATTTTCAAAATAAAAAATTGCAGCTGTGGTGAAAACACACTCTTTTCTTATTATTGTTCCTTAAACTATATATAATTATTTGCATAGCATTTATATATTAGGTTTTATAAGTAATCCAGAAGTGGTTTAAAATATACAGGACGGTATAACAGGCATTGAGCATCCACAGATTAGTACTCATGGGTGGGTGGGTGGTCCTAGAAACCAGTTCCCCAAGGACACAGAAGGACAACTGTAGTCCCCTTTCTCCTATCTGACTTCACTTTGGGTCACTTTTCCTAACACCCTATGTTCCCATCTCATCAAATCCATCATTCCCCAGGTAGAGTAGGCCCTGTCCCAACTCTGATTTTGTAACAAGACTGACCAAAGTATCACTTTCTGACTGCAGCCTGGCCCCACTCCCTAAGGCAGATTTAGTTGCCATATCCTCTACCCACTACAGGGAAAAAAGAGTTTGGGTTTATCTATTCATTCAGGTTTTTTTCCCTGCACATCTGAGTTCATTTTTCTTTTTATCAACTGACACACTTGTGTAAATTAATGTAAACATATCAACTTGGATTGAGTTTGATATCATTGGGACAAACAACTGAGAAGGGACAAAATCATGCTTTAAGTCAGGGCATTTAAACCCCAACTCCCTCCACTTACCCACAGCAGATATTACCAATCAAACCCACTTTCTTCTGTCGAGTCTAAACTTGGCATCAAAAATCTTTTAATTTTACCAGTGCCCATTTGGAAAATCATATAAAACTTCTTCCAACTTCAGCTACAGGGACTTAAAGTTCAGCAGCCTACCTTAAAACTTATTGCTATACCTTGGTCTCAGAAAAAAAAGAAATGTTTTCAAAATAACAGGACCCAATTTATATAAATAATCTCTTTACTCCATCAACACAAAACATACAGCCTCTCCACAACAGGATCAAAGTACATGAAATAGGCATTCTTGATAGGAAGGAAATATGTTATTGTTTTCTTCACTAAGTCAGTACTTGCTCAACTGTTTGAAATGACAGTAATAGAAACATACTTGTTGAAGTTTACGAGGTATAGAAAAGTAGTCCGCGGTGCTGGCCCATTCCAATGGATGGTGTAACCCTTCTCCAGCATGATCACAGGCTGGTACTGAGGAAAGGCAGCCCTCTGGTTAATCCCCCGGAGTACCATAGGGTGGGATGGATACTCATCTCGTGTGATGGTCATACTAAGATTTTGTGTGTTCCATGTCTGTACATAGACCTTGAAAGAACAAATAAGAACTGAATGAAAGAGGATGAAAATTGAAATAACTATACAAATCTTTCTAGCACAAAGTCAAGGGTCTCTACATTAAAAAGAGAGATTCTGTGATCTGTGCCAGACTACATGAGCAGTGGCCAACTACATCCTAAGCCACACTTAACAATGCAGCCTGCTTAAACTAGATGTGGTCAGAACAGACCCTGCGTTCTTGCTAGCCAAGATCTTCATCATCAGTTCCACCACTGCAGGCCAGCTTATTCATCAGAATATAAAACTCCTGTGGCTTATTCAGCCTGTCATGAAATCCCTCAATCTGAAGAACACATGGGCAAAAAAAATTAGTAAACTAATGTGAAAACTGATACCCTCTACTCAAATCTAAGAGATTTTCCTCCAAACCAAGAGATGGAAAATTTATATATCTTGGGGCTTTGGCTTTCAATTTTCCATGACCTACATTAGCCCAAGAAGTCATTTTTCACCCATTCAAAAAAAATTATAAAGTACTCTGCAGCAACTGGAAAAACATTAAGCTGAGACAAATTTGAAAATCTTGAATTTATTCCAGTGGCATTCGAGCCGCTCTTCATGCCAAAACAAAACCTTCCACAAATGCATCTTCCAAAGGACAAACCTCAGAACAATTTCCTAAAACAAAGCAGTATCCAGTAACTAAATTCTCCAGAAGTATTAAAACGTTTGGAGAATATTGATGCTTAATGAAGAATACTTCCATATTTTTTCTGCCATTTCTTACAATCTTGTCTATAATGACTTAATTAAATATATGTTCTTTTGTTCATGTCTGACAAATTTAATACTCTTCTGTACTGACACCACTTAAAGACTTAAAAATAGATGGAAAACATACTTTTAATATTTCTGATTGTTTTTATTTAAATACCCACGTAATATATACTTTAATATATATTATTTTCTTAAGTCTTTTATTTATATTTGACATATATTTGATTTGGGGGGAGGTGGGCAGGCAGACATGTACATCCCCCACTTCCTGCCCAAGGATGACTGGAGGTGGCAAAAGTGACTTCAATTCTCTGTTACCACCTTTCTTCCTGAGTATCTTTATGCATCAGGTATGCAAAGAGCTCATATGCCATTTAAAAATGTTTACATACAGCTATAAAATAACTATTCTATCTTGGGATTCAGATGCTACTGTCTTTTGCCTACAAATGTTTGCTACGTTATTTCTACGCGAGAGCAAATGGTTACAGATGAGAACTTCCAGCCCAAATTACAAATTCTCAGGCGAGAACTCCTGACCCGCAGTTTTACCATTCCCAGAGTCTCCTGGGAGGTCCCTGATGACTTATTTTTTTCTGCATCTACAAGTACAAATGGAACTACTCTTCTGCTTTGTTAAGATAGAAAGATTAAGTTCCTACCTCAAATAATGTTAAAAACCCAAAGGGATAAATAATTATGAGTAAATATTGAAAAATAAATGAAAAATACATATAACATTTATTATTAAAATTAATTCATAAAAAGTATGAGTTATCATAACCATGTACTTTATAAATTCATAATAATTTTCATCAGTGAGCATCTACCACTTTAAGAAAGCTGACAGATACCCACATGTGAATATACATGGTTGACAAAAAAATTTAATGAAAACTGTAGCTATTAAAAGACTGAGGGCTTTTTATTTTTGGCTTTTGCTTTAGTTTTAATTCTAGAATGGCCATAGATTCCTAAGTACAGATGGGCAAACAATTTGAAGCAAAGGAAATTCTGATTAAGAATAAAATGAGAGAAAAAAAAAGAAATCATATTTTCAAACCACATTCTTTTCAGTATTATACTGCAGTTAATTTTCCATTCTCTCCTTGTCCCCCAAGACTTAGTCCTATATTACTTTTGTTCTGTTTTTTTTTTTCCTTCATGGTAATGAGAAATGCCATAACACAGAAGCTAATAACACATTAAAATAAATGAGAAGCACTGTCCAGTCTTTATCACATTCAAGCCCTTTGTCCTTGTTGATAGATTAGAATCCAAAAATTGTTTTTTTAAGTTTTTAAATGTAAAAGTCACATATTTTAACAGTCATGATCCAAAGTCAGAAGAGTGGTGAACAATTCCACTATAAGACGCTCCAACTACAGAAGCTTGAGTGGTAGAAATACAGTAAGCTCCGGGTGCTCAGAGAAGGAACAGGCAGAGTCCACGAATGCTTAACAGGCAAAGCAAGCAGAGGCTGGCCGTGGGGAAAGATCACAAAACTGGTCCCTTCCCAGGAAGAGTCCAGACGACGGAATAAGAGCATCTTCCAAAAAAATGGAGGGGCAGGAGGGCTTCTTCCCTGCCTTGGGGGCTTTCAGAGCCCAATTCCACTTAAAGGATCTTTGCTCTTCCTTTAATTTCCCTAGGTTCTAATCATCCCCTTTCCTTTATTCTTTTATCTCCCCTGACAGTCTATTATTAAATCCTAACCTCTCATTGTCTAGAATATGGGCGGGGGCAAGAGGGGTCTGCTTCCTTCAAAATTCTGGGCTGTTGGTGCCTCTGTTCTATAATCTCTTCCATTCAAATCTCACTGTCAAAATTACCTTTGCAGCTTAGAGCCCTGACTTTTCTGTGCCATTCCACACACTAAATGTTTTCCTTGCATTCATGTGTCTGTCATCAGGGTCACCTCCCCGAGAGGAACTTCCCACTTTAGTCAGATTCCCTAATTAAGTAAAGAAATATGTCCCTGAAAGCAAAGGATAAAACTTCCTCTAAGGGGACTGGGCTGGAACAGGGTGAGAAACCTAAGAGCCAAAACACAAGCGTTCTCTCCACAGCAATATTTCAAACCTATTTCAACAAGGGTGAATCATTTTGTCCCACTACAAATCACTTTTTCATTTGCTAAACTGAGGTGGCTTTCAGTAAAACTCACTCCCCCACCCCTGAAAAAAAATCATTCTTGGCAAAGCACCAATCACACCAAGAAGCTGAAGTGACCTCCTCACAGAGGCAGTGCTATGAGAAGCTTGAGGACTCAGCATCCAACTGCCTTCTGGGCCTACCTGGGCATAGGTCCCACTGCAAACCACTGCATTCCACTCAGTCACGTTGACACAGCTTGGATGGCGGATCAGGTAGTTGTCCATTCGTCCCACATAAGTATCCTTGTACCCTGTCACAGAGCCATCAATGTCATGGAATATGGAGTTCTTGTCCCCATCCAGCTCACAATCTTCAAACCAGGGCCCAGGTTTTCCAAAGAAGACATTCAGAGAGACCTGATAGCAGTGAAAACCAAGGACATCACAAAATAAGGGCTCCTGTCATCTCGGAATCAGCCTTCGATGACCCAAGTGCCTGCCCATCACACAACTGCTTTAAAGTGAAAACAGTTTGGAGTTAGGGTTCATTGTTGGTAACTATGGCACCCAGTCAATCAGAGTTTTCTACTTAATTAATAGCCTGCTTGGGGGAAAAATGTCTAAAGCCTTACAAAGGTCAATTGGCAAATATTGAATCTCATCTTTTTATTCCCATTTCCCCCCCCCCACTGAAAACTATTAACCTGCTCTGACAAAACTAATTATGGTAAGTGAAACCAACAGAGTTGAGAGAAAACTAATTATGGTAAGGGAAATGAACAGAGTTGAGAGAAAAAGAACTATGAAGTTGTATATATAGAGTTGCCAAAAATTATAAATTCCACACATAAGACCTATGTATTTCCCTGCATGCAAATTATACCTCAATTAACTAAAGACCTATTAAAGTACTTCTTTAGAGCTAATTAATGTGTTTCACCCCAAAAGCTTTAGCTACTTATTCATATGACTCCTCCCCACCAAAAAATAAGTATAGTTCAAAACTGATATATCATGTAAGCAGTAGCTTAGTATATCTGGGTTACTACTGAACTCACTGAAATCTGCTGAAATGTGTAGACTGCTGTCTCTCTCTCCTCAACCTGACCATGCCCCGCTCAGTAATTTTTATATCGGGTGGTTAATTTAAAGCCTTTACTAAATATGTACAAGTGACCTGCAAAGCAGATTGCAGATGATAGTTTATAGCTGTTTCTTATTTGTGGAAAATTACTGATTTCCTCTAACATTTCTTTATTCTTACATCACCCAAGGATATTTATCATTTAGATAAAGCTACTCATTGGAAAACAGTGAAGTTTCTAGTCAAGTAGGTCCAGGTTCTTAAGTTCTACAGTTTTCTTTTTCCTTTGTGCCTCCAGTGGTTAAATCTGAGAAAAGTTCATAGTACATTTTCTACCTATTTATGCAGAACAAATTTTGCAAACTATTTCTTTTAGAAACTATTCCCAGAGTATCACCACCACAGAAAACTCCAAGCAGGATGAACCACTGAACTTAACCGACATGCATGCTCTTGTGCTGTTATAATTTAACATTCCGACTCTCACAATAAATGCAACATTTCAAAAACGGCTTTTTAATGTGACCACATCAGTGGTCACTGAATTCTATGCATGGAGGACTATGGGGAAGTCCACATGGGCAGTAAGCAAACAGCCAACCTTCACACAGGAGAGGTGCTCTAAGGTTCACCATAAAGGGATGGGGATGTAGCTCAATGGAAGAGCCTTGACCAGCTAGGCCCAGGAGTCAATCCCTAGCACTGAAGAAGAAGAGAAAAAAAAATCTTCCTACTTATTTTATATGGGAAAACATCTCTTAGTATGGCCCACCTCTTAACCTGGGGTCACGTCACCCAAAAGAAAATCAACCAATTCAGCTGAGAACCTAATTTTTGCCCCTACCTCAGTTCTATGCATTAGCTGTTTTAGAAAACTAGATAGAGACTGATAAACCTATCTTGAGCTTTATTTTAAAGTGGTCAACCATAAAGTTTGTGACATGAGTGAGAGAACTGAGAACGTTGAGCTATTCTCCAGTTTTGGCTTATGTCACCACCACCGTGGACCTGGCAAGATGGCGAAGTCCTGCGAGTCCATAATCAGACTGTCCTGTGTATTACGGACAACAGGGAAATGGTGAAACTGCTAAGAAATTCACTTCTATGGGCTACTACACTATAAACAATGGAAGTCTATCTTCTTTGCAATTTTTATAAAATCCACCCAACAGTTCATAACAGAACACAATGTTGATCGCACTTCCCAGCATTCTTTTGTGTCCCCAATTTTTTATCTTCCATTTACCCAGAAAAACTGCTCCACATAAGTAAAATACCAGATAGGTCCCAAATCCTCCTAGTGGAGATGGGGCTATAGTACTAGCTTATTATACTCAATTTCCCAAAATCATAAGTCCTCATGTTCCTGTGACATGCCCCCTATGTCATCACTTTAAGTCATTTACCTAATCAAGATTATCACTTGAATGTCAGAGATACCCCAAGTCACCTGGGACTTCTGTTCTTGCCTTGAACTCAATGGGAAAGAGTGAATGGGATTAGGAGTTGCATGTATTCTTCTTCCCCAACATTAAGACTTAGTATAAACCCTTTGTGTTTTTGTCCTTCAGAATCTGTTATCCCTTCTTTTCCCACTAAAGTCATGTGTAGGAACCTTAAGAATGTACTTACATGTGGACCAAACTTCACAAGGGAAATGTTATTTCTGGGGGTTATCTGCCAGGTATTCTTCATGAGGAAGCCAACTGCACTGCTGTATCTATCTGGAGTTGGCACATATTTTTTGAAAGTACTCCTGGTGAGATGAATGGGCCCGTCATAAATCTGAAAGCCTCTAATTGGGAATGTCCTGTTAAAATACAAGATTTTGTTTTATGCAGATAGGCCTGCCTCTTGACCAGCACTTATTTGTGTTATACAAACTGCTAAATATCTTGTAAGCGCTAAGCATAATTCCAGGGTACAGTGGTAACCAAAACAAGTCCCTCCTGGAATAAAATATATACTGCAGTGGGAACGATAAACAAAAAAACAAAGTGAAAATTTCAGATACTAAGTGCAATAGAGAGAAAAAGACATAAACACAATAGACTGGGGGAAGATAGGCTACTTTTGGATAGAACAGAGGTCTCACTATAGAGGTGACTTTGGATTCCTTGCATCAACTCAGTTAAGATGATTTATTGAGGGCTGGGGGTAAAGCTCAATTGTGGAGCACTTGCCTAGAGTGCATAAGGCTCTGGGTTAGATCCCCAGCACCAAAAAACCTCCTCTGAAGCCACTAAATGACAGTAAAAGGCTGAAATGATATAAATAAAAGTAAAAAGCTTAAGTCCTCAGGGCTTGCTATGTCAAAGGGCTGGCTAGATTGAGAACTTCTTTGTATTCATATCCTTCCTTTCTCCTTAGCCTACTAATCATAAATCTTTAGCCAGAATTAATATACAAATCCTATAATATTCTCAATTCCTTAAGTTTAATTTCCTGTTGAATTCTTTAAACACACTGCAAAGATTTCTACAGTAACTAATTACAACTTGACGATATGCTACAACAAAAGCATACACCCTAGCAAGAAAACCCAGTATTCTGTATGAAAACCTGTGCATCGTGCTATGTTTCTAAGCACATAACTCAAAATGGTTCTCCCTCATAGAAAATATTATAAAAATCAGTACAACAAAAATAATCCATTCATCAATGTGAAATTTGTTTTGAAAATCTTCCTGGGCAAACAAAAACAAATCTGAAATCAAACTGGAGGACAATGTACAATTAAAAAAAAAATGAAATCAAATCACCCACCATGATACTGCAGCCCATTCCCCAACCAATATGGCTCCTTTTTTTTTTTCCCATCTACACTATTAGGAGAGGCAGGTGCAGCCTAATTATGTTAGCTATTAAAAAAAATTCATTAGGTTCTTTTCCCACTGGCTTCCATGGGATTTCTAAATATTATAGCATACCCTGATGCTCAATATTCCACAAAGACAAGCACCACTGGGGTACATCTTAGTGGCAGAGGATTAGTCTGACATGTGCAGGCCCTGGGCTCAATACCCAGCACCACCACAATAAAACAGAGTCTCAGGAAGCCAGGCACAAGGGCAGAGAAGCCAAGCACAGGCCACCCTTTGCCAGAAACTAGTAAAGTTGAGAGTCTGTTTGCCCAATTCTCCTACCTCTGACCCAATATCCAGAGAGTGCACTCCTTTAAGGAGCTGATTCTTGATTAATATGGCATAAACTTACATTTGAGATCTTTAGAACATGCTTTGATTTTTCTCTACCTGGTTTTCTCTCAAATAAAATGAGGACGACTCCAGAACTGAAGACTCATAGAACTGAAGTAGAGATTAATTAGTTAACAGTTTTCTAAAAGCTTTGAAGAATCTTTCTAGTGCTAAGTACTATTTTAATGGCTCTGATCATGCTGACAGAAAACAAGCCAAAAGTCTGCCCCTCCCCTAACACCTCAAACACTGTGAATTGTACAGTCGTGGTGGAGTTTTGAGTCAATTTTGGCATCAACCATCTCCTATTTTCTAGGACTCGTTTTCAAAAGAGGTAATTTCCTTTTTCCAGTGGCTATTTCTGAAAACCAACATCACAAACCGAGGGAAAACTGACCTAATGTCATAGTTTATGGTTTGGCAACTTTTTATGTCTCAAGAAAGTAAAAAGAAAAATAAAGAAAACACACCAGCTTACATAAGGTCTTATGTAAGAATTAAGAAACAAGGTAGACTTCCTTGTTATAAAATCAATGATAGAATCTATGAAATGACTAATAGTTAATGGATGAAATTTGATGAGGATAATATACACAATGATAATAACAGGAGCAACAGTAAGATAGGAAGTTACAGTAGGAACCAATCTATCCAGAATTATTACAGAAAATTTTTCAGTGTTACATTTTCCTTCTATTGCTTGAATTAAAAATCTCTATTACCAAAGCAATGTTTACCTATTCCGAGGTAATGTCCGAGGCTTCTGGTCTATTCCTCCAATGCCAAAGTACTTGTTCTGACCACCCTGAAAACCGTAATTCCTGCTTTCCCCAACAAAGAGGGATTCAGATACCTCCTGGCTGGAACCTTCATCACTTGGGAAGCTTCCATCACTGTTAAAATGAAGACAGTCATCAGCCCTACTCCTTCAAAAAATTCAAGTTTACCTCACAAGAATGCAAACTATAACTTAAATAGCTTAAAAAAACAAAGACTTCAAAGCCAATACCTTTTTCTACTACACTTTCAATTCAATGATTATCGAATCACCAGAAACTGACTTTAAACTGTGAAAATGCCTCTTATAAATTATTAAGAGCCTTGCAAATTACACAGAAACAAAGGAAATTTAATTTTGTAGCCACAACTGATTGGTCTCAAGCAACAGCACTGCAAATGAGATAATAACATGGCGACAACAATGATTACCATCCAGAGAAAAATATTAACACAAAAAGTTTAGTTCTTAATGCTCTAAAGTAGCTTCTAAAGGAAAAATATTGGTTTTTAACCTCCTGTTTCTCTTTCTCTTTCATAGCCTACTTTTTAAAAACTACAGTCTAAATCTCAAATGCTTTCTTCTAAGCAAAAATTATGACTGGCTTGTTCCTCTGTGGAATTCCAGCCAGATTAACCTACTGCTTTGGTAGGAATTCAATTAGTCAATAAAAATGTATTTTTGGCCCTCTAGTGGTATCAGAAAGAGGGTGCTAACTTTTTTTTTTTTTTAATGTTCATGAATAATAAAACATTCCTGTGGGTTATCTACTCTATTCTCCACCTGCCTCCCATCCCTGGAAAAAAATCTAGGGTAATTTTACCTGGCTTTATAATAATCAAGTAAGCATTTTTAAGCAATTACAAACCTGGCAAAGGTTAGTCCTATTCCATTATCTGCAAATCTGTAAGAGAACAGATGATGACAGAACACTTTAATTTACCGCATAAGAGATAATTCTCTAATACATAATTGTGAAATCCAGGAAGTCCCCATGTTTACTCTCTCCAATCACACAGAAGCTGAACTGCACACTGAAACACAAACTGTGAAGTGGTGGCACCTGGTTCAAATCCTGGCTTTGCCAATTATTAGCTGTGTGACCTTGAGCAAGTTATTTGACCTTTTTCTCCCTTGACTTTCTCATCTATAAGCTGAAATAAATAATATAACCACCCTTAGAGAATTCTCTTTCTTCATGTACTGGGAATTGAACCCAGGGGCACTTAACCACTGAGCTACGTTCCTAGCTCTTTTTATGTTTTGAGACGGGGTCTTGCTAAGTTGTTTAGGGCCTTCCTAATTGCTGAGGCTGCCTTTAAACTTGCCATTCTCTTGCCTCAGCTTCTGGAGCTGCTGGGATCACAGATAGGAGCCATCATGCCAGGCCTCAGAGAATCCTTGAAACATTAAATACACTAAATAACTTCAAGTATTTGGAATAGTGTCTGACACATAGTAAGCAGCATGTGCAAGCTAAAATTATTATTTTTAGAATTATTGTTTGGAAATAATTAGATCACAGTATTCTTTTCAAAAATGTATAATATGCATTGCCTAAGTCATTTCTACAGATTCAGTGTAATATCAATTTCCTCCCCGCCTTGGTGATAAAAGTCAGAAATGATGGTGAAATGCCAAGAAGCTAATGGTCAGTGCCAGAAAAAAAAAAAAAAAAATCAAAATCTTCTTTCCAGATGGTTGAACACCAAACCTTTAGCCCAACCTGCATCACCAAACCTTTAGCTCAACCTGCATCAGGCCTCTCTTCAAACAAGTAGAAAAAAAGAAGTGAGAAACTTCCTGCTTCAAGTCATGGTAAGAAATAAGTCAATAGTCTCAGTAAGGTGGAATTATACAGCTTTGCTTTGAATGGCAATGGAGAAAAAAAAAATCAGAAAAACTTTCAGGACTTTCCAAGAAGGGGGAAAAAAAATGCAGGTAGTTTCAAATATTCAGTGCTCTGACATAAACCACATTAGTACCTAAAGTTAAATCCTAAGCTTCTGTTCAATCTCATTGCAAAGCTCTCATGTCACCAGACAAGTTCAGTTCCAATAAAAGCACAAGAATGAGACGATTCCAAATATTTGCAGTCTGTTAACTCTAGCATACTTCCTTAGACCTTGTCTTATTAATAAAAATAATAATAACAATGTGATTCCAGGAATCACCACCATACTTTCATCCTGTTGGTTTAAAAAAAAAAACTTAAAAATAAATATATACATGTCATCAGATAATAACTTGGCCGAGAATACCCACGCTGAATTCTGCACGATAATATCCCCTCCTCGCACCCATGCTCCATAATCATTGTTTTTAAAAGCAATAAGTCTGTCGATGACAGCAGCAACTCGTGGCTTTTCAGGGTCTGCATCCTGATGAGGTCGAAACCTGAGGGTTTAAAAAGAGGGCAATTTTATAAAAAATAAATAAATAAAAAGGAATAAAAATTAGCTGTTTATAGTCATAAGCTGAAGTATCAAGAAGCAGGATTTAAATTTGGCCAAAACAAACATCTTAAGACATAATAATTCATATTTCAAATGTCAAAGAAAAAAAGTAACATTCATTTACACACAACTTCCCACAGAACTGCTTTTTAGCTTCTTACTTTTTTTTTTTAAGTCAGATTACAGAATGGACACTACAGAACATTATAAACACAAAAATCATTTTCATTAAAAACAAATACTCACACACCCACATACACACTTAAACCAGGAAAATTAGCATGTTTTCACAGACTCCTAGGTTTCCTGTTACTGATGTAAACTAATCACATAAAGTAATCGTATATTTCAACATACACATATGTGAATTGAATTATTTGAATTGTGTACTGGTTAAATGATTCATATGTAGAAATAAAACTGGGTTTAGTAGTCTAAATCTAAAATAGATTGTATTTAATTGATTTACTTATAAAGCCTGAATTTTGCCTTTTCTCTTTATTCTCTCTAAACCATTTGTGAGAACCTTAATGAAAAAGTCAAAGACTTGGTGTCAAAAACTATCCACTATAATGACTCAAACAAATAATCCCCTAAGTCCACTACTTCACAAAGTTAGGGGAAGAACTTATAAAAAAACAGACAGCTTTTCAAAAATCAGTTCAGCAGGTTGAGATTCTCAATCACACGGTCAGGAAATAGCCTTGGCATAATGCTACTGCCACACTGACTGGCATACAGTAGGTGCTCACTATCTGCATGATGTGAGAAGCAGCTCTGTAGAAAGAAGAGCAAGTGCACATGCCCCTGGGCACACATGAGCTCAGCACTCCACTCCAAGCATCCACTCCAAGCCCTGGAGAGCAAAGCAAGGAAGATGGGCTGGAGGGCAGGCTCCTGCCAGATGAGCAGGTGGGTCTTCATTCAAGGTGCAATGGGACCAATGGAAGCTTGGAATTGGGGGTGAGGTATCAGGTTTCAGCAGATTACAGGCTGCTATTTAAGAAATGAATGGCCTCCAAGGCCATTCTGGAGGCTGTATTTCAGGCAGATGCTGGAGGTTCAGACTACGGTGGTAGCAGTGCAGACAGGGCATTCAATCCAATTACGTGACTCAGGGCCTTTACCCTAACTAGCTCTGACTTAAGTGGTAAAAAGTCTGACTCTGAGTCAACACATACTCATCTGTCATCATACTTGCTGCAAATAGCTGTGCAGATATAACACAACATTAAGCAGATAGACAAGTTCTACAAAGGAAGCTGTCTATACAAGGTAGAAACTATTAAAAAAAAAAAAAACTACCATAAAGAAACATCTGATTTTCTGCTCTAGCCATCTTACCTCTTCTGAACTCCCTATCCATATAATTCAGTCATTAACCACTTGCTTCAATATCCTTTATTTTAATCTTCTTTCCCATGTGGTATATAGAAAATATGGCTAACTGTCCTGATTTTTCATCATCATCTATGTGATTCAGCACACTTCCAGCCTTAACTGTCTTCTGCTTTACCTGTACTGGTGGTTCTAATGTTCTGTCATTTTTTAGATAACATTTCTCAATTTCAAATCAAGTGCTTCCATGAGTTAAAATTTCCCAGTTTTGGATTCTTGTAAGTTCCCACACATCTTAAAGACAAGGAAAGGCTCATCTGATTAATTGTGAGTCAACTTCCTCTTTGATGAACTCAGTATCTTCTGGATCCCAAGAGCCTAGCATTTAATTTGTAGACTAGTCTACTACTCATTTATGTTTTAGCATTTTTTAGTCATGTCTGGATTATATGAATACAGGTAGACACATTCTATACATTAGTCTATGCAAAGTTAAACGTATGGAACACAGCTGCCAAATGTCTCATAACTCATCTTCTATACTAAGTTCATTCAAATGGAGTCCAGTTCCTTACCAATATGTATAGCACTTACATACTGGTAAGAGAAATAATGGGATGCAGAAGAAAGATTATCATTTTCATAACACCATAAACAAACCTCTGATAAAAAATTTGTTAAGCCATAATGAGAATTTTATTGTCAAATCTAGTTAAAATATCAATGGATTCTTAAATATGTTTACTCATCTATTCACACTTGTGTTTGTACATGTATTAATTATATGTATATGTGTATATATACACACACAGCAATATTATTTAAATTATATAAATGATTTTTGAAGGCAAGGAAAGGAGCCAACTGTGCTGTATTTAAAGAGTTACCTGAAGGCCCTAAGTTAGCAATGTACATATTACTAGTTCTACAAATTATACTAGTCCTACAAATTATAATAAACTCTTAAAAAGTGGGAGAGACCTTCTAACATAGATTTCTTTATTTGCTAATATTCTTTTGGTGGTCCATATATTTTTCTAATCTTTATGCTCCTTTTTATTAATTTTATCTTCCCTATATATCCATTTCATGTGTTGATTAACTATGAACTATACAGTATCTTGTGTTTTACTTAAATAGTGCCCATCATTTCTGGGCTTTCCGATGTTATCTGATCACAGCTCTAAAATATTACATTGCTCAAATTGACCTATGAGGCATCCTGATGAGCAATTTACAAATTACTTTCCCCAGTTTCTCCTGACCTCATGCCCTAGTGATATATTGCAAGGATTCTGCTTCACACTTAGATTCATTAACCAACAGTATGGTTCCTCCTTTATTCCCTTAAGAACAAATGGGCCTGGCATTCCTCTCTTAAATTTCTATTAAAAGAGCCCATTAAATCTAGCACCTGTTCAACTCCATAAACTGTTGAATCAACCTGAAGTATAGAAAAATAATATTTATACCCTGTCTACCAAATATGACCATAAGTTGCCATCTTTCCCAGAAAACTTTATTTCCATTTGAGACCCTTTATTTATTTTGGCTCACATACAGGTTGTAACAGAACTCTGCTGAAATGCTGATCCATATCCCAACCACATTCTGTGGTTATGTAGGAAGCAACACAGAGCTTGGTTAGGATGTGGATCTGAGGCCACAAACAACTGAACCAGAATCAGCTTGATCATCAAATCAGGGATCTTTCCCTTTGAAATCGATTCAATGCAATGTTCCATTTTGACCACTAAACATAAACTCTATATGTTTTGGTTTTGCAGGATTAAAATGAAACATCTTAGTTAAACTTATTTTTCAATGAGTCATACTTTTCTCCAAATATGAGAACTTTTCAACATCTCTTTCTTCTTTCTCTTTCTGTAACTCCCTCTAACATCAATTTATCACAATGAAAAAGGAGAAAAGCACCAATTTGTTGGCATTTCAGTAAGATAAATGCCCAGACTCAGGACCTGGGACAGCAGAGAAGTGTTTTTCCAAAACCCTCTGTAAACTTTCAAATCGTTATCCCAAATGTGTTGCCAGAGAAAAGTGCACAATGTGCTCCACTCGGAAAGTTCTGCTTTGGCAAGATAAGACTTGAGTGTGAGTTAAAAGAGCCAGCTCTACCTTGCACTGTTATCCAAACAGAGGTATTCCCTCGGGTCAGCAGCACTGGAGTTGGTTGTTTTGACTCCCTTGTCAATAAATAAGCCAGCCTGAAATACATAATAATGGACTAAAATAAATATGCATCCCAAGTTACACCTACATATATTACGAGTCATGTAAATAAGTTCTAGTTTATCACTTCTACCCAGAATGCATGTGGGGGGAATGGGATAAACAGCAGAGCAAAGGCATGAAAAACAATGACATTCCTGGATATTTTTATGACTTTACTCATTCAATCATTCAACAAATATTTACTTAGTGCCTACTCTGCGGGAGGCACCAAGCGTTATACATTAGCTAACAAGTAAAATATGATGTGCAGTTACTGAAGCAGAAACTATCAGGATGACCTGAAATTAAGTAAATAATTACAACCCAACACAAAAAGCTTATGGCCGAAAAAAAAAAAAAAACCAGACGAAGGCTGAGAAAGGCAGCAGAGAACGGCTCCCTAGATGTGGCCTTTTTCGTGGGTGGGACAGCACTGAGGGAATGTTTCCTCCTTAACAGAAGTGACCGCATAAAGCTGAAACCTTCAGGATGGGAAAGAACAACCATGCATGGCAGGGGAAGGCGGGGAGCAGCTGAAGATCCCAGAGGTAAAAACTCAGGGCATAGTTTGTACAAAAGTCTCGAGATGAGAGAAAGCATGGAACAGTTGACGGGGGGGGGGGGGGGGGGGGGGGGGGGGGGGGGGGGGATGCTGGGGTTGTGGCTCGGTGGCAGAGTACTTGCCTTGCACATATGAGGCACTGGGTTCGATCCTCAGCCCCACATAAAAGTAAATAAATAAAATAAAGGTATTGTGTCCATCCACAACTAAAGAAGTATTTTAAAGTATATATACACCAAATCATACAAAGGTGATATGCTGCAGGAATCAAGAATTCAAAAACTATCACAACCAAGGATAGCTTAAGAAACAAAACAAGCAATGTAGCTACAAGATGAAACCACAGTTGAAAAGGAGGAAAAGAGACAAGAAATGAAGTAGGAGATGACTTCAGTCCTCCAGAAGAGAAATAAAGATGACCTAGACTCATGGCAGGAGGAACAGGAAATCAGACAGACCGAGAACTTTATTAGGTAGAACAAGGTTGATTTAGTAGTTGATAAGATGTCTGGATGGAAGGAAAGGCAGCCAGAGTGGCTCATGTTTTTTGGTTTGGGCAACAAGGAGACTAGTGGTTTCACTCCAAGAAACAGACATTGAGGAATAGGTCAGGGCCTAGAAATAAGGATTTTAATTTTGAACATTTTTTTAAACTTGTCCATGAGACACTAAAATGGAACTCAACAGTCAGGCACATAAACATGGCCAACCTGGACTAGATAGAGATTCGAGAGGCATCAGCAACCAAAGTCATAGGGGTTGGTGTATGTGTTTCAATGATGGCAGGTTTCTTTTTGTGGACTCCAATACTTATAGCCTTTAGCTATAAGAATTATCCACTAACATAGTCCCAAATTTAACAAACTGAAACCTAATTATCCACTCATATTATTTACATTTACTATTACTATAATTAACAAGAGATTACTACATCGTGGCATATGACATCAACAATTTAATTAGAATCAGGTGGTTTCTGTACCATTTACAGTTATTAAAAATTGAGGATTTTCACTTTGAGATGTTACTTTCAAAAATTATTAGGCATTAACTCACAAAAATCATAGCAAAGCTATCTCCTCTCCAAAGTATTCACCAAGTGATTCTAAGCTCTTCAAATCACAACACATGTTTTTAAAGAATCTGAGTATCATTCACAGAAAGAATTTATTGAACCAGGTGCGGTGGTGCACACCTGAGTCAGTGACTCAGGAGGCTGACGCATGAGGATTGTCATGTTTGAAGCCATCCCCAGCACCTTAGTGAGGCCCTATCTCAAAATAAAAAATAAAAAGGGCTGGGGATGTGTGCTAACACCTCTGGGTTCAATCCCCAGTACCAAAAAGTTTATTGAACTTTGATATGAGTCACATGGAAGTAAAGGATTTAGTCATTTTATATATATAGAGAGGGGGGGGAGGGAGAGGGGGGGGAGGGAGAGGGGGGGGAGGGAGGGAGGGGGGGAGGGAGAGAGAGAGAAAATGAAAATATTTAAATACTTTTCAAACACAAAAAGAAACAAATGCATTGATCTCCAGGGCACTGGGGAAGAGGGTAGTGCCAAATACCACAGAAACTGAAGCTTCTGAATCACCTGTAGGTTACTTGTTCTGCAGCATTGTAAAGTAGGTCAAATATTCTTAAACAATATTTCACTATCTATATAATCAGTATTAAATGCCCAAGAGAATGTTTGACCAGACCTGTGATGGACGAAAGGAAGTATGCAAGCTTCCTAATCCCCATAAGTGCTTCATCCAACGTGCACATTCCAACCCATAGAGGTTGAAGATTAGAAAGAAGGTGAAAGAGAAGGAGGGAAAGGAGAAGACGATGAAGACACAGGGATCAAGTCCATGGCATAAGTAAACAAACTGTGTGTGTGTGTGTGTGTGTGTGTGTGTGTGTGTGTTGTGCACACCTGTGTATGTACAGAGTGCTGAGAGTGGAAAGGTTAAATGTCTTTTTGATCACAAATTACTTTCTCCAATGACAAGTTTTACCCAAAACTGACATTTTCTTTGTAATCTCTCTGATTTGAAGATGTCTCCCAAGACACAGGTGTTGGAAACTTAAATCTCATTTCAACAGTGCTGGGAGGTGGGGCCCAGGGGTATGGGCTAGGTCAGGAGGCTCAAGAATTGACTCATACCAGCCATAAAAGAGCTTGAGGATGTGAATTCAAACTCTTGCTCCTCTTCGCCCTCTCTTGGCCTTTGTACCACAGATAATGAAGCAAGAAGGCACTCATCAGATACGGGACCCCTCCATCTTGGATTTTCCAGCCACCAGAGCCATGAGCCAAATAAATTTGTGTTCATTATAAATTACCCAGTTGGTGCTATTTTGTTACATTCTGTTACAGCAGCACAAGAAGGACTAAAACATAATCATAAGAGTCCATCCTTTTACCCTGTAAATCATATGTACTGATAGTTAAAATTTAAGAACCTACCTTAAAACTTGAATGGACCCTGTTGTTATAAAATATACCCAGTGGAGTGAGTTCTGGTTTCTCTAAGAACTGCAATCCACTGGACTCCCCCGTAGGTTCCTTGTGGAATAAATACCATATTCCAGCATCCTATAAATGAAAGAGCAAGATCATCAAAGCCTTATTTTATAAAGATACTCTATGAATCACCCTCATACCTTAACTGCTTTGCCAACAACACTAAATCTTTGTAACACAAATTTTTCATTGTTTTTGGTCCAGAATTGACTACAAAAAGCTGTGCACACATCTAGCAGCCTCAAAGCATTATATGAGGCATATTTTTAAATCAAATTTAAAGAAATAATTGACTGATGCTAAAATTTCCTTTCCAAACAACTTTCTCTTATTATCTACTTTACAACATTATGCAGACTTAGAATCAAATAAGCCTTCCATGTGACCAGGACAGCACAGCCTTTAAGCAATGTGGTTTTGTTCTGTTTACCTCCAAACCTGATCAATAGATGAGTCATGCCTATTAAACAACTGTCCACTAGCATGTAGAGCTCACTGACTTCTTTCAAATAACTCCAATGCCCTTCCTGTCCTGAGGCAAATTCATGCCAAAGGAAAAATAAAAACCACCACATGCATGAATCGGGATGCTGTCTCCGTCTGGAGCCTGTCTGTTCAATTTCAATACTGCTGCCCATAACAGGAGAACAGTTTAAAAATTTTTGACAAAATGAGACATGAAAATGGAAAATAATGTTCTTAATGCCTGTAAAACTTTTTTTATATTATGATTGAAAATTGGCCCAATGTGAAGAACAAAACTTCACATTTTGGAACGTTGATTAAACAGGTTGTTCAAACATAAACATACAGTATACAAGGATTAATATTAATTCAAATTCAGTACACATTTGTTTAATGTACACTACATGCCAGGTGTACAAAAAGAGACTACTCTCAAATAATTCAGTCTTATGAGAAATACAGAAATAACTAAAATATATGTAATAAGTACTATATTAGTTGCCAAATCCTCTAGGAACATAAAGGAGAGATGAATTATAGAAAGCATATATACAAAATGAATGTAATATTTAACATTTTTCCATGATAAACATTTACAAATGGGTTTTAATAAAATAAACTTCTCTGAAAAAAATGTTTGCCTCTTCAACTCTTTTGGAAACAAAACAGACAACTCAACAGCAGACTTGAAGTGCTGGCGAGAAGTCCAGTAACATACCCCTATGAGCTGAGGACCAAGTGGGCCCTCCCAGAATGCAATGGGGTTGAAGGGTAGCATCTGTTTGCTGTTAAACTCTGTGGTGTCAAAACAGGTACAGGAAGCATTGTAAAAGGCAATGGAAAGACACAATGAAGAAACAGTTTGGTTTACTTTGGGTGGAAAATTCTGCCAAACACTAGCTTTACTGGAGAAGACTTTTTTTTTAGAAAGGAAGAAATCCACGAAATGAAACAGAACATACACAGGATGCTTTCATTATTCTTATCGGGGCCCTGGAAGGGCATCTGGTAATCTCACCTCACATGTTCACGGAGGAATTGAAAATTGCTTTATTCTTCAACCCTTGACTTCTGGAAAGAGCTAAAAGAAGCTCTGCTCTGGCTGCTGCCGTGCAAGGCAGCATAGATCAGAAGATGGTGCCCGGCAAGGCTGCAATCTACTCTCAGCCATCCCTTTCCAATTAGACACTCTCGGCACAAACTTCACACAAGCTCAGCAAATATTTGATGGAAAATGAATGAATAAAAGCCTGAAGTGATCAAATGCCCATGTCTTTGCCCTGTCAAATAAAAATCTTCCAATGACAGGGACCTCCAGTCTACGTTTTATGTTTTAAAGAAAAAGCACAGATATGAGTTCAACTGTCACCCAGTAATACTCATATTCTTATCTAATCCTTCAACTAATCTTTTACTTAATCCTTAGAAATGACGTGGGTATTCCTTTCCTTTTTAAGTTTTTTAAATAGTCATGATGTAGCAACACAAATATTTAGGTATTACTGCAATGCTGATATTTCTCTACTGTAATTTTCAGCACAGTTACAGTCTTAACAGTATTCGTTCATATTTTACATTAGTAGTTTTAAATCACACTCACTTGTAAGTGTAAATTTCTCCAGGTTTATCAAGGGAACATTTCTACCATTTAAAAAATATTCTATTTATTTATTTTCTTAAACCTTATTCGTGTGTGTGTGTGTGTGTGTGTGTGTTTGTGTTTGTGTTTGTGTGTGTGTCTTAAACAACTCAGTCGAATCATGGCACATCACTGAGTTTTTAGCTACATTATCAAGGACATAAAATACCTAAAAGCTCACAATCCCTGCATTTAATAAAAGGAAGTGCTACTCAATCAGAGTGACTACTGGGACAGTATTCAAGACTAATCCACTCCCATAACAAAAAGCTGAGACTTTCTTTGCTCATCAACACTAGAAATTGAAATGATCAGTTTCTTGACAACATAGGACTTAAACATGAGAATCCAGAAAGACCACACATAACATACTACAAATGCACTCTGGAGATGATCTAACCCTGGAGATCAGCTACCCTCTTTTCGTCTTAATAAACTATGGAAATGAATTGTCATAAATGATTTAGAAAACGCACCTCAGATGTCTCCTGCTCTCAACCAGACAAGCAGTATCAGAAACAAGGTCATGCTTGGGTTCCAGAGGCACACAAGACATCACACCCTTATAAACCAGAGCATTTATAAACATGAATAATACAAAAAATAATCTGAAAACACTTCAGTATTATTTACCTGGGAACCTGCAGCTGCATTATCAATTAGATGATTGTTGGGATGAGCAATCCAGAAAGTTGAAACAGCCCTGCAAGGCATTTTTGAAGGCGATTTAAACATTCTTCATGAAAAAGCATGCCCATTAACAACTTCCTCTAAAAAGCCTTCCCCCAAAGTCACAGGCCTTGCCCATCAAACAGGAGTTTTCCTCTCTGTCAATTACTCACATACAGTCAGTGGCAGGGACAGGGACGTAATTTCCAAATACTTTATCTCGCATGTTGATGCACATGGAGTTGTTCCTATCAGTGGGGAGGAGAGTGCCTGGCTTGGTGAGTAGTCCCAGATTGTGAAACAAAGTATTTCTCTGCTCAATACCATCTTCCAAAAAGAAACAATGACCTAGTGTGTCAAATCCAATGGTGTCCTTTATCTGCAGAAATACAAGTATATAATGTCGTTAGTAACAAGATGGACTGGGATTTAAGTGACAAGTGTGGCTCAGCACAGCACACAGTACAAATGCAAAAAGAAGCTTTGATCTTAGCAGAAGGGGCAAAGTCAAGTTTTATTTCTCACCGAAGAAGATAATTTGGGTGATAAAAAATGTAGGCTTCCTTCAAACAGAAAAACAGCAGAATTCTCAGTAACAGCAGTTTAGAGTAAGGTATGAAGAGAAATAGTTTACTTAAGCAAAACTGAGATGTCGTGGGCATTAAGGAGAGTCAACCTTTCAATGACAGATAATATCAACGTAATGGAAGCTACTCACCAGTAAGCCATTGGTCCCATGCACAGTGATGCATCTGGAGAAGCTGTGATGAATAGACAGTCCATCCACAAATGTTGTGTGTCTGTACCCGCCTTTATAATCCACATCCCCACACAGATGAAAATGAATAGGGTAGCGCCCCAGCTGCTGCTGACCCATGTGCTTCAATTCCACATAAGAGAGATGGACTGCAGTAAAATTTTTCCTTATCTACAAAACAAGGTAACCAAAAGCAAACTGACACTTCAGAGAAGAGGAAAGAAGCAAAAACTATTGTTTAAATACCAAACATCTGAAGGATACTACATGTTCAAACATTTCTTTTGCACCCTGTTTTTCCAGATCCCTAATTAATAATTTAGGAGATGCTTCATTATATAAGTGAATGCTTTAAAATGCCATAAAAATAGCTTTCAATTAGGAATAAAGGCAACTGTAACCAGGAAAGCTGCCAGCAATGATTTCTGTATGTTTTGACTTGTTCAAATGCAAGTGCTCCCTGACAACTTTGGATGGGGTTATGTCCAGATAAAACCATTTATTAAACTGAAAATACTGTAAGTCAAAAATTCGTTTAGGGGGCTGCAGTTGTAACTCAGTAGTAGAATGCAGGCCTAGACATGTGGGGCACTGGGTTCGATAAAGATATAAAAGATGAAAAAAAATTGTTTAGTACCCAACCTACAAAAATCCTAGCTTAGCAACAAAGCTAAGTGTGCATTGTTTCCCCTCGTGGTCTTGTGGCTGACTGGGACCTGTAGCTCACTGCCACTGCCCAGAATCTCTAGAGTACAGAACTGCACAGCTCTCTCCCCAGAAAAGATCAAAATTCAAAATCTTAAGTAAGGTGTCTACCAAATGCATAACACTCTTGCACCATTGTAAAAATTGAAAAATCGTTGAGTCAGGGACTATCTAGACTTTGGTCATTCCTAATCTCATTCTTTTATTTCTATAACCTCCGCCAGAGTCTAATAGTTATATATTTCTAAGTTCTCCCCAATATTTTAGTTACCACAGAATATTGTTTGCTTAGATTCTTTAAAAAAAATTATTCTGTGATCTGAAGTTGGAGCAATATTTTTAAGCACTAAATTTTCAATGATATAACTAAGAACATAGGAATAATGCTGATCAACATTTCCAAAAAGTCAGTGAAACAGGAATGCTGCTAACACCCACAGCCTAGTCAGTGAAGAAAGTGATTTGGAACACATGTTGCCAGAAATCCAATAGAATACAGAATACTGCCTCCTGTGTACTAAGTACTCAACATTCTTACAGAATAAAAATCCGCATTAAAAATATATACAGAAATAAGCAAATATACTACTACTTCTCACTCTTTAGTAATATCATATTTTTTAAAGAACCAATTGATTCAGAAATTGTATGCACTAACAACAATATTACTCATTCTTTTGTTTCTGTATATTGGGGTTTTTCAAAATATATTGATTTAATAAATTCTTGAAGGAATGTTCTTAAATGATTGAGCTATAGGCCCAGGTCAGCTAAATAAAGAAGCAATTATTTTGTTTTGTTTTTAAAAATATCCTCATTTATTTAAAAGATAAATAAAATATGGTTTCTTTTTATTATCCATATATCTCAACCACTTGAAGGTTTCTTCAAATATGTACTCAGCAACTAGGATTTTCAAAGAAATTGTCAAATCCTTTTGCTCACCATGATGTGTCCCCCAAAGGTATCATAATCAAAGAATTGGCACTGGTTTTCTGCATAGCATGAGTCCTCCATTTCTCCATGGATCACAATATTCCGGGTGAGAATTCCAACCTCAGCTCTCATGTCTACACCATCTATGATCTCTCCCATGTGCAGGAACTGAGGGGTTTCTGGTCATTGTGAGCAAAGGAAAAAGAAATTCCAACAAAGAAAATATGGAACTTAATTCAAAACTACATTCCTCTCCATTCCATAACCCCCAAACACAATCAATAACTAACTTGTCATCTTTCATTCTCCAAACTTCCAAATCACAGCATCCCAGGAAGAGCAATTTCAAAGATTATCTGGTCCAACCACCCACCCAAAGCCTAAATCCTCATTACCAGTTGTCCTCCCAACTCTCAAAAACAGGCAGGAACAGAGAGCTTGCTGAAGTAGCCCGATTCTCCTGTAAACAGCATTAAGGACCTGGAATCTGCCTAATAATCTAGTCTTTCCCTCTAGCTCCTGTCCTTGTTCTAGCCTAGGACATATCAAGAACCAAATGCAGTGAATCTATAAAAAAAAAAAAAGAAGAAGAAGAAGAAGAAGAAGAAGAAGAAGAAGAAGAAGAAGAAGAAGAAGAAGAAGAAGTAGTTAAAATCAGGGTGTCAAGTTGTTTTTGCTCGTACTTCAAAAGTAATCTGCAGTTGGACATTAGCCATACAAAAATTACCATCTTTTCTTTCCCACTCTTGTTTTAGTATTAGTATACATTCTTTTAAATGGCTACCTTTACTGGAAGTTCAGAAGTAGTTTCATAATAAGTTTTTTTCTCTGATGCTCTTAGATAAACTCAGCAAGGAAAAATACAAATAAATCATCAAGTTGGGCTTACAGAGATCAAAATCATCTAGATTTGTCATCAGGAATGGGAATTTCCAAAAAATTTTTAATGCCAGATGGTATCATTCTGGGGGATTTTTTTTAATTGCTTTTATTTGGGATTTTAGTTTTTTTTTATTTGTTTGCTTTGCCTCTGCCCTGTATTATCAAGAGAAGGAAAAGTATAACACTGAATGAAGCGCAGAGAAAAAAAGCTGAGTAAGCCAATCATCCTATTTTAGGAGAAAATGTTCCTTTAAATCTCAAATCTCTGAATGATCTATTACACTAAATTACTGGAAAAAGCTCTGAATGATCTATTACACTTATCGAAGTTACTGTAAACTCTTTTGTTTTATACCATCATTATACTACCTTGAGTACAAAAACAAGGAAAACAATAAGTAGAATGTGCAATGAATCTCATATATGAACCTACAGGGGGCTTTGCAGAGTATCAGGCTCACAGGAAGTACCTGATGTCAGCCATTCTTTCTATACTCAGCTTACAATGAGAAACCCTTTGTGTATTGCTCTCCTTCAAAAAACTGTATTATTTGAAATTATGACAGGAAAGATGGTTATAAAAATATCTACTAGATTGCATTTTAAAAATTAGTGAGATTTATTTTTGTCAAGCAAAAATCAAAAATCACAATTTTTTTGTTAAGAAACATTTCTATTAAAAATGGATTTGGTTAATAGTTGGGTTTGTTACTATGCAATAATGGGAAATTAATAAAAAACTAAAAAGGACCCGGAAAATCCAATCATCTGGTTCACATCTTTTTTGGTACTAGGATTAAACCCAGGGGTTCTTTACCACTGAGCTGCATCCCCAGGTTTTTTTTTAATTTATTTTTTATTTTTATTTCTTTGAGACACAGACTTGCTAAATTGCTGAGGCTGACCTCAAACTTCTGCCTCCAGCCTCAGACTCCCAAGTAGTTGGGATTATAGGTAGGTGCACAGGTAGTCCACATCTTTTTTATTTTTTCCCAAGAAACCTAGGCACAGAAACACTAATTTGCCTGCTACACATCATTAATAGCAAGAATGTTGTGTATTAAGTATTTCTAATTCCCTCTGGAAGCTATTGTTCAATGTCCTACACTGTTAAGATCTTTTATTATTTTATTTTATTTTTTTTTAAGGTGGAGGGTATCAGGGATTGAACTCAGTGGCACTCAATCATGCAACCACATCTCCAACCCTATTTTGTATTTCAATGAGTTGCTTAGCACCTCGATTTTACTGAAGCTGGCTTTGAACTTGCAATCCTCCTGCCTTGGCCTCCTGAGCGGCTGGATTCAGGCATGCACCATGGCACCTGGCCAAGATCTTTAATATTGATGATGCTGATGATGATCATGGTAAGGAATGGGTAGGTAGAAAAATGATTCCAAGAATCAACTCCCTAAGAAAGAGTGTTTCCCACGAAATACTCTTAATAGTCTGATACCTTTAACTTTGACCTGAAAACGGTTACACTCGGGACAGGGGAGAAGAGTGAACTCCTCGGCTTGGTACATGGAATAGTCTGTGCTTGCAACCACAATCTGGTCTCCAGGCTTCCAGCTACTAACATCATCCAGCAGGTGAAGCTTCACTCCATCCACAGGCTCCACCCGGAATCCTGAAAGAGAAACACCTAAACAAAAAAACAAAAACAAAAAAGTGATGTATTAACAGGACTGTATTTTTCTAAAATCAACCTTCTCCCTGATTCACAAATCAAAAGTTAAGATAAAAGGAATTTAGGAAATATTTACCAGTGCTTTGCACATGCCAGTCACTCTGCATGTATGAATGTTAAAAATATGGAAATATATGTCCTAGCTCTCTAGGAAACAGATTTTTTTTTTTTGAGAGAGAGAGAGAAAGAGAGAGAGAGAGAGAGAGAGAGAGAGAGAGAGAGAATTTTAATATTTATTTTTTTTTAGTTTTCGGCGGACACAACATCTTTGTATGTGGTACTGAGGATCGAACCCCGGCCGCACGCATGCCAGGCGAGCACGCTACCACTTGAGCCACATCCCCAGCCCTAGGAAACAGATCTTGATGCACCTACCAGCCATGATACAAAAACATCACATTCGAAAACTATGCTTTAAAATGTTGACGACTCTCAATCCCCAAATCCCTTGCTGTATTTCAACTCAGTGTTACAATTGTAACACTGCCCCAAACAATCTTTTTGTTTAAGCATTCTTATTTTTTCTTTTTACTTTTATTTACTTATTTTTATGTGGTACTGAGAATTGAACCCAGTGCCTCACACGTGCTAGGCAAGTGCTCTACCACAGCCCCAGCCCCAGCCCCACCAAAACAAACTTAATATGTAACAAACACTTCATCCTTTACCTGGACTGACCCCCAACTCTTGCTGTTCACCATTTTGGGGGAGGGTGGGTACTAGGGATTGAACCCAGGGGTGCTCTACCACTGAGCTACATCCCCAGGTCTTTTTTTTTTTTAAGTTCATATTTTTATTTTTTTTTTAAAAGTACAAATAGATGACAAAGTCAGAAGTTGAAACATTTTTTTTAATATACATGACATAAGTAAAGTTAGAAGAGAAACAATGGGGAAAAGGTTTGTAGTATCTAATGAGATATAAGATTACTTCTAAAAATTATTATTTTTTTATTGGTCCCCAGGTCTTTTTATATTTCATTTTGAGACAGGGTCTCACTATATTGCTAAGGCTGGCCTCGGACTTGCAATTATCCTGCCTCAGTTTCTGCAATCATTGGGATTAAAGGTATACACCAATGAGCCTTTCACTGTTCCACCTTTTTTATAAACTTTAGGTGCATCAGTGAAAGCTGCTGCATGCTTCCGTTGATGTACTCACTACTCTATGTTCTTCAGAGCACAGCTCCACAGATGTCTGCTGAGTGAACAAGTATGACTAGCTTGATCTATAATGTGAACCAAGGGCACATGACAGTGCTGCATTCCTGGGATGATGTAAATTATATAACCTAGTAACTACTAATGATTGATCTTTCCTAATATCTCCTTTGAAATTCAAAGCTGGTTCCCAATTAGGCAGAGGAGAACTGAAAAGATTATCAACTTCTCCATCACTTACACTTCTTCGAAATGCAACCCAGGGTTGCATTTCCTGCTTCTACAACATCCATGATGGAATCTGTCATGAGCCAAAAGCTGATCTCATGGAAATGTGTCTGGAATAGAAGGCAGTTACTTCATAACATCAATGGTGAAAGAGAAACAGCCCATTTCAAGACATCTGTAATAAACATCTGTACTTCTCTCTCATTCTAACAACATACCACTCTGGGGCTACTTTAGGATGCTGACTCTAAAGGGCAATGACGAGAGCCAAAGAACACATTCACTTAAGCCAGGGAAATCAAAAGGAAGGAAATTCAAGCAAGGAACAAGGAATAATATACAGTCTTACAGCCTTGAGCCAACTATCCAGATAAAACCTAACCTGGGAAAATTTTGGATTCTGTCCTTTTACACTTTGACTGTCCTGTTTCTGTGTGTCATAAAAATACCTCATAAACTTCAGATGCTTTTTGATATAATTCTTTCATCCATATACTGAAGCCTACAATAGCATTTTATCCAAAAAAGTAATATAAATAATAATAACTCTAGTAATTATAATAATAACTTTTAAAAATTTCACATGCATAATCACCTTTCATCCAAACTGTGAGAGACAGAAATTATATTCACTAGAGACAAAACAAACAAACAAACAAACAAACAAAAAACAAGATCTAGGAGCTTGGATAATGGCTAAAAATTATAGCTTAAAAAAACGCAGAATTGAAAACTAATCTATTTCCAGAATTCAATTTCTTTATTTTTTATTTTGAAACAGGTTCTCACTAAATTGCTGAAGCTGGACTCAAATTTGTGATCTTCCTTCCTCAGTCTGCCGAGTTACTGGGATTACAGGCATGCGCCGCCTCAGGCATAATCCAATTTTTTTCAGAGAGAGAGAGATTTTTTAATATTTATTTTTTAGTTTTCGGTGGACACAACATCTTTATTTTATTTTTTTTATGTGGTGCTAAGGATCCAACCCAGCATCCCGCGCATGCCAGGGGAGCGCGCTACCGCTTGAGCCACATCCCCAGCCCCATAATCTAATTTTTTTTTACCTGTATGTTACTCTCTCTTTCCAAGAATAAAAACGGGAAAATTGAGAACAAAAATAATTAAAAGCTCCACAGCAGCAACAACAATCATTTCCCAAATTTTCAGTTTTAATAAAAGAAAACACTCCCCCTATAAAAAGGGCAGCTAGAACAGTCATGGTGACAAATACCTATAATCCCAGCAAATATGAAGGTTGAGGCAAGAGAATTGCAAGTTCAAAGCCATCCTCAGCAACAAAGCAAGAGCCTGCATCAAAACTTTAAAAAAAAAAAAAAAAAAGGGTTAGGGACATACCTCGGTGGTAAAGTGCACCTGGGTTCAATCCCCAGAAAAAGAAGGGCGGGGCAGCCTAGGAACATTCACTGTTTCACATGAAAATACTTTTTAAAAAGTAAGCTATAAGACAAATAAGTCTGAATTTGAAAGATGCTGAGAATGTATTTGTTTTAAAAGAAAGTGAGAAGGTTAGATGGGAAGGATGGTACCATTCAACAATTCCTCACTTTTTTCTAGCTTTAGAAGAAAATTCTGCAGGTTATCTCCTATTAGCACGTTGAATTGGAAGTTAAAAAGGAAATAAGTTCAGTCCCCTGCTTCCTGGGGAGATTTTCCACCTCTTCCAGAAACTAAGAGTCACTGAGAATACTGGATACAAACAATAGCCTATGATACAGAAAGAATGTTCCTTCCTCCAGAAATGTCATTACTAATGTGGAAATGAAGACATTTTCTACAAAGGAAAAGCTGACTCAAGGTCCGTCAGTAATCTCCCCTGCCTGGAACCTTCTGGAGACAGGATCACGAAATTCCATTGGCAGGACCAAATACTGCTAAGAAAAGCTTTTCACCCACCTATTTTGATAGAGACAACTATGGTGCGATAGAAAGAGCAACAGTCTTGGAAGCAGAAAGCTGGGGCTTGATTCCAGCTTCCTTAGGTATTAAAAAATACCATTTTCCTCACTCCAACCCCAGAAAGTTGCTTGGAGGCAACATGTGAAAGTTCCTGTTATTTGTCAGGGGATCCATTTAATTGTTGTTTTAAAGCAAAAGAATGTCTTTAATCATAGTGATAAAAAACATCCTTATAACCCCAATCATGTTTGCATCACTGTTAACATAACTGAGTGCAACATTCACTGTGCTAAAAATAAAAACTTCACATTCTTCACCTCTGCAACCCTATGTGGTAGCTTCCATTGAAACTGAGGTTTGGGAAGTTAAAGTTACATGCCCAAGATCACATATTAAGTGAAAGAGCAAGGCTGGGAGCTCAGGCATTCTGTCAAGAGAAATCCATGTTAGTAAACACTTTGCTACATTGCTGCTCAAAACTGAGGTATGGCCCAGGTTAAATTAAAGTTTTCTGGGTAATCACACATGTGATAAGCGCCTCTTAATTTTGCTCATTTCACATTAAATCTGTTTAGATTTGGTTAGAAAAGAAAGGCATTATGTTCAGTTAGAAAAGAAAGATAATAGACAAGCACAGACAAGAAGAAGCTAAGATAATTTGGCAGCAAGATGGGTTAAATTTTTAAATTCTACAGTAAACATCCTTAAAAGAAAAAAAAATCAGATGCTCCCTAAACACCTTGTGCTAGGCAATATTTGAATAAACTATAATCCTGAAAGATGAACTATGAAAAAATTATGTTGAAGAAAATTCAAATAAATAAAATAACTTTTAGGAAGCAGGTTAAAGCAAAATGCAGGGAGAAAGACATAGAAGAAAAAAGATCCTAGACTATCATGTACTGAAATAATTATCTCCAAATAATAGGGCTGAAGATTCATTTTTATCTTATACTTCTCTGTGTTTTCGATTCTTATGATAAAGTGTATTTGCAAGATCATCAGCGGGGAAAAACTGCCTAGTAAGTGAGAAGTCTGTTTGCACAGCAAGTGTTCAAAGGTAATATTGGGTGGTATATCTACATAAAGAGAAGATTCAAAGTACAAATCAGGCTCACTATCATTGCACATAACCAAAGAAAGCTCACCCTATCACATTCAGATTGGTTCAGTTAGTGCCAACAGGAAACAAATTAATTTTTACTACTTAATCACACTCTATGACTCAAAAAAAAAATCAAGAACAAAGTCCAATTGGGATGTTCAAACTAGAACAGATCATTTTTCGAATCCAGGAAGAGCTCTTGAATCTAAAAGATTTTAATAGGGAAACAAATGTCAGCTTCAACTGGTAAAGAATCCAACCAGTCATGTGAATACTATTTTTTTAAAAATCTAGTCCAATACTTACCAATGTCTTACAAGAGTATAAACCACCCTTGCCTACCTTCAATCCATTCACTATAGGCTGTCACAGAGAACTTCTGACCATCCACTGTATAAAATTCTCTTTGGGCCAGAGCCTTCCCGCCACTACTATGGTTTTCATAGTTTCTCACAGATTCATTGCAAGAAGTACTTCCACCATCAATGACACCAACTAAAGCCCAAGCTTGCCTAGAAGGAAAAAGAGTGTGTCCATCCGATTATCTGTCACAGTAATGACCTAAATCTCTAACACACATGTGATGGTTGCTTTTTAATTTTTAGATTTCTTTTTTTTTAATCTATTTATTTATTTTTTTGCATTACAATTCTTAATACATCTTTATACCACAATTTATCATAACTCTGATTATATATAAGGTATGTTGACACCAAATTCACATCTTCATACATGTATTTTGTATAATGATGAGGGTCTCTTTCACCATCCATGCTATTCCCCTTCTCCCTCTTTTTCCTTCCCACCTCTATTCCCTATCTAGAGGTAATCTTCCTCCCATGTTCTCCCTCCCAACTCCATTTTGAGTCACCTCCCTTATATCAGAGAATACATTCGGCATTTGTTTTTTTGGGATTGGCTAACTTCACTTAGCATATAGATTTCATTTTTACAGATTGCTTTTCCCATGAGGTTGTAATTCAAAACTTTGAAGTAACCACATGTTAGAAGCAAACATGCCTGATTTTCGCAAATACTTGCTTGTCTAGCTCTTTAACAGGTGGAACACTGATGAATATGGTTTCAATTAATCATGGACTTCCTTCCTCAGTACACACCCATATCACTCACATATCATTCTGGGCACAGGTCCATTTATTGTCTTTCTCTTTAAATGATTACTCCCTGTTCTCTTTTAAACTATCTTCTATAATGTTCTCAAAAATTGAGACGCATCATAGAATCACATAGGGAACTTTAGAAATAATATCAATGCTCAGACCTAATTCAGTTCTATGCAATCAAAATATCTAAAGCTTGGGACCAGCATTAGGATGTTTTTAAAGTTCCCCAGGTGACCTAAATGTGCAGGTAGACTTCAGAACCACTGTGTTACAGCATGGCCCTCAAACTTTAGTCAACATCAAAACCATCTAGAGGGTGAGGCAGTATGCTAGATCCACCCAAGTACCCAAAGTGGAACCTGAGAATCTCCATCTCTAATACATTTCCCAAGGATGCTAATGCTGCTGGGTCAGGAGACCGAACTTTGAGAACCCCTGACCTTGAGACCTTGCTTTTCCCATGAGGTTGTAATTTCAAACTTTTAAGTAACCAACAAGTTAGAAGCAAACATGCCTGATTCACATCTTCATACATGTATACTACAGTAGGAATTCCCAATCTTGATTGCATTTCAGTTGAATATTACAGTAGGAATTCCCAATCTTGATTGCATTTCAGTTGCTTGGGGGTCCTACCTACCAGTAAGATCCTGCTCTAAGACAGGCTTTAGGCATCAGGAAGTTTTAAAGTCTCCAGGTGTGCAGGCAAGTTTGAAAAACAGCTGAGTTAGACTTTCTTAATATTCTTAAGTTTCAGAATTACTATTCAACAAAGTTTTGATTTTATATACCACTGTCTATTTGTTGAAAGCATGTATTTGAAAATGCCACTTTACTTCTGTGATATTAAATATCCAAGGGACTTGCTCAAGTGTGTGGTGGCTAAAATCAAAGGGGGAAAAAAAAACACAATAACAAAAGCAAGAAAATTGCCTTAAGCCTCCTGATTCAAAACATGAAAAGAAAAATGTGAATTTCCTACTTTAGAGAAAAAAAATGCCAAATATAATCTATGCCAGACAGATGGCTGGATATTCACAGACAAAAGCTAACCAAAGCATGCCTACACCCTTAGAAACCCAAAGCCACCCCTGTGTGGATTAGCTACTCTTTGGCTGACAATGCTTTGTAGCTCTTATTTGTATCCTTTGATACAGCAGAAAAGATCAAATAAAGAATGTCTCAATTTATTATCTCCTATTTGAGAGGGAAGGAGAGAAAGAATGTCAGAGGCTTCCTTTATTTACCAGAACTGCCTCAGCAACTATAAAACAATGTTCCATTCTACTGACATTATCTCCAAAACACTTCTACTTCCCTCCTCCACTTGGCGAAAATTTCAATGCACTAGAACACTATCTTCAAAGGAGTGCATGTTTATGCACATTGGAGATAATGTCAATGTAATGGAACGTTGTCGAAAGATCACAATTCTAATTCCTCCATGGAGTCAGTGAAAATATTTCAAAGGGAATTTAGAAACCATTCTGGAAGGTAAAGGAACCAAAGTCAAAATAGTCACAGTCGGTGATCATAAAAATCTAGAAACAATGATGGTGTTAAGAAAGAGAAGTTTAGCTGGGTATGTGGTGTCACATGCCTGTAACCTCAGCAACTTGGGAGGCTTAGGCAGGAGGATCATTCAAGGCCAGTCTCAGCAACATAGTGAGAACAAGTCTCAAATATACAAAAATTAAAAGGTCTTGGAATGCAGCTCAGTGGTAGAGTGCCCCTGGATTCAATCCCTAGCACTGGGAGGCGGCAGGTGGAGGGGTGGGGAGGATATACATTGCAACCCCTGCCATTGCTAAACAATAAAACAAAGCATATAACACAGCAAGTGTTAAAGTTTAGATCATAAACGTCTTTCAAAAGTCCATGTGCTGAAGGCTCAGTCCCCAGCTGATGGTGTTATTGGTGGTTTTAGAGCCTTTAAGAGGTGGAGCCTAGTGGAAGGAAGTTAGGTCATTGGGGGCAGGACCTTGAATTGGATATTGGGACTCTAGCCTCCTCTCTGCTTCCTGGGCCACCATGAGGTCATCAGCTTCACTCCACCACTTGCTCCCCATCATGATGTTCTGCCTTCCCACAGACCAAAATGATAGGGCTAAGTGACCATGGACTGAAAACTCTGAAACTGTAAGCCCAAATAAGTGTTTCCTTTTTATAAACTGATTATCTCAGATATTTTGCCATATCAATGGAAAAATGACTAACACAGTAGATGTCTAACTTTGAAAAGACCATGTTTCTACTCCTGGGTCTATAAATTATAGAAATATCTGCACATGTACATCAAGAGGTGGTGAAGGAACATTTACAAAGGGATTTCTTATAACAGGTCCAAACTGGAAATCCATTCAGATGTCCACCAGTAACTAAATGGTTGTAAATTCCTACAACAGAAAATAAAAGCACAACATGCAGCATGTATGACATTCAATAACATAATGCTGAGCAAAAAAGGCAGACACAAAATCTATTGTCTGCTTCCATTTATATGAAGCTCAAACAGAGACAAATAATTGAGGAGAATGGAAACATTTGCTCTGGAGGGAGTGATTAGGGCCCAGCTGCAGGTGGATGGGCTGCTGGTAATGCTTTATTTCTTGGTCTAGGTGTTGGCAACTCAGTGATCATTCTGTGATAAGTTCAGTAAATTCTCCATTCTTTTTAACACTTTTCTGTATGAATTATATTTAAACAACAACACAAAACCCTCTGAGGTTTTGCTCCTGGTATAGGAAGCTTTCCTCCTTTACTGTCTACACAGCACACTGTTGAAATTCCTCCAGGCCTCTTGCCTTTGGCCAGTACCAATTCCCTAGGTCAGTTTAGGGGCTCTTTCTATTTGTTTCCATTATCCCCTGTAACCGCAGTGACTTACTGCATAGTTAGCATGCATGTAAGCCTTAGTTTACTCACTAGATTAAAGACAGACTCTAAGGTAGTATCCTTGTACCTAAATGTTAATGAGCATCCAGCACTTAGCATCTTCTAATCAAAGGTGAAAGAAAGGCATTTCCAAAGCATTACACACCCTTTCTCTTCACTAATTTTTGTCTTCTGGAATTTCTATAGCTGGGCAGGGTGGAGCACATCTATAATCCCAGCAGCTCTGGAGGCTGAGGCAGGAGGATCCTGAGTTCAAAGCCAGCCTCAGCAACTGACCAAGGTCCTAAGCAACTTAGTGTGACCCTGTCTCTAAATAATACATAAAAAAGGGCTGGGGATGTGGCTCAATGGTTAGGCATTCAATAACCTACCATCAAAGAGGAAAAAAAAACTACTACTAGATCACTTCAGTCTCTGGGTTTTGAGGTCCTCTTACTTTTCTCATTGCAGATATTTCCCAACTTTACTAAGAACATTCAGCAGAATTAAAACTTCTGTTTTTTGAATTAAATGTTGAGCCAGCTACTTTTCCCAGACTGAGGATTGCATTAGGAAATCACGGTTAATAAGTAGATGCTACAAGAACCATAAATAGTAGAAATAAATTTGTCTGTCTAGATGACAGTAAGACTTTATCCTTCCTTACAGATGCTAGGACTCTAGAGACCTGAGTCAAACAAGTGGGTTCAAAGTATAAACATACACTCAAAGTATGAAATATAGTATGCAAACGGTTCCAAAAGAAAAGGGAAACTGGGCATGCCCCACCCCTTTGGGTTTTAAAACTTAGCATGGAACTGTGCCCTAACCTTTCAACCCCTGAGTTCCCTGAATCATTCAGAATTTCTGTCTTCAAGAGGTAATGAAAAAAGGAAGTCTCCTTGAAGGCAAATCAGCCTTTATGCCACCTGACTGGTTTTCAGGAACACATTTCTGTTCTGTTCCCAAACCTGACAAGATAATTCACAAAGGCCTTCATAACTGACAGCCAAGACAAGCACTTCTGAATCTCATATCTGGCGCTCCAACCCGGCTAACTCGGGCATTATGTTATTGAATATCATTCATGTTGCATGTAGTGCTGGCTCATTTTTAGTGTTCTTTGTTTTTTATTATAGAGGGTGATTTCTTCCCCACTTCCTTTCTCTTCTCAAACAAAGACTCCAACACAGAGCTAGAGAGAAAAAGAATAAGGCATGCCCACCTGTAGCCCAGTCCTTGGATCAGCTTACTCCCCAGCCTTTCCTGGATCATCTGGATAGTTCCTTGTAACAGGCTCTTGACAGCTGAATCTCCCACAGCTATAGCAACAATTCGACCCGGATCCTGGACTCTCAGAAATTCCTCAAGTCGCCTGCTCTCATTTTGGTACTCATGCGTATCAAACTTCACATTTTCCAAAATTTTGGCCGTGTCTTGGTCAATGACCCTCACATTGAGGCCCCGGGAAAAGTCCTTCTCAAAGGTATAGGACCCAAATGGCAAGCCTGAGGTATTCAGCGTCTTTGCCAACAACGTCCACGATGTCTTCCGTGCCCCATGTAACTCCAGTGTCCCGCCAGCTTCCACGCCAATAAACTTTTTGCCAAATGTTGGCATACTTTCGCCTTCATCTGATTTGCCATACAAAGCAATTGTCGCTTTGGATTTATAGCGGCATTTTTCTGCTCCAATATGAAGCGCCCCACCATCCTGGATCAGGATGTAACGAGTCCTCAAAGTAATATTTCTGGATCCATCTTTATCATCCCCAAATACAAGCAGCCCTGTAGGGAACAACATTATTGTAGGCCAACTTCTGGGACATCTTTCTGAGACACACAGGAATAGATTTCCCCTCAAGTAGGAAAAAAGAAAGAAAGAAAAGATAACACTTCCACTATTAGGAAAAATTTGCTTAGAAACTGAAACTAGTTTTCAAAATAAAGCCAATGAAAAAGTGAAGAGTTGATATTTCAATCCATCCAATTTAGAAATTAATCATTTCTAGAAAAAATAACTAAGAGTCTATAAATCTGAATCTCATGTTTGTTTATGCAAACCCATGTTAACTCTCTCATCATTATCCGTCAGTTATAACACAGATTCAGCTTGCAAATAATCACCTTTCTTGTTCCCTATCTATAAAAAGGATCGAGTGATTTGTAAGGTCCTTAGAGTTTTTGAATTCCATGGCTCAATCTTGGAAACACATTTCCATGGTTAGAGTGACATTCTATCCCCAAATCTATGCCATTTAAGAATAGTTTATAAGGAACAGAAAATATCCCCCATATTAAAGATCAACCTTGCAGTCTCTGCAGGCAGGGACAATTACCTACCTCCATTCTCAATGACTATTGAATTCACCGTGACATCTGAGGTCAGGCGGAACATATCTCCCTCCTTGATAACGACTTGTTTTGCAGGATCTTGTCCTGGGTCCCAGTTCCTGAGATGCGGGTTTTGATCTGGGCAATTCTCTATAAAACAACACAACGCTGATATCCCATCCAACCCAGCAAAAGGCAAGAATACCAGTAACCAAATCCAAGCATTCTCACTACTACATACAGTTTTGCAAGTAAGGTGTTGATATATTTTGATTTCCTAACATCAGGGTAGAAATTCCACCCCTTTTCTGTACTGTCCCAACATTTAAAAAAAAAAAAATGGTTACCACAAAACTAAGTGGCCAGCATTTAGTTCAGGTCAAACTTCACAAGGCAAAAAGGAAGTTCCCCCAAACCATCTACTCTGGAAATAAATTCACAGTAAGAAGTGAAATTATAAATTACCCTTGGACTCACACTAAGTTGTTTTAGAAAAGAAAATATAGGGCTGGAGATGTAGCTCAGTGGTAGAGCACTTGCCTAAAATGTGTGAATCCTGGGTTTGACCACCACCACCACAAAAAGAAAAAAACACACACACACACACAACATATTGGTAAGTGAAAAAATGGAGACTGCTAAATAATACGTAGATTGGATATCCACAAGTTCCTTCCTGTGCACAGCGAATCACAAAGTGGGCAATCGTAGCACCTCCTTCCAAGGCAGAGGCTGAGGAATACTAGCATCTTGAGTCATGTGTGCTTTCCCATGAAACCGCAAGACCCAAGTAGCCACAAACATGACCTCTCATTTGCATAGATGAGGAAATTTCAGATTAGGGAGCCAAACCCAAGATCACTTAGCAAGCTGAGTGATGAGAAAGTTCTGCTTCTAAGAAATGAGGTTCTTCACTGGTAGTGTTCCTTTACTAGAATTACAACTTGCCTCTCGAACAGGTGTCAGTGAAACTGCAGCTATTTATGCATGAAATCCTTATTTTGTGCCACAGTGAGAAAGAGGAAGGGGGAAAATCACACCTTCACTTCTGATCAACTAATGACCAAGTATTTGTTGAAGATTGATTTGTGCATTTGTAATACATACTATAAAACTTCTAAAGCATAAAATGAGCTCACAGTCAAGTTTACCTGCTAGCTTAGAAGAAAAAGCCATCAGGTATGATATAATTATGTGCTGAACAAGTGGTAGTTACTTTAAGGTACAAATGACCTCAGGGGAGGATGGGGCCAGAGTAATTACAGCAGCTTCATGAAACAGTTGGCACTAGATCTAGACCCCAAAAGATGGATAGTATTTAAACAAGATGAGCGTGAAGGGGAGATAAAAATACTAGATATGCATGTATCCCCTGCCATCCAAGTCCACATGATTCATCAAGCTAGACTAACAAATCACTTGTATTTAAACTAAGCAAAGGTAGTAATAAGAAAGATATGCTCGAGAAACATAGGAAGAGCCAGGCATGGTAACCTACGCCTGTAATCCTAGTGGCTCTGGAGGCTGAAGCAGGAGGATCGGGAGTTCAAAGTCAGTCTCAGCAACTTGGAGAGGTCTTAAGCAATTTAGTGAGACCCTGACTCAAAATTAAAAAAAAAAAAAAAATGGCTGGGGGTATAGCTCAGGGGTTAAATACTGCTGGGTATTTAATCCCTAGGAACTAAGGCTGGGGAAGGGGGAAGAAACACATGAAGATATATCTTTGTTAAAGTGGCAAACTGAGTGTAACACAAAAGAAATTCTATATAGAAAAATTTCTGATTCTTCCCTTTGAACTTGCATAACCTTCTGCGACCCTCTTCCTGTTTCCAAGTGCCTATGTTGTCCTAGTTTTACTGCTTTCTCTTAGAGGTGACACTAACCACGCCTCAAATTAGTCCCACTCGCTAAGTCTGTGGCAATTACTTTAGGAAATAATTTTTCTCATAGCAGCTGTTTTATGACTGATATTTAATTCTTCAGATAAATCAATGATCATCACTATTATACTAGAATCAATCCTTGGGACTGCAGGTATAGCTCAGAGGTGAAGCACTTGCCTAAGATGCACAAGGTCCTGGGTTCAATCTCTAGCACTGTAAAGAATAAAATATATAAAAATAAAAACAATCTGTCAAGCATGGTAACTCATACCAATAATCCCAGCAACATAGAAAAGGAGACAACTTAGCAAGACTCTGTCTCAAAATAAAAAAGAAAAAGGGCTGGGATGCAGCTCAATGGTAAAGCATCCCTGGATTTAATTCCCAGAACAGAAAAGCAGGGTAGGAAGAAATCCTTCAACTTTTCATTCTCTTAAGGAAATAAGAATCTCTTAAATTTTTTTCTGACAACTACTAAGAATTTCTTGAACTTTTCTTCAACACCCCACTCCCCCATAAAACATCTAGCTGGAATTCTCCATGGAGTTACATAAGAAGCAAATGTAGCCATGGGACATGCCTAAAATACTGGCAACTGAGGAGGCTGAGGCAGGAGGATTACAAGTTCAAGTCCAGCCTCAGCAACTTAACGAGGTCCTGGAAACTTTGCAAGATCCAGTTTCAAAATAAAAAAAAGTTGGGCAGTGGGGACTGAGGATGTAAGTTAGTGGTAAAGTGTCCCTGGGTTCAATCTCCAATAAAAAAAAAAAGAAATAAAGTTAATTTATGCCACATGTAACAAGCACTATTCTCAGCTACCGAGAGGGAAATCTCATCCTTTGAAATCTGGAGTCCACTAAAACAGTTATCTAATTCCTCTTAATTGTTTATAATTATTCCCCAGGGGAGCACTCTTCATTAGAACCATCACAAAAATTCCAATCTGTTCCCTTCCAGTAAAATTCACTTAATGACAAAATGTGTGGTGTGCAGACAGCAGTGAAAAACAGCTCAGCCAATCTCACCTTCTCAGCTACCCACTTTTAGAGTGGTAACAGCAAAATGCTGAGCCTGAAATTTTTCAGCATGCCAGATCTTTCCATGGATAATCTGTATTTATATTGCCAAAATATGAAACGAAAGAATGTTGACTCAAGGAACCACATTAGCAATTCAACATTTTCAATGGACATGAAAATACAAAGGAAAGCCATAGACTTCAGCTCTGATTCCCACTATCTAACATCCCTTTACTGCAGATTACTTGGGAAGTATGAAACAGCAGAAGGGAACTTGCTTATTCTGCTGCGAAAAGGAGAGAAAAAGTCAATACTGCATAGAATGGAAGTCAATGTTACAAATTTATAATGGATTCTAATGGTTTGAGGAACAAAGATGTTGACACAAATCTTTCTTCTTTTGCATCTATCATCTCAGAAGCACTGGCACTAACCCCCTGCCCTTGGGGACCCAAAAGCATCTGTGAAAACTAAATAAAATAATGTTTTTAAGTCTTATAAATGGCAAAATGTCCCTCAGCTGTTATATCCAGTTAAGGAAGCATCTAATTTAACTAAAGGGGTGAGGGAAATCTATTAGAGTTTATTTAAAAAAAAAAAAAAAAAAAAGTAGACAAATACAGCATCCAAGCCAGGCTGAAATGGTCTGATGATCTCAGTCACAGCCCTGAGCCCTCTGAGTTTTGGAAGATACATAGGTTTCTTTTATGAGGCAATTCTTTGTTAGTGTTTTATTAAAGCTGAATGACAACAAAATTCTTCAAAACCATTCAAAGTAAATATATTATCATTGAATCGCTGACATTGTTTCTTGAAAAGCAAAGACCATTCAAGAAATAAAAACCTCCCTACATGATATTTAACTATGAAGTAATGGGTGATTTTTTTTTTAAGTGTCAGAATTTACACATACTCAGAGAGGCTTTGGAATGTACACTGAATATAACTAAAAAATATTTAAAGCTCCTCCTTTGGAACTATCTACTAAGCTCATTCCAAAACATATTATGATTATTTTTAATCACTTTTTTTTTAAATCAACACCAATTTATCATATTTATGACACAAAAACATACTTTCGGTAGTCCAAAAATCATTCTACCACAAAGGATGAAATTGTGCTACCGCAATAATTCAGTAAATACTCTTAAAAGCATTTCCAAAAGAGAGATTTCAAGAACAACTTGAGCACCAGGACCAAGGGGAAAAATAGCAAAGAAGAGCAAATCTTTGAAATTTATAATTTCCAATGGATTCCTTGAACAACTGTTCTTATTCATAACAGGTTCATATTGCCTAACTGTATCTTGGCTTGCTAGAGCCAACTTATGGGAAAAAAAAAGTTTTTAAAAATTATTCCAATATTTCCTCCTTTCTTCTTTGGGAATGTGTTGTAGGTATGCAGCATATACACACATGCGCGAGGGCACACACACACACACACATATATACTTACCATCTGGAGCATATTTTGAGGATATTCCTAAAATGACTGCAAGTGCAACAAAAAATGAGAAACTAGTTATAGCAAAGCAAATGAAAGTATTCTTGTGTCGCTTCTGCTTCCGGCTTGCTCTCTGTGTTTGCTGTTCTTCAGGTGAGAATGCAAAGGCTGCCTGTGCTTCTTGTCGGATGGAGGTAAACTTGGCTGAAGCTTGGCTCTTTGGAGGAGGAGGGGGACGCAGGGGAACAACCTTCCCTGGAACATAACCAGGTGATCGATGGCTGTTTCCATTCTGAGTTTGCAGGAAAGCAGGGGAGTGTCCCCTGGAATCAGTGGCATACATGATACCCTGTCACTGTGAAAAGAAAAAAATAATACAGTTCAGAATATGTAAATTATAATGTCTTTTAAGAGGTGTTTTTTTATTATTGTCGCAAAATATACACAATATAAAACTTGCCATTTAACCATTTTTAAGTTCTGTGGCATTAAATATATTTACAAAGTTGTGCAACCATCACCACCATCCATTTCCAGGACTTTTTCATCATCCCAAACAAAAATTCTATGCCCATTAAATAATTCCCTATTCCATCCCGACACTGATAACCACTGTAATGACTTTTTGAAAATCTCAAGTCAGCTTACATCCCTGATATAATAAATTATGTCAACAGTCACCTTCACTAATTGTCCTCTAATACCACTGCTTCTCTACTCCAGCTGCCCATTATAATCACCTGCTAATGCTAATACCGAGGCCACACCCCCAAAACAATTAAATCAGGATGGCTAAGCCAGGATCGGAGCATCTGAATCTTTTAAATATTCCCCAAGTGAATCTAGCAAGCCTCTAGAGCCAACTGCCTCACCAGCTGTTCTCAATTTTCATCATGCCTAGGAACCACCAGGGAAGCTTGTTAAAAATGTAGATTCCTGGGCTCTCTGCCCCTGTGCTTATGGTCCAAATGATTTTACTTTTATTTATTTATTTATTTGTTTGTTTATTTTTTAATGAACCTTAGTAACACTAAAGCAGCTGGTCACACTTGGAGAATTATTATGCTAAGTTCTTTAAACTGAAATTCTTTAAACTCAAAAATCCTATGAGCACCATGGGTGGCCCTTGAAAGTTCCAACAGATAGGTGTTCATGTTTGGGTGTTGAATTTTCCCACTATCTTTGGGTTAAGCAATTTAAGTATTTCTACCCGTGTTCTCACTTCATTACAGACTCTGAATCATTGGGTGGGAAAGCCTAAAGTCTAATCTCTTTAAATTGTGCATTTCTTTTCTTAAAAAAGCAGACATTCAAATATTATGGTTCAGGTGATTTAAAAAAAAAAAAACGAAAACAGCTAACATGTACTTCCTGTCAAACACTGTTCTAAACACCTTATGTGTTATTAACTCACTAATAACAGACTGCATACAACAAATCTACAAGTAGGTACCATTATTCCCATTTTGCCCATGAGAAAAAAATGGAGACCCAGAAAGGTTAATAAGCTTTCCCAAACATCACACAACTAGTGCAGACAATCAAGAATTAGACCCAGGTACTCTGACTCTGAAGTTAAGGCTCTAAAGTTACACACTGCATCTTTCCAAACAGTTGAGAGGAAATAACTTTAAAGAATGCATTTTTCCAAGAATGTGATAAGAACTTTGCTGGGCGTGGAAGGGCATATTAATCTTGTCAGGAATTTTTCATGTAGAACTTTACTAGACTATAGTACACAGTTGTTTTTTATCTAGGAAAAGCTCTCTCTCTCTCTCTCTCTCTCTCTCTCTCTCTCTCTCTCACACACACACACACACACACACACACACACACACGGAAATCCTTTTTTATTTTCTTATGTTTACAGTGATCACTTTCAGGTCTGGAATGAAACTCTGTTAATCTGTAAAAGAAAGGAGGCAGGCAGGCAGGGAGGGAGAGGGAGAGGGAGGGAAGGAGGGAGGGAGGGAGAAGGAGGGAGAAGGAGGGAGGGAGGGATGGAAGGAGGAAAGGAAGGATGGAGAGATGGAGGGAGGGAGGGCAGAAGAACTTGTTAAACCATATACTGTTTTGTTGCAATGACTGGATAAATAAGGTGTGCTCAAGGGCTTCAGAAACCTGATGTTCTTCCTCTCCCACTATGCCCCTTCCTTAACTAGAGCATCCAAGCATCACCTGACTTCATTCAATACCCTTACAATTAATCCCCTCATCTTCTGCCAAACAATGAACAAGATTCTAGTAATAAGGGTGCCTCCCAAATGCTCTAAAGCATTCACAAACCCTGCGAAACACAAAACAATCATTAGAGAAGCCACAAATAAGCATTCCCAGGACGCAAAGGACCTGAAAATTAATAGGGAAAGAAAGGAAATCTAATCCACAATCGATGCTGATTTTACATGGGGCAAAGAATGTTCTAGAGTCAGTGCATTTGTGGAAAACACTAGTTTTGTGGGGTTTGATTTGTGAACAAAGTAATTATTTAGATAAAGCTTATGCTTTCCAACAAAAGAAAAAAACACCACCATTCAAGGTGCTATTTGAAGAAACTGCTGCAAGTACCAGGCAACAAACCAAAATAATGGATACATCCTGCTGGAAGAAAAGAAGGAGCATAACAAAGAGCCTCTTTATGATCCTCTACTAACAAAGCAAAGACTAAACTAGATATTCCTGAGTGCCAGTCTCATCAGGAGGGGAGGGAATTAGGACCCTAATCGTCTCTGAAAAGGAGTGGGAATCCTTTGTTTCTCAAGCTGCAATCATCTGATACCTCATTGTTTTGGGGTGAGAAAGGTTGTTATTACTTAACAGCCTGGAGGGCCCTTTTGTGTGAGATAATATGTCACCAGATGTACCCCCCCCAAAAAAAGGCAGTGAGGCACTCAATGAAGTCACTGGTCCACTGAGAATAATCTGTGTCTTCAAGGTCACAAAATGGCAACCTAGGATGAAAATTCAGATTATGACTACCACAAGCTAAATGGGGATAGATGATAAATAGATATTTATTCTGAGTCCATTGGCTCTATTTTACTGAAAAATATGTAAATGTACAAGTATTCATTTCCTAGAAATTAACATATTGTTGACAATTGTATCTTAGAATAAAAGCAAAAAAAAAAAAAAGTCATTTTTTTAAGCAGATATCTCCCCTCAATGTAAGATGTAAATACTTTAAAACTTTATTCTACATATATGGGTTTACTGGGGCATAGTATTATGATCAATTATTTTAAATTCTATCCAGAGCAATTAAGCAAGAGAAGGAGGGAAAGGGGATAAAAATAAGAAAGGAAAAAAAATCAAATTATCAGTTTGCAGATGATATGATCCTGTACCTAGAAGATTAAAAAAAAAAAAAATCCCACTAAAAGACTGCTAGAGCTAATAAACAAATTTGGCAAAGTAGTAGGTTAAAATCAGCATACAAAATTCAGTATGTCTCCTGTATAACAAAGAGTCTGCTAATAAAGAAGTCAGAAAAAACAATACCATTCGCAATAGCCTCAACAACAAAACATCTAGGAATAAATCTAACCAAGGAGGTGAAAGACCTCTGCTAGTTTCAGGTCTAAATTGTTCATGGGGAAAAAAAATGGCATTTCACTCATTCAGTAAGCAATTGGGAGTCCCTGCTGTCAGAAGATTGTGGTGAAAACTATGGGGGACATACAAAAGCTTTATAGTATTCTCAAGAAATATAATTCCTATATTCGATTCTGAATCACTTGTAGAGAGCAGAATAAAACTAGCCAAGAGGGCTGGGGATGTGGCTCAAGCGGTAGCGCGCTCGCCTGGCATGCGTGCGGCCCGGGTTCGATCCTCAGCACCACATACAAACAAAGATGTTGTGTCTGCCAAGAACTAAAAAATAAATATTAAAAAAAAAAAAAACTAGCCAAGGAAATACCATTAAAATGATGTAGGCACATAGGGGTGAGGTGATACCACGCCGGCGGGTCGCTAGGCCTGTTCCGGGCACTGGCAGCAGCTCTGCTCTGCCCCTACTCCAATAATGGCAGGCCGCTGGGCCTGTTCCTCCGATTGGTCGCATTAAACAGAGATGAGAGGCGGGAGGGAAAGCGAGAGAGAAGGGAAATTGCATGGAAATGGAAGGAGACCCTCAGGATTATACAAAATTGCATACAAGAGGAAGTGAGGGGAAAGGGAAAAATAATACAAGGGGAGAAATGAATTACAGTAGAGGGGGTAGAGGGGGTAGAGGGAGGGGAGGGGAGGGGAGGGAATACAACAGACACTAGTATGGCAATATGTAAATCAATGGAAGTGTAACTGATGTGATTCTGCAATCTGTATACGGGGTAAAAATGGGAGTTCATAACCCACTTGAATCAAAGTGTGAAATATGATATGTCAAGAACTATGTAATGTTTTGAACAACCAACAATAAAAAAATTAAAAATTAAAAAATAAAAAAATAAATTGCTTATTTCTAAAAAAAAAATAAAATAAAATAAAATAAAATGATGTAGGTTCCCAAGCTACCTCCAATGGCTACCTCATCCAAAAGTTGTTAACACTACTTGTAGCATTTGAATTTGGCATCCTGAAAACAAAGGAGGGAACTACCAGGGGAAAGACAATAAAGAATATCCTCTAGCTTTCAAGGCTTTAATGCAAACATTATGCACCATATCAATTTTACACTGACCAATTTCACTTTAATATGGTGTGTCTGTCTTGCATTATATGCTGCTTTTTAAAGGGTTGTACTTGTCGTGGAAAGCACAATCTATGTAGAAGGGGTCTAGCATATTTTACAATGCACTTAGGGGTGTTACAACTGTGATAGCCCCTAAAATAAGACAGACAATCCAAAATGGGCCATAACCCAAGTTATTCATATTGAAATGGAAATGCATTCCCCAGTTTTTAAAAGCATGATTTTCAGGCATTTAGATGTTCCTTGACATAATTCTTTTGTGAGTATTTATTTACTGGAAAACAAAAAGTGGTAGCTCAAAAGGTTTGTTATACATCAAACAAATTAACAGGCAATTAAGCATTTGCAAAGGCAGGATGGAGAGAGCTATAGCTCAATAACAGAGCACCTGCTTTGTGTTAGCAAGGCCCTGAATTCCATCCCCAGCATCACAAAAATAAAAATTTAAGGCAAATATGTAAAGTAGTTATTTAAAGAAATTACTAAGACGTTGAGAACACCACAGACTAAAAAGATAAACACATATAAGTTAGGAAAAAACATTCAAAGAAGTATCTAGTACCTTTGTCTAATTCTCAGCTGCCCCAAAAAAGATACCTTAAAAACACTATTATTTTAAATAAAACTCTTCTCTTGGAGAAAGGATGCCTTACTTGAAATAACAGCTTGAGGTAGGAAGGACATATACAGTTGGTAAAAGCATCCAATTAATTTATTTACAATAAATTACACTAAGTACTCACAGAATGCAAACTATTGTAAATTTCAGTAACATTAAAGATTGTTTTAAAAAAAACTGGAAAAAGGGAATGATTTTGAAGAAAAAAAAAAATCTTGAGATACTCTCGTTCAAAGTTTTCAATTCTGCACAGTCTCTTTCACAAGGCCTCAACATTCCCTGTGTCCACACTTCTGTGTATTGTGCTTAAAACTCTTAAGAGGATCGCCTTGCTTTTGTCTTAGGTTCCATTTGTGTACTTGCCCATCTCCTGCAGTAGACAGTTCGCCTCTTGAGACCAGGATGAGGTCTTTCTTGTCTTGGTATACACATAGGACATTATGCATAGGAGGTACTCAGTAAGTGGTTGTTGAACTCAGATCACAAATTCCCGCAAAGGAATTCAGCATAAGTACTAGGGTGTGTGTATGTGTGTGTGTTTATTCATATTTGGGAGAAAACAGACAGATGGTTGAAAAAAAAATAAAAACAAAATGTACCCCCATTCAGAGATGTTTGATTTTGTGTAAGTATACTCCCAAACAATCTGTTAAAGTACAAGATTCCTCTGTTCTGTTCTCTCCCCCACCACCTCCCTCTCTCCTTCCCTCCCTCTCTCCCTCCCCGCCTCTCTCTCTCTCTCTCTCTCTCTCTCTCTCTCTCTCTCTCTCTCTCACACACACACACACACAGACTGATACTAAAACTTTCCATTTAATCCTTCTTCAACATTCTTGAGGCCCTGAGAAATTTAATCTCTAGGAGTGTCTCTGATGTGGAAGAAATTAAGAACATTACTTAAAGCAAAAAAGTCAATGGCCAATATGAAATCTAATTGGTGACTAAAAAATATAATTAACAATTGCTGACAGGAATGCTAAAGATAAAGAGTGGTAAACTAGCTGGACAAGTTTAGCCTTTTATAATTTTTTTTCAATGGTTTAACCACATACTATGAGATGCAACAGGCACATAGGAAAAAGGAAAACATTCCAGCCACTTTATATTGTTATGCTGACAGCCAAGAAAAGCTGTGTTCAAGAGGAACGTCTTTTTTCAATATGGAGACTGCAGCAGTAATTCATAAAAAGTAAGAGTTCTTTAGAAGGGCTAGGTTCTAATGGTCTTTCTATGGCTGAGATAACAGTAGGCGAAACAAATTCACTCCCCTGTGATTATCACTTACTGGAATAGCTGAGGACACCTGCCCACAGGCCATATCATCAGTCCCCCAAACCATCAACTAGTCTAGCCCAATGCAGAGGGGTACCACAGACAGTGTCAAGACATGCAGATTGGTCCCATATTGAGCACCTAATAAAAATCCAATTATTTTGACTTATTTAAATTTCTTTTAATCCCACCTACATTTTCTATGAGAACTTTTCTTGGGGTGGGGGTAGGATACTAGAGATTGAACCCAGGAGTGCTTTACCACTAAACTATATCCCCAGTCCTTTTTTATTTTTCACTTTGAGAGAGGGTCTCAGTAAATGCTGAGGAGGCCAGAACTTGTGATCCTCCTGCCTCAGCCTCCAGAGTCACTGGGATTACAGAGTACACTACCACACTCAGTTTATGAGAATTTATTTTTAATGGGAAGTTCAGGCATGAAAGAACAGACAATGATTTTAAAACAGTATTCAATCCATGGGTTAATTCCACAAGTTCCAGTGTCTTAGCTTTTCTACAGTTTCAATACAGCAAATCAAAGAAGTAGGCCCAGTGGCATATGCCTGTAATCCCAGTGGCTGAGGAGGCTGAGACAGGAAGATCCCAAGTTCAAAGCCAGCCTCAGCAAAAGCAAGGCACAAAGCAGCTCAGAGACCCTGCCTCTAAATAAAATACAAAACTGGGCTGGGGATGTGACTCAGTGGTCGAGTGCCCCCGAGTTCAATCCTGCCACCAAAAAAAAAAAAAAAAATTTGGCCAAAAAATTTTATCTTTCATAAAGATCTTTACAACATACTGACTGGTATACCCCAAAAGTAAAACATGTCAGAAACAAAATATGCATGAATTATCATAAAAACAAATCATGGATTTTACTATTAGTACATCTGACCCAATAAAATCTTCAAGGAGCTCCTAATAGCCTTGAACTTTTAATGAATGTTTCTATATTCCCAACTTACAACTTTTTAAAAAAAGGCACAATGACGAGGTGATTTTCAGTTTTGGGGGTTTTTTTTGGTGGAAGAGGTAGGTATTTCATTTAGTTTTGTTTTAGATTTAGATCATGTTTGTTGATAAACAACAAGTTCATTATCTTAGTTATATAGAATTGTTCAATAGAAATAAGCAGGGCATGTGTGGTGGCACATGCCTGTAATCCCAGCTACCTGGGAGGCTGATATTAGTACTAGAAATATTATAGGATTATTGACTGTTGATTATATTAATTAGTGTGTATGTTGGATAAGAGACTATAAGCAATGTGCCATTATATAATGTAAACTGCAAAACTTAGATAAACTGCAGAACCTTGACTTAAATTAGTAACGTAACAGTCTACACCTGGGGCATATACCCAGACCTCACCCAGTTATCAGCTGCAAGCAAATGAATTTTAAAATGAACTTAAGAACCCAGACTTCTGAGGGGTGATAGGACTAACAGGACCCAGGACAGAGAGACCCAGGCCTCCATTGCTGTTGTCCTCCCTGCACCAGACTCCTCCACCCCAGATCAAGTTCCAGCAGCCCGGACTTAAGACAGGTCACGTGAGCGTGAGCATCTGGGACCCTTGGGTGTAGACTGTTAGGACTTAGAATTAGGATGTGTGTCTGAAGTGTGATTAGCATCAATAAAATAGGTTTGATTAAATCTAACTGTGCCTCAGACTGAGTCCATAATAAATGCTTGTGACAGAGGCCAAGGCAGGAGGATCATGAGTTAGAGGCCAGCATGGGCAAGTTAATGAGACCTTGTCTCAAAATTTAAAATTTCTTTTAAAAAGGGCTGGGGATATAACTCTGTGGTAGAGTACTTACCTAGCAGGTATGAGGCCCTGGGTTCAATCCCCAGGAAGGAAGGAAGGAAGGAAGGGAGGGAGGGAGGAAGGAGACAAGAAATAATCTTAGCAAAATTGACCTTTTAGGTCCATTAATTTGTTAATTTTTCAAATAAATATTTAAGTGTGACCAATTTTCTCATGAAGATCATGAACTTAATGTATAATATAGATTTTCTATAAACAAAGAGGTTTTTGAGAGGGTCTTTTTATACAATGCAGAAGAATATTATGCATTGCCTATTCTATTTCCAGAGCATACAGAATAAAATACTTTTTCTAAAACAACCCCTGTAAGGAATTCAGCATAAATGCTAAGTCCATACATACAGTTACGTGCAAGAGATTGTTAAAAAATGAAGTCTGCTTTCATTCAGAAATCTGTGGGATTTCATTTAAGATCCCAAACAAACCAATTTTCCCCAGAAAACAGGAGATTCCAGTTAATCCAATCAGTAGAATACAGAAGTCCCTTCTGCTTTAACTCTTATACAAAAAAAAAAAAAGTAACCTGCAATAATCTGATGTTAACCAATCAGCTTTTTTCTAACGCTGTTTCCTTTTTCCCACCGTATAAAACCCACTGTTCTGCCTCTGCCCGGTTAGGAGCTCTCCTGTTTTGTTGCATGGAGCTGCCTCATTTCTTGAATTTTCAATGAAAGCCCAGCAGATCCATAACTAAATTTGCTGTAATTTTGTCTTTCTACAGAACTAAAAGATAAATTCCTGGAAGATGTTCTGGAAAATTAGACACAGAGGGAGTGGGTCATTTTACCTATCAGTCCTTCTCTGCTTCTTCTCTGTTTCTTTTTTCCTATTATTATTCATCAGATTTTTTTTTCCCTCCTGAATTCTTTCTACTGAAAAGCTGCTCTCCTGGGTCCTCCCCTCCTCCCCCATGCTCCTTAGACCATCCTCCATGCCCTCCTTCCCAGCGGCTGGTAAGACCCAAGAGAGGCTTCCAACCTGCAGACAATGATGGATGGCTGGGCAGAGGCACACAATGGTGGTGCAGGCGTGTGTCAGCCTTGCAGCTGACCTTCAAAAGAACAAGCCAAAGCTGAAGCCTGACTTGAGGGAGGCTGATTTAATTGAGGTTACAGCAAAGGCCAGAGCCGCCTGTGGGCTGCATTCTCTACAGAGTGCCAGGGACAACGCTTTCAAATACTTCTCAAGAAGAAAGAGCCAGGAAAGTTATGTTGGTAGAATGCTGGAAAGTGGGGGGAAAGATAAAGCCGAGATGGGCTACATAAACAAGTATAGGCACACCAAAAGTTCACGATCCAGTGATATACAGATACTGAAATGCAATGACAATAGGAAATACACAATGAGTATGTTTTGACATGCCTTTCAAACCAAAAAGAGGCTAGATGAATAATCAGATGTCCAAAGTGAAATGATCCAGGGCTAGAAGAAAAAGCAACATTTTGGTTAAGGGCAAGACCAGGACTCAAGTGTACCGTTTCTTTTAACTGTAGTACATTTCTTTTAACTGTAGTACAGTTTCTTAAATGTCTGTGAATGGAAGAACGTTTAAATTTTCTAAAAGCCCTGGCAAATGTACTAACGCCAAAGTGTACCATCAGATCATTACTGATAACTTCTTTACTTTGTAAGTATTCACTAAAATCTATCACTAAACTGCCACAAAAAATAACAATACATTGTCCAACACACCAATAGGGCAGGGGAAACAACAGACCCAAGAAGTCTTTCCTATTCTTTGGAAAGCAAGTTCCAAGCCAGAATATAAACCCAATCTCTACGTCCTCTGAGGGCATGTGAAACCTAGGCCAAATAAATGGATCATATGACCTCTTCTCAACAGTTGCCTTCTGCTCTCCAAGACTCAAGGATGCCACAGTCAAAAGTCAGGACCTCCATGAACAAGCAACTGCCCAGCACTATGGTGATGGTTGGCCTTTGTGTACCTAAACGGGGATACCTGGAAGCAGGGCAGGCTATTGTTACAAGCACAAACAGGAGGCAAGAAGGTTAAAGTCAAGCTAAGACCACATGGTAACCAAACAGCTGGGAAGTTATCTACTATCTGATCCTATACTGGGAGCAGTTCCCATGCAGTAAGTACAAGCGGTGTCCAAGTCAGGGTAGGCCTTGGGAGAGCAGAGCATTGTCAGGAATCAAAAGATGTCATGAAATGTACTGAAAGGCTATTCATCCCTCATTAGGCTTTTTAAGCTATATGTGGTCCGCTGATTCGTAAACGGCTACCAGTATGTACATACTGAGCAATTAAAGTCACACTTTTTTCATTCATGAGGTATAATTTTTTAAATTCTAACATAAAGTTCATTTTATAGTGGTGGCACTAATGGTATCAAAAAGCAATGTTATATGGGTTTGTTTTGTTTTGTTCTGTTACAATCTTTAAAAAAAAATAACTCATTTTTCTCATTCCTTCCAAAACAGGACTCTGACATTTTTCCTTGTGCTATATTAAACTTGCCAATGACTAAGATGTTAACAATTAATTTTCCAATTTCATTGTGTGTGAAACCATTCATTTTCAGGAAAATGAGTCACCATTAGCTCAGGCCATTATGACAACAGAAGGTTTGCCTCCTCCAAAGGGCAAGACAGTAATTTGGGGAATATCTTCAAATCAGTAAGTTTCACTCTTAAGAGAGACTTGGTAACAGACCTGATGAAGACATCTAGTTTGTGGTGGATGTTTGTATGTTCTAAGATACTTCCATCAAACTCACAATCAATGAGGACAATTCTTTATTCTGAGTGACTCAATGTGGATTATAACTCTTCAACCAACAATGTCCTCAGGGACCTTCTATGCAGCATCAAAGCTGTGTGTGTGAGAGAGAGAGAGAGAGAAAGAGAAAGAGAGAGAGAGAGAGAGAGAGAGAGTGCACATTAATACATTGAAGCTAAAAATGCCACAATCTCTCTTCAGCAAATTTTTCATTATATAAAATTCATCAAATACTGCCAAACTTTTACTTACTGTCCAAACTAAAATGAAGCCCTGATACAATAAATGTAAAAGATGTACCACTCTTCATGCTATAATGAAAATATGTGCCTTGCTACAACTCTGCTTATAACTTTAGTCTAATGACAACAATTTCAAAACAGTTTTGCTTCACAGATCACCAGATTCATTTGTTAGGAGATAATAATTACAGCTTCCAAATCGGCTTCACTTTTTTAAGAGGTATTTTAATAAAGACCCCATGTCTCATTTATCTTTGTTTTGCTCACAGAAAGCAGCAGGATCTTGCACATTTTAGAAATACAACAAAGCATTTGCTGAATGTAGTTTCTAACAATCAACACTAAAGGTTTTCCAAAGCAAATAAAGGAAAAACAAAAGAACATACAAACTATTTCTAGTATGCTTTTATCCTGTGATTCACAACACAAATCTGAATAATGTTTCCAGGAACTTGCTGCTTTGAAAAAAATGTTCACTTCTACAATATTTTAAACTTGGTCCTGTTTTTAGAAAATGCAAGTAAAGCTAGCATTATTCTTACACTTTGTTCCCTATTTGACAGAAATTTATTACAAGTAACATCACCGCACAATGATCATCATATTATGTGTAAGAACTACGAAATGAAAAGATACAGGGTCTGTCTTTAACTTGGATGCAATGGTTTTCTATGCTCAAATGCATACTATTTGACCATAAAAACATTCAAATAACTATATTGTTAAACAAAGCCAAACTGGAATAAATGAGAATATATGGTGAGGGGGTGTTGTCTGGAAATAAGAGACAAAGGAGGTCTTGTCCCTGCTTAGTCATTAAATTACTATGTGACCTTACCTAATTAGTAAGCCTCTCTGGGTCTCAACTTCCTTGTTTTAATATTATTTTTAAGATCCCCTGGAACTCTATACTAGGATTCAGCATATGTAGCACTGTCCAGAAAAAAAAATTTACATTCATATTATCTCCTTTCTTCAAAAAAGTCACATTTAATTCAATAGCTTTAAATATCTGAGTTTGGATTTCTATCAAAGGCAATTTATTAAAATGTCAGATGAGCTTAATTCTATTTCAAGTAGAGAACTAAAGCAAGTATTGCTTACAGATTCAAATTTCACCTAGACAGCAGCTGCTGCTATTGAGAGAAGAGCCTCTAACAATATAGTTGGAAATTATAACTCTTTTCAAATGGAGAAAACTAGTCAGGTGATTTTCATGGTCTCAAAAATACAGAGCTTTTCTTGCTTTCTTTTCTTTTCCTCTTTTCTTTCCCATATTCATCTTGTAGGACAGAGGGAAGTAAAGGCCAGCTTAGCTTGGGAGGCAGGGTGATATGTGTATGTTATAGGACAAACCTTTCTCCACGGTTGCACTGTACCAGAAAGCTCATCCTTCTAATTAATGCTCACAATCCAAATGAAACCAGAGAATTTCCTGTGTCTGGGATGAGAAGAAGCCTGTCTAGGTGAGGAATACCATTTAACAATAGCTAGAACCTAAAACAAAGACTTGCTCCCCAGAGGGGGTTCAAAACTGTCTGGAAGAAGCCAATAAATCAGAAATCTCTGATTAATACAAGTTCAAGCTATGATTTATAACTAATGATAGCTTTTAAAACACACACATATTTAAAGTCCCTTTGGATAACACATAGCACTAGCTTATGTAGTATTTTATCATATACATAGCAAACTTAATCCAATTTAATCCTCAGAACATTCCATAAAGCATTTGAAAACTCACTTTACAGATGAGGAAAAATCAGAGGATTTTCCCAGTAGCAAATAGTTGGTTAGCAACTGTACAAACCTTTCAAGCCCTTCAATATTTACATTCTAAAATGGCACCCTGATACCAGTTTTCAGTCCCATTTATTTTTTTCTGATTTAATAAATTTTATTTTTCAAAAAACTGCAACACAACCCCATTCCCAATCAGTTCCTTCTCTGGCTTCTTAAAAAATGTGCATAATGAGCTGGGTGTGGTGGTGCCCGCCTGTAATCCCAGCAACTCAGGAGGCTATGTCTTATTCATCTTGGTAGCTGGAGACCACCACATGGGGTAACTTGGTACCATGTGGTCTCCACAACAGCTGCCACTCCACCGGTGTCCCTCTGTTGCTCCACTTTGCTCCATGAAGCAGGTGCTGAGACTCCTTCCAGAGAAGTCTATTGTAATTCATGGCCTAATTACAATAGGTAATTAATAATTGTTAGTTAAATGAATGGACAGTGGCTGGGTAGATAGAGGATGTGAGACCCAAATGTTTTAAAATACTTTATAATGGAGATATTTACATGCAGCATTTCAAATATGAGTCTCAAGCTGTAAATTTGAAAGCAATGATAAAGTTTTCTCATTCTGAAACATGATTCATCTTTCTAAATTTCAAAAACTTATGCAGAGGCACATAGCTAGAAAGGAGTACCCTTTCAACTTCAAAAATGGCCCACAAGATTACTTTACCCCCACTTGTCTTCTCATTTTCTAGGTAGCTGTTTGAGGACAGACTTGATTATTCTACCAGAATGTGACTAGTAAATGGTTGCACGGTTCAGGTTTCCTGTTGTGACTGTGACTTTGACACTTCTGAAATTCACCAGTTAAGTTAGATCAAGGAAGGAGACTTTACTCAATTAACCACAACACAGAAACTTTACACAAGCAACATGTAAGAATTTACAGATGCTACTTCCTGTATATACACATGCGCATGTGCATGCACAGACATGCATGCACAGACATACATACACACACCCAGTCCTCACCTTACTCTCTTATCCACAGGCTAATAAAATCGAACAGCGGAAGACTCAGGGTTCAATCCTAACCTTAGTTTTCTGATCATGTAAGTACACATAGATCAGAAAAATACAGCACAAGGTAGACTGAATGGAAAGCCAGAAAACAGATTCCAAGTTCCAAACTGTCCAGCTCCTCTAGTGCAGACACACAGAAAGCTGAGGGGAGTCATTTCAGCAATAGGATAAAGCACCAAAAAGTGCCACCCAATGTTTACTAAGTAGAGGACGTGCTTATGCACCTTCTTCTGCTTTGATCATAAACACAAACTCAGAAGAACCCTTTGAATAGGTAATGGGGCATCCAACCAGAGCATGATGCCCAACTACAAAAAGAGCAAGCTTTCTTCAACTGTCAAACCAAGAACTCTGTTCTACCCAACCAAGGAACTAAAAAGCTATTTTATATGTATTTGATTTTAGCAGTCATTTCCTGGGAATTCAGGCTTCCCTCAGCTCAGAAGAAGTCTCTCCCCCTTTTTATCAATTTTTTTCACTTTTCCCTGGAAGGAGTTCACATCTGCACACCCTCAGCACATGCAAATGGGCAGGATGGCATTTTGTTGTCACACTGGCACAAAGGGAATGAAGTTAAGGTAGTGAGAGGCTCATGAGCAGAATTAAAGTTCTTAAATTATTGGGCACTCTGTCTTTATCCTCAACTGCTGATGAAAGGAGACATATATCAAAGTCTGTTTTCCTAACCTTATGTGGAGAATTTAAGTGAGTTGTTTCCGCTCCAGGGAGAGGTCTGGTGACACACATCAACCCTCAGCAGAGAGCATCCAGGGAAGTCAGGACCTTGGATTTATTGCTGAAAAGTGCAGTGACTGCAGCACCTCGGGTCCTCAAGGAAAGAGCTCCTCCTTTGCCAGGATCTCCCAACTCTGCAGAGAAAAGCTCAGAGTGGGGTCCAGTGCTAAAACTATTCCCCAGCTTTAAAGTTTCATGCTATTTAAAAGCCTCATCTTACCCTAAGTAACACAAAGTGAAGTGGGGGGATGGAGGACCCACCAACCCAGGGGTACAGTAAGCAGACAAAGATCCCCCCCCCCCGCAAACACACAAGCGCGCGCGCACCGAAGCTAAAACTCTACAATGCACATTCCAACAACCTTTCACTGTAGTCGGTTTCCTGTGGGGTTTAATCCCAGCCCTCTACAGAAAGTTTAAGGCTGTTCACACAGACTTTCAAAGATCCATTGTTCCGGTCCCCGTAAACGTAATGAGAAAATACAGGGAAAGAAAGAAATCAAGACACGGTTCCCAAGGACCCTTTCTTACTGAAAGAACTGACTCTAGAGGAGTCTGGTTACTTCTAATCCAAAGAGACTGGGGAAAGGAGGAGAGCGGGAGAGGGAAGGAGGGTGCTGCGGGGAGCAGGAGAATATTTTTCATTTCGGCAGAAATGCCCAACGCTAAAGCGGGCCAGGCCTCCAGGGACCGGGAAGGTGCGCAAGACCCGGGTCTGCGCCCTCGCAATGGACTCCTAGGATAGCAAAGGAGGCGGGGCAGGGGGCCGGCGAAACCAACGCTCCTTACCTTCCCCTCCCCCGCCTAGCGTCGGTTAACTCAGGTGCCTACGCAATGATCCAAAGAAACTGAGCGCTCCTCTCCATGGCCATGGAGCCCCTCCAGCCCCAGTGTCCGCCGCTGCTGCTGCTGCTTTTACGCAACTGTAACCGCAGCCTCTGCTTGAAGGTGAAACACTCTCCTCCCGGGAGTGACGCGCACTTCCCTCTGCCTCGGCCTCCGCCTCCACCTCCTCCAGCCCGGAGCCCCGGCGGCAGGGGCCTCGGCTTGCGCCCTCCCGGAGCAAACGCTCGGCTCTCTCCTTTCCCTCCCCTCCGGGAGGAAGAGGAGGAGAATCGCGACCCGGACGGCGCCGGCCCGAGTGTCCCCGAAACAATAGGGGAAGAGACGGTGGCGCGAAGCAGAGCGCGTCCCAGGAGTCGCGCTTGTCCCTGGTCGGCGGGCGCCACGGCTCACTAGGGTCGCGCTCAGCCTCCGCCGGCCAGACAAGCGGCCCGGCTCTGGTGGGTGGAGGGCTGCGGATTGGGCGGGCGGGCGGACTGGAGGGCCAGAACGAGAGAGGCGGAGAGAGAGGAGGAGCCTGTAGCGGGAGGAGGCGGCAGCCTTGCAGAACTCCTCCCGCCGCCACCAAGGGCCGAGAGCTGTAGACTCTCCCGGCTCAGCGCCACTCGCTGCCGCGAGCCGGAACAACGCCCTGGCGCGCCGCGGACCGGACCGAGCCCCCTACAGCGTCCCGTGCTGTGCCTTTCAGGCTCCTACCTGTGCTGGTAGCGCGCACCTGGCCTGGTCAAACCTGAACCCACGCCCCACTTGACCCCAGCTGAGCTTCGTACTGCTCCGCTGTCGCCTCCGGCGGAACCTGTACCTGTGTCTCCCATCACGCCCAACTGAGCCCCCAGTCACCTCCGGCTGAATCTGAAGACGCTGCGCCCCCACACGCCGTGGTCGAACATGACCCTTATACCCTATGGCTGAGGTGGACACCACTTTTTCAGCGATCCCTGCTGAGACTTACTCGGCGTCCCAGCATTCCCAAAGGAACTTTCAAACTCCCACAAAATTTTCTGTGCATAAAGTCACCGTAACGCGGCTGCCCCCACCTGGCCAACCAGGGGTGCGAGGTTCTTAGTCCTCTCTGAAGAATCAGACTGCTGGGACAATGACAGTTCCTCTGGTAGCTTGTAGCACTCCCAGCGTCCGACTCTCAGGCCAGAATAAATATACCTACATCTCCCCACGCCCCCTGCCCGCGCCACTCTGCAGTAGCTGCCTCTTATGGGGGGGCGGGGCGGGGACGCTGAAAGCCACTCCCCGCCCACCCCACTGGGAAAGTTCTTCTCTATGGACACCCGCACTAGGTCTGGAGGGACCTCGCCCCTCTCGCGGAAGCTGCTTTCACTCTGAAAAGCGTTGGCTCAAGCCGAGGGTGCGGCCGGGCTCGATCCATCATCCGTCAGAGATCCCGAGCTAATGACAGCTACAGAACTGCCAAATCCTGGCCGTCGTCATTTTCTATTTCATTAGGAATTGTAAATCTTCCCTCTAGGGAACACTTTCAGTGAATACTGTACAGAGAGGATTGTTCACTTTTCAGGGATGCTCTTTTTTGTTTGTTTACCCCACCCTTCCAATAAAAATTCAGTCATGGAACCGTGACACACCCAGCAAGCAGGAAGGGGAATACCCTATTTCGAGGGTTTCAGTTAAGGGATTTGTAGAAGGAATCAGTATTTCCAAATCTTGGCTGATGAAAAGAATCCTGAGACACTTTGGGGGAAAAATGTATTCCTAGACATCGCCCAATCTATTGAATCAGGAAAATGTAAATTTGGGGAACTGTGCTAGAATGTGTCCATAATTAAAACCTTGGAAAGATGCTCCAAACAGGACTCCATCTACTGCTGGGACTTTATAGAACAGGTACCCGACTCCCTTTGGAACCACTATCCCTTCAGGGAGAGAGAGTAAAGAAAAATCCTTAAAATAGGACAGATGGCTTTTAATGACAAGCCGGAAGGGGCAAAGGACTACTTTACTGATCCCAAAGTGAACTGCTTAGAACTATGCCTTTAAAAGATAGCACAGATGCTGAGGATGTAACAAGGCCCTGGGTTTGATCCCCAGCACCCCCCCCCACCCCCCCCACCCCCCACACACACAAAATGGGCAGAAACTGTCAATTACCCTATGTAGTTGTCTGAAAAATGCTCCCTCCCCCAAGATACCAGATTCCAATCTCTGGAACCTATAAATGTTAACCTGGTAATAAAAATAGGGCCTAGGCCCATGTGATTGAATTAAGGGTTCTGAGTTAGGGAAATTATTCTGGGTTATCAGGGTGGGCTGTAACTGCAACCACAAAAACTCTTACAAGGGGAAAGCTGGAAATCTAACACAGAGATGAAGAGAAAGTAATGTGACTATGGAAGCAGAGATTGTAATGCTGTGGCCACCAGGCAAGAAAGCAAGCAGCCACCAGAAGCTGGAACAGGCAAGACAGGGGTCCCCTCTAGAGCCTTGACTTTAAACATGTGCAGCAACTGTGTTTAGTTGTCTGGCCAAATAATGTGAAAATAAATTTCTATGGTTTTTGATCCACCCAGTTTTGGCATTGGGATACTGAAGCCATAAGAAATTTACATTCACTGAATCCTTTACTGTGCCAGCTTAATACAAAACTGCCCCACAGCCCCAGCCCATTTTTATGTTTTATTTAGAGACAGAGTCTCACTGAATTGCTTAGGGCCTGGCTGAGTTGCCAAGGCTGACTGAATTCATGATCCTCCTTCCTCAGCCTCCTGAGCCACTGGGATTACAGGCAAGGGCCACCATGCCTGGCGAAACTGCACCCAGCAACTAGACTTTGTGGTGCATATCTGATATCCCAGCTACTCAGGAGCCTGACCAGGAGGCCAGCCTGGGCAACTTAGCAAGGCCCTGTCTCAAAGTAAAAATCAAAAAGTGGGTGGGGTATAACTCAGTGGGAGAGCACCTGCCTGCATCAGTGAGGCCCTGGGTTCAATCCCCAGCAGCAGCAGGAGGAGGAGGAAAGAAAAGGAAGAAGAAGAAGCAGCAGCAGCAGCAACAGCAACCTGGAGTGATGGCACATGCCTGTAATCCCAGTGACTCAGGAGACTGAAGCAGGAGGGTCATGAGTTCAAAGCCAGCCTCAGCAAAAGTGAGGCACTAAGCAATTGAGTAAGACACTGTCTCTAAATAAAATACAACAATAGGGCTGGGGATGTGGCTCAGTGGTCAGTGCCCCTGAGTTCAATCCTTGGCAACCCCCCTCCAAAAAAAAAAAAAAAAAAAAAAAACACCAGGCATTTTGCCTTGAGTTAGGATTAGGATATGTAATTAAACCCTCCCAAAGGTTATTATTTCAATTTTGGAGGTGGGACCCTGACTCTGAAAGCTTAAGGATCGTGCCCAGGCTACAAGGCAAGAGCCTATTAAAATCAAGTCTACCAAATAATCAAATGTTAAAAATAAAAATTACAAAATAATAGAAATAATTCTGGTAAAAGTTTTGATTGTAAATAAGTCTTACTTCCACAATATATATCAATAGCCCAAACCAAGGGAGCTAGGTGCTAAGATTGGAAAAAAATGAGGTCAAGGGTGGAAGTGCAGGGCTTGGAATAGCTTACAGGCCAACTCTCTGTAACTTTTGCTCAATTTTCATGGGAATCTAAAACTACTCTAAAAACTAAAGTATATTAACAAAAGGGGATGGTGACTATATGACCTACCTTGGAGAATTTTACCAACTTTTGTTCTTAGATATTTTTCTAGAAGTTGAAAAATCAAAGGAAACCAATGTGAAAGGAAGTTACAAAGGAATCAGAGAGGACACAGACATCTCTTCACTGGAATTGATGTCATAGATTAAGTCCCCAGGGAAGCAGGCTTTGAGACAGAGTGGCAGGATGTTCATTAAGGAATACCCATGGGGTCAGCAGCTGTGGCGGGAGGGGCAGGAAGCAGGATGGGACAGAAGGAGAAGTTGAGCTGCAGTGTGCACCCAACCGCCTCCCCAACCCCAGTGGCGGCTCTGGACCTCACATGGTCCACCAGAATATTGGGCCTGTATAACTGGACCTTTAGATACCCCACCCCGAATCAGTCGCTATATGTGGTCCATCCTGGGAAGGGGCTTAACCCTGGACAGAAGAGGTCCCTCACCCCAAGATAGGCATCAGTCCTTCTTTGCAGGCAGATCTAGGTGGTACATTTCTGTGTCACAAGCTTCCTTGTATGAGACATCCTCACCATTATGCTGTTTCTCTGAATGAGAGAAAGCTTCTGGAGAGTGGGATACTCGAAGTATTCATTTTTCTCCTGGTCATGACTGTGCATTCGTCTTGAGGGAGGATAGCTCATTGGCTGAGAGTGGTGACCGTTAAGTCACATTGCCTGGGTTAGAACCAGGTTCCACAGCTAACTAGTCTTACTTTGGACAAGATCCCCAGCCTCTCTGTGCCTCCATATTCTCACTTTTAAAAAGGAAAAATAAGAGACCGGGGTTGTGGCTTAGTGGTAGAGGGCTTGCCTAGCATGCGTGAGGCACTGGGTTCGACCCCCAACACCACATACAAATAAAATAAAGGTATTGTGTCCATCTACAACTAAAAAGATATTTAACAGGAAAAATAATAGTACCTAGTCCATGGAGATATTATGAGAATTAAACATGACCATGTTATAATGGGGTTAGTGCTCATCAAACTGTACTATTGGTGCTTTTGATGGTCTCTTCTTTAGTGACCCTCATGAGTGGGCTAATTTTGAATTTAAATCAGCTTATATTCAATGATTTCTAGATGGGGATAGGAGACTAATTGTCCTTGGGATGCAAGCCATAGGTGAAAGACATAAAATAAATACAGTAAGTAACAGAATCTAGAATTTTCTAACATTGAGAAACAGCAGCCACCCTCCAAACATACCTTGTTCTTTCATGAACAGGCCCCCAACACCCCCACACACACAGATACTTCTATCTTTCTAAAATTCCAGTCTTCCCCTTCCCACAACCCCCGTGACCCATGACCTTCACCAAATTTGCCCTTTTCCTGAAGACTATAGCAAATGTCATCTCTCTGTGAGACACACCAGGGTCAGCCATGGCCTGCCCTCAGCACCAATGGCTCTGTACACACATTGTCTACAACCCTAACCTTGCTGCTCTGAGACTATTTAACAAGTCTTATCCCGGGGTCCCATCCTGCCTGCTCCCATAATTGGTAGACTGGATACCCCAAGATTCAGAGGTTCAAAATGGAATCTTATTTATGTTTAAATCCTCAGGGCCCAGCACAGTGTTTGCTCTTTTGCTAAGATGAAAAAGGAGTTGGCCAAGCCCTCTGGGAGAGGAGAGAGAACCAAACACTATGGCATGGAAAAGTGTATGCACTTATGGGCTCAGCACCTCCTGTGTCTCCACTTGCTCTGCGTTTTCCAGCTCTAATCCCTTTGAAGAGAGAAACTCCTCTTTCCCACTCTTCCCTCTTTTCTTTCCCCCCAAGGCTGTCATAAATTAATTCCTTCAAACAGTCTTTCATTCTATGAGGGTCAGAATGGATCATTTTTTAAATCATGTTCTGCTCATACTCGTTCCTGTTACACCCTGTATATGGGTGTGGAAATGATTCTCAGGTGACTAATACCTCACTAGGAAGCAGTTGGTATGGTGTTTGCCATCTTCACTTTAATTAAGAGTCTGAGAAGAATTTTCCCCCCATCTGCTCAATGCAATAACATTACCAAATGTTAGTGTGACCTTTCTCTGCTGAGGTACAGCTGCACATCTACAGACCATCTTTTCTTTCTTCATTTCCTTCCATCCAAACAACCTTATTCTCACACTTCATCAGCTCATTATGAAGGCTGCTTGTTTCCTGTTGAACTCTCTGGACACTTGTGTTAAATGATGATGTAAGCAACTCTGATATAGATAAAACTCTGACAACCTTTTCAGAGAAATGAAAAACATTTATGTGTTATGTTTTAAGTCTCTAAATTCTATCAGGTTGATTGGAATAAACCTCTTTTCTCTTTCTCACTCAAAAACATGACTTCTTACTCAAAAAAAGGGGGGGGGCGAGGGGGAATCTCCCATCCAACATCTTTAAAATTCATACAAAATCCTTTTAAGTTATATACTCTTGGTATTTTTTTCTATTTCAAAGGCCTGCACAGACCGCTTTACCTAGGTGATATTGCTTTGCTGCCAGCACTCAGACCTAAGAATTAGAGCATCTCCCCAATTCTCATTTTTTAATATTTATTTTTTAGTTTTAGGTAGACACAATATCTTTTATTTTTATTTTTATGTGGTGCTGAGGATCAAACCCAGTACCTCTTGCGTGCTAGGGGAGCACTCTACCATTGAGCCACAACCCCAGCCCTCCTCAGTTCTCATTTCACAATTGAAAATGGAAATGAGTTGTCTGAGGTCACTCAGATAGAATGCAATTGTTTCTGTAACTTATTTTGGATTAAGATTTTCTGATAACATGTCTAAAATAAATGCAGTATCGATACTAATATCTTATAATTGCTCTATGAGGATTACATGACGTACACTGAAAACACACACAAGAAATGTAACATCTTTTCATTATATTTGCATGTGGATATGTACTGAGAGATTTTTAATAATGAATTTGTGTAAGAATGGAGAACACTTGCTATGTATGTGCTATGGTTTCAATGTGTCCCCCAAACGTTCACATGCTGGAAACTTGGTCCCCAGTGCGGCAATATGAGAAGGTGATTAGGTCATTGGGTTGCTGCCCTCAGAAGGAACTAATCTGCTCTCTAGGGACCCCAGTTAGTTACTGGGAGAGAAGGTTGCAAAAGCAAGACTGGCCTCTCCCCAGTTTCTGGCTTTCCATCTCACCATAGCTCCCTACATGACATATTCCATGAGGCCCTTGCTGGAGACCAAACTGATAGGAATACCCACTCTTGGAGGTTTAGTTTCCCAAATTGTGAGTTAAATAAATCTCTTTTATTTATAAAGTACCCAGGTGTTTTGTTACAGCAACAGAAAATGGAGTAATACAGTATATAAATTTTAATTTGAAATAATATGAATATCCTGAAATCATATATTGTCTTCTAAGTTTTAACCCTTCCTTCCTGTTCCTTCTTCCAGACAATCAGTTGTGGATGGACCTTTATTTATTTGTATGTGGTGCTGAGAATCGAACCCAGTGCCTCACGCATGCTAGGCAAGCACATTACCACTGAGCCACAACCGCAGCCCCAGACAATCAGTTAAAAAAAAAAAAAAAAGGATTTTACCTAAAAGGTTAAGAATCCTGTGTACTCCTTATAGGCCCAAAATTAGTAAGGAAAAGCAAGATTACAGTATCTGATCTGCTTACATGCAAAGCCATCAAAATTCCTCTAACGTATATTGCTTAAAATCTCTCTGCATTTTCCAGATTATTAAAAATTTAAAGTACAAGAAAAAAAAATTCCTGCAAAAGAGCACTTTGGGAAACCTGAGTTCACCTTGATTTGAAAATCTACAGTTTAACAACTTCCCAAAAGTTATCATCACTCCAGCTGAACTCCACAAATCTTTTTTTTTTTTTTTACACTTCTGCATTACTCTAAAGAAATGACCATGAAAGTATTTTTAAAGATAGTCAAGATTATTGATTACTATGTATGGATATGTTGATTGATTTGATTATGGTAATCATTATGCAACATATATACATATCAAATCATCACAGGACATACCTTGCACATGTACAATTTTTATTTGCAAATTATACCTCAGTAAAGCTGCAAAAAGGGTTATTTGAATTAATATTAATAAGCTAACAAATGCCATAAAGTATTGCCTATTTCTAAGAAGATAAAAAATGCCAGTCTTGACAAAAGTAGGTAAATTTGATTTTATATTCCATTTGTATGTAAGAATTTACCACATGATTAAGTTTAAAGCATTATTTTCAGAAAACTACCGTTAAAATGTACATGGTGCTTTAAAAGGAAGCAAAGTATTTCAATCCCTTCACTGGTTAGCATGGAGTCTTTTGTAGATGAGCTAAACACTGTTTAGAAAATTCAGAAATCTCAGTTATTTCCTCAACAATTATTTATTTTTGGCCTTTATGCAAACACTGATAGATTCTTGAGAGTGAATCAGACAGCAAAGCCCTCGCCACTTAAGTAGGGGTTCCTCCCCTAAGAAAACTGGGCGGGGGTGTTGCTCAGTGGTAGAGGGCTTGCCTAGCATGAAGGAAACTGAGTTGAATCCACAGTTCTGTAAAAAGAGAAAACCAAAAATGATAATGCAGATGGTGATAAACTCTCTAATGGAAAAAAAAAATTAGGAGTAAGGGGTGAGACAGAAGTTGCATTGATGGAGGTTGGGAGTATAACTGGGTGGTAGAGACATATTTAGCATGCATGAGATCCAGGGTTCAATCTCCCCAGCACTGGGGGAAAAAAAAAAAAGGTTACACTGATGGCCTTCAATAAACCATACTTCCTGACGTTTTCTATATTGACTCTGGACTTGGCCATGTGACTCGCTTTGGTCTGTGCAACAACAGAATGTTTAAGCAGAGGCTTCAGAAGCACTTGGATAAGGAAGTAGGGTGCATAGGATAAGGGGTATTTAAGATAATGTGGGACATCATTACCCTAGGTACATGTATGGCTGTGCATGTGGTGTGACGCTACATTGTGAGCAGCCAGAGAAATGAAAAGTTGTGCTGCGATTGTGTACAGTGAATCAAAATGCATTCTACTGTCACATATACCTAATTAGAATTAATTAATTAATTAAAAAATTTTTAAAAGGTAAAATTTTAAAAATTTTAAAAAGGTGGTCAAGGACTGCCTCTCCAAAGAAGTGAAAGTCAGCTAAGATCAGAAGGAAGTTAATCCTCAGAACAGAAATTTGAGAAGCAAGATGAGTTATGTTGGTTGAAAAGGAAGGATCAGAGCCAGTTAAGGCTTGAAGACCAGGGAATCCTGACTTGAAGCCTTGTGGACTCTGGAGAGGCCAAGGGCAAACTTTTTGCATAATTTCTTCTTGGTCACTCACCCAGATTCCCCAATAAATCAAAAGTAGACATGAAGGTCCACTAATTTTCTGGACAACCTCCTCACTTTATATAGAAATACAGAAATATTGCTCAGTTGAAAATCAGAAATAGTTTTAAGAAAGCCAGGCAACTTTCATTCTTACATTGTTGGAGGCCTGAGCTGCCATATAAAACCCAGATATTCTGCTGGAAAGACTTCCTGGATAGAGAGTTATGCCTTCACCTTTTCACTCTACTGAGAGGACATGTATGAGAAATGAAGACCAGAAATATCAGAGAGAGAAGGCCCAGCCATCTCAATATCCCAGTGAGGTTAACCTATCTACCCACCAAATAAATGCAGCCATTAGAATGACCACTGAAGAATAGCAGAGGACATGCCTCGCTGAACCCAAGTCAGATTTCAGAATCATGAGCAAATAAAGTAGTTGTCATTCTAGGCCACAAAATTTGAGGTGGTTGTTATGCAGCACTTAAAAATCTTCAACCTGTCAGGCACAGTGGCACACACCAGTAATTCCAGCAACTCAGGATGGTGAGGAAGGAGGATTGCAAGTTCCAGGGCAGCCTGGGCACTTAGCACGACCCTGTCTCAGAATAAAATAAAAGGGGTTGGGGATGTCACTGAGTGCTGCTTAGCATTTGTGAGTTTCTTGGTTCAATTTCCAGGATTGAAAAAAAAATTTTTTTTCTTAGAAAGAGAAAACAAAAACAAAAACCCTCAACCAGTGTTTTTTAAATGGAGGTAATTTTGTTCTCTAGAGGATATTTGGCAATGTCTGGATATCTGGAGGAAATTTGATTGTCACACTCATGTGTGGAGGGTATGGGTACTTCTGACATTTAATGAATAAAGGCCAAGCATGATGCTAAATATCCTGCAATGTACTGGACAAAGAACTATCCACCCAAGATAATAGCACCAAGGTTAAGAGATTCTGACATAAACAAAGGACAGAGGAATTTATGACTTGGACAGGTAATTGTTCAAACAGTCTTCCATAGAGCCAACGCCAATATCATAATTCCCAAAAGTAATATATGAAAATATCTATTTTCCTATTCCCTCACCAGCAGTATATGTCAGAAGACACATAGAAATATAGAAATAAGTACATACATACATAGATTCATAGATTTATATTTGCCATAGGAAAAAGTGATAGCATCCCTTCAACAGAGTTCTCCAATAATAATCGAGAGTGTCTCTTTGCATATTCAAGAGATGTTTGTAGTTTGTTTTTATGGTGGTCTGTTCATTCATATCCTTTGCTCTTTTTTTTAATGTGGCTATTTTTCTTTTTCTTATTGATGTAAACACTTCATATGTATTAAGGAAATTATCCCTTTGTTTATGATTTGAATTGAAGCTAGCTATGCTTCCCTATTTCACAGACTGACTTAAAGTAGTAAATAGCTAGAAACCAAACTATCCTAAGAAAAGTACACTTAAGTGAAAAAATATGTTTAAAAGCTGCAACTTTGAAAGAAGTTAACAAATGATGTGTTGAAAAAAAATACTAATATCTGTTGCCAAGAGCTGCGTAGTGGAGTATAAAGTGAGCCAGCTCATGTGAGTAGGAGGCTGAGAGGTCAGGGTGCTGAGAGCAAGGAAGTCCGCTTCAAGGCAGATGAGCAGACTGTGATTCTGAGGGACTGGATTTCAAAATGTAAGCAATTATTTAAAATAGTCATGATGACACTAGTTAAAGACCAGGCTCTAAGTTTAGGCTTTAAGTTACTCTTTACCTTCTTGAGACTCTCATCCTTCCTTCAGCCCTTCTTAATTTAAAAATGGCTGCCAACCGTGAGCTGGAGCCACCTGGCCCAGACCCATTCTCAGCTTTGCTAATGACTAGCAGTGTGGCTTTGGACGAGTTACTTAACCTCTACCTCCATTTTTTTTTTTATCTGTGTAATGAGAATAATAAAGGTGCTCACCCCACAGAGCTGTTAGGTCAGTGAATTAATCAATGTGACCCATACACACAGTCCCTACTGCATGTATGCAGAAAGTTAAAGTTATTTAATTCTTTTTGTTGTTGTTGTTCTGAGGATTGAATCCAATGCCTCATGCATGGTGACAAGTGGGCTACATCCCTTTTTATTTTGAGATGGAGTCTCAATAAGTTGTCTAGGCTGACTTCAAACTTGTGATCCTATTGCCTCACCCTCTCAAATAGCTGGAATTACAAGTGTGTGCCATCACTCCTAGATGTTTAATGTCATGAATGCACACTAATACATATACATCATTAATCTATTTCAGAAAAGTAACCCAAAATCTGAAATTTTGAATCACCTGTTAGGTATAACTACTCCCACTTCACAGATAAAGAAAACTGAGTCTCAGAGAATGTAAATAAGACCCATTTTCTTCATCAGCTTTAGGTCATTTGTAAAATTAAGTAAAGAATTATCTTTATAAAGAAAACCTGGAGGGAAAAAAAGAAGAAAACCATCACATAGCAACTGGAAAACTATCTTCAAATATATGAAGGATTCTTGTGAAGATCAGAAATTAACCTTGTTCTCTGTTGTTCTGGTGGGAAAGGTGATATCAATAGTTAGAAGAGATGCAGAACTTGGTCCAGTCTTATGAAGAACTTGATGTTTTCACTTCCTATACCTAGCTCAGCACAGGACAGATCTCAGCTCTCATTAAAATTTGTCAAATAAACAAAAGAATGAATAAAATAAATGATAAGAGCTGTCTAAAATGAAATAGCTGCCTCAAGCGCACTCCCTTCTGGCTTTGTCCTAGAAGTGACAAGCCAGACATGCTTGTAATACCATCTACTCCAGAGGCTGAAGCAGAAGGATCAAAGTTCAAGGCCAGCCTTAGCAACTTAGTGAGGCCCTGAGCAACTTAATGAGACCCTGTCTCACTAGATAAAAAGGGTTGGGAATGTCGCTCAGTGGTGGAACAGTCCTTAACGAGTCATAATTTCTGTGGGACACAAGTTTCCAGAGGCAAGACCAATCTATTGATACTTTATACAGCTAAAATGAAGGAAGGGAGAATGTTGAAGTAATTCTGCCTCAGCAGGAAAAAGAAAGAAAAAGAAGGCATGTTTCAAAGGGCATTGACAAAGCATTATTTCATAGAAATTAACAAAGATTAATTCTATCATGAGAACTATGTGCCAAACACTGCGAGAAACTAAGTCTCAATGGGAAAATAACAGCTGCCTTCCAATATTTGAAGATTTTAGGGCCTAATACGGCCAAGTTCAAATCCTGACTCATCCATTTACTCATTGTTTGACTTTTTCCGAATCCTCCACATGCTTCATTTTTGCCACATGCAAATCATAAAATGAAGACAAATAAATTCCACAAGGTTACAACACACTGTACACAAAAAAACTACCATTGTATCCAGTTTTGGGGGTTTTTTTTCTTTCTTTTTTTTTTTTTTTTGGTACCGGGAATTGAACTCAGGGAAACTCAATCACTGAGCCACATCCCCAGCCCTATTTTGTATTTTATTTAGAGACAAGATCTCACTGAATTGCTTAGTGCCTCGCCATTGCTGAGGCTGGCTTTGAACTCAAAATCCTCCTGCCTCAGCCTCCTGAGTTGCTGGAATTACCGGTGTGTGCCACCATGCCAGGCTGTATCCAGTATATTTTGATACTGTATTTCCCTTCTCCCCAAATCACACAATATAAGGAACCACATATGACAGTTGGAATTAGCCAAAGATTAAAATGGCTTTTTTTAAGAGCTAGGGACTTCTCCACCCCTGGAGGTGTTTATGAAGAGGCTAGACAGCTACCTGCTGCAGATGATAACATTGGTAACTAGCTTACCATGGGCCAAGCACTCTTGTATGTGTTTTACAGTTGTGTATTAATTCTACTTGTCCACAAAAGTCCTTTATGAGATACATATTATTATTATTGTTGTCGTTGTTGTTATTTTAACAGGTAAAGAAACAAGCAGAACAATTAATTTTCAGAAGAGTACACAGGTAGTAAGTACCAGAAATTTATACCCAGGGAGCCTTGGCTGCTCCAACTGCATATAAGCAATAGTGTGAAGGGCATTTGACTGTGGTGGGGGTGGGTGGGGGTGTTGATGACTTGGACATCTCTTCCGGCACAGAGATCCCCTGGGTGTATAATCTCAGTGAGGTGTGAACAGCTAAAGGGATTCAACCATGACAGACAGAGAAACAACCTGAATAAAATAGTAAGCCATAGTTGCCTGACCAGGTGAGGCCAAAGGAGAGGAATCCTCCAAGCCGGGAGATGGACCATCACTCAGAGATGTGGCTACTCAGGCAGAGCAGCAAACTACAGATATTTCCGAACAAGAGACCCTAGGTGTCACCAGTGTGACAGGGTGACCTGTCATGCCTCCATCCTTTTGTACTTTCATTTACACAGGAAATAACACTGTCAGCCACACAGTTGCTCATGGCGTGTACTTCAGGGACGCTGACGCAGGGAGGGGGAAAGGGTGGAGGTGGGAGAGAGGGTTGTTTGTGCCAACATGTTACACCCGGTCACGACATGCTGCCTGCTCTACTTGCCCCTGGCGGCTGCTTACACAAGGCTTGGACTGTTTGGAACAGGGGAGTGGGGACAATCCACGTTATATATTTGCAGACTTGGTTTTAAGAATTATTACCATCCGTTTAGGTTCAGGGTTTGATTTTGAGGGGAGAAGGGGAACCAAAAGATGACTAGGTTCAAACAGAATTTTTCTTCCCTTATTCCCCCTGCCTCTAGAAGCTCCCCCTGCCTCTATTAGCTACTTATGCTAATTCTAGAGTTCAAAGTGATTAAGTCATCCTGCAAGAGAAAATAATAAAAACAGGACTGGCCTATATGTGGGTTTTTTTGTTGTTGTTGTTCTGTTTTGTTTTTTGTATTTATATCAGGGATCGAACCCAGAGCTATATCCCCAAACTTTTTCTTTTTCTTTTTCTTTTTTTTTTTCATTTTGAGACAGAGTCTTGCTAAGTTGTTGAGGATCTTGCTACAAAATTGCTAAGGCTGGCCTTGAACTTGTGTTTCTCCTGCCTCAACTTTCATGTGCATATAAATTAGTGAAAGAATATTTTCACACTCTGTCTTGTTGGCACACCTCTGAAACAGACCGGATAAGGATTACCATCCCCATTACACAGATGAGAAAAGTGAAGCTCCAAAAGATGGTCAACACTATTCAGAATGGTACTTAGTCTCTTTCTAGGAAAGAAAAACATCTCTGGTTTATAATTAAATATTTTTTTGTATAATTAGCACATGTTAAGACTCAACCTTATTCAAACTCCTTACTGATCCTCCCAACCCCCAGACCCAGATTATTCACTGGTCACAAAAATCAAAAAACTAAAGGCCAGAACAAGAATTGGGTTCTATTCTAGGTTGCAAGAGACTTGTAGTGATACACACCTGTAATCCTAGCAACTCTGGAGGCTGAGGCAAGAGGATCACAAGTTAGATGCCAGCCTTAGAGATTCAGCCAGAACTTGTCTCAAAAATTAAAAAGGGCTCAGTGGTAACTTATGCTAATTCTAGAGTTCAAAGTGATTAAGTCATCCTGCAAGAGAAAATAATAAAAACAGAGCTGGCCTATATGTGGGCTTTTTTGTTCTGTTTTGTTTTTTGTATCCCTGAGTGCAGTCCCTTGTACCTCTGGGGGTGTGTGGGGAGGTACAATATAATCAAGTATAATACATGGTGTTTGATTGTATCCTGATTTGAACAAATCAATAAAAGACTCATTTGGAATCAAATGGGAAAATTAAACCTTGTTAGGTAGGGGTGAAACGTCATAATATCTTTAAAACACATTAGCACAAAATAATAAATGAAGCATATATGGCAATATATTGAAAATTGTTGGCTCTAGGTTACAGCTATATGGGTGTTCATTTTACAGTCCTCTCAATATTTCCATAAATTAAATTTTTCATAACAAAACTGTTAGAAAGGGGCTGGGGTTGTGGCTCACTGGTAGTGCACTTGTCTAGCACGTGTGAGGCACTGGGTTTGAGCTTCAACACCACATATAATAAATAAAGGTATTATGTTCACGTATAACTAAAAATATATTTTTTAAAAATCAGTTGGAAAATAATCACTCATTCTATCTTTTTCATTTGAATTCCTTTGTATTTTTTAAAATTTTTATCCTTATATTTTCTTTCATTCCCTTTCAGTGTATAGAAAATTTGGTGTAGATGAGATAGAAATTGAAAAAAAAGTTCAATCTCACGTCTGACTGAAATTTCATAGCTATTGTCTTTGATTATATCCCACAACCTGGGGGGGAAAAAGTTTTCTAAAGAGCTCATTTTTTTTCTTTTTTCTTTTCATTTTGATATCATTTCAAACTTACATGAGTAGTATGAGAACTTTGTTGTAGCCTTCACCCAGATTCATCAATGATTAAGGCTCTACCACATTTGTGTATCTTTCTCTCCGTCTTCACAATGAGATGTATGTTGTCTGAACCATTTGAAAATGAATGTCTTTGGTTAAATATTAGGCTCCGGGATCTTGGGAGAAGTTATAATTCAGCATGTTTCCACTGACTGAGGAAAATAAGCATGTGGCTCAGTTGTTGTTCAGTACTGGCACCTGTCCAAGATGTATCTTCAGATTCTGTGGCGTGGATTTTCATGCACTATACAAACATTCATATGAGGAGTTGCTTAATGATATACAGAAATTTCTGAAAGCTGAAAAAGATGAATTAATTTTGGAAGTTCCAAACCCACCTCTCAAGAAAATTCGGCTTCAAGAACTGGAAGATGGGATTGATAATCTGAGTCAAAATGGGGAGAGCAAGATCTCTGTTATTGAAGATGGGAGCATTGCTTCCCCAAACTCAAATTTAAATGTAAATGTATGCAATGTTTGCCTAGGAATTCTTCAAGAATTCTGTGAGAAAGAGTTCATTAAAAAGGTGTGTCAAAAGGTTGAGGCCTCTGGGTTTGAATTCACAAACTTGGTATTTTCAGTCTCCTTCCCACCACAGCTCTCTGTAAGAGAGCATGCTGCATGGTTGCTGGTAAAACAGGAAATGGGAAAACAGAGTCTGTCACTGGGAAGAAATGATATAGTTCAGCTAAAAGAAGCCTACAAATGGATAACATACCCCCTGTTTTCAGAGGAACTGGGTGTTCCCATTGATGGAAAGAGCTTGTTTGAAGTGAGTGTGGTCTTTGCTCACCCAGAAACAGTTGGGGATTGCCACTTCCTAGGTAAAATTTTCCCAGACTGTTTCAAGCCAGCCAAAAATAAGCAGGTAATAAAATGTCTTTTAATTTTCCTTTTACCCTGTATAGTCGGTATTCACTAGAATGGCAGTTATGAAAGCTTTGAATAAGATAAAAGAAGGGGATTTCTGCAAGCAGTTTCCTTGTCCTCCAAACTCACCAAAGGCTGTTTGCACTGTTCTTGAAATTGAATGTGCTCATGGTGCTGTTTTTGTGGCTGGGAGATAACAATAAATATTCCAGGAATCTACCACAAACTCCTTGGATAATTGATGGAGAAAGGAAGCTGGAATCTTCAGTGGAAGAATTAATTTCAGATCATCTGCTGACAGTATTCAAAGCAGAGAGTTTTAATTTCTCATCCTCTGGAAGAGAAGATGTAGATGTGAGAACATTAGGAAATGGAAGGCCCTTTGCAATTGAGCTGGTGAATCCTCATAGAGTATATTTCACTTCACAAGAAATTAAGGAACTTCAGCAGAAAATTAATAAGTCATCTAACAAAATCCAAGTACGTGAGTTGCAGCTTGTCTCAAGAGAGGCAATAGGACATATGAAAGAAGGTGAAGAAGAAAAGACTAAGACCTATAGTGCCTTAATATGGACAAATAAAGTAATACAGAAGAAAGACATCGAATTCCTGAATGATATAAAGGACCTAAAGATTGAACAGAAAACCCCTCTATGGGTCCTTCACCGAAGACCCATGGCTTTGAGAACTCGTGTCATCCACTCTATGGAGACACACTATGTGGATGAACATCATTTCCGCCTTTATCTGAAGACTCAAGCTGGAACCTACATTAAGGAGTTTGTACATGGAGACTTTGGGAGAACCAGGCCAAACATTGGCTCTCTGATGAATGTGACTGCTGACATTCTTGAGCTGGATGTGGAGTCTGTAGACGTTGACTGGCCACCTGCTCTGGATGACTAGCTTTCAGATTTGGAGATAAAGAGTAGGGTTTTCGTGGCATGATGTGGACATCTATGCAACATACCCTGTAAAAATGGCTGTTTACCCACCATAATGGTGTCTTGGAAACCATTTGGATCATGTTGATCTATTTTTAAATTTGTTATAACATCTCAGGATCTGTGTGTATATTTTGTGTTCAGTTGTTCTAAGAATGTCTTATGACTTTTCTCATTCTCTGTCTCACTCTCCCCAGTGAAACTATGAACAGTGAAACCATTCTTCTTCCTAATTCTTTCATTCAGAGAGGTGCACAAACAGGAAAAACTGTTCATTCAAGAAGCTGTAATTTCTTTCAGCAAGATTTCTTCTGCAGGAGACATGTCACCTTTAAAATCATGTTCTAAATTTTTAAATTATCTGAACAAAAGTTCTACTGGATTTATGCAGCATAGGATCCTATAATATTCTAAGATATCAATGCAAATATGACATCATTAATATTTTTCCTGGGAGGCCTCAAGCAAGCTATTATCAATGGAAGTACTTTTGGGTGTAATTTGTGACAAATCATAATGACCTCAAATTACTATTTTGACAATCTAAAATTGTTAGTACATGTCCCCTGTGGAAGGAAAGTGAAACTTTAGGAATTGAGGCACACCATGGTAAGAGACTTTCACAGACCTTTTAAATAAAGAGAAACAAGTGCCTTTAATAACTACAATCCCAGGGTTAACAATTTGAAAAATTGAGATTACTAAAGGTAAACTGATACTATTTCACAGGTCTTCAATATATTATCCAATTTCAAACATTTTAACAAGGTAGATAGGATATTGCCTCTAATTTTTTAATTATGGAAACCAAAGAATAAAAGTTAAATAAATGACTTATCTAAAATTTTTACTTTGATATCCAACACTAGAACTGAAGTATCTTAGTCCCTAGGGTCTTTCATAATTAAACCCTGTTAATCTATCACCTATTTTATGAAGGAGACATCTGAGAGTACCAATTAAATTCATGTAACCATAGAACTGACTTTTGGAATTTAGGTACCAAATCAAGAAACTTACCAAAAAATGGCCCAAGTATATATCATATAGTCCCATATAATCATCATTTGTTAATAAGTTAATCATCAGACATGATACAGAGGAAAAATATTAAAACACCTAAAGAAAATGGATGGCTCATTAATAGTTTCAGAAAGGAAGCTCATTAAAATTTCTGATTTAAGTGTAATTTCCATCACCTGATTCAACAATTTGAGCTTGACTTGGACAGTATGACTGTTTCTTATCTCTATACTAAACAGTTCATTGATACCAAGATTCACTTTAGATATCAGGAAAATGGTTTTGACATGAAAAAGTAAGACTACCACTTTGAAACCATGTATTTACTCATATGTGAATAATAGTAAAAAATTGTTTCACTATTCTCAATGCCAAAAAAATGAGAAAAGGATCACAGAAATAAACTTTGATTGAAAAAAAAAAGGAATGTCTTTAATGCCCAAGTGCTTCAGTGTGTATCTTCTGAGAACAAAGATTTTTTTTCCAGATGACAACATAATTATAAAATTCAAAAATTTCAACACAAAGTTCATATTCAGACTTTGTTAATTGGCTCAACAATGTCCTTTATAGAATTTTCCCACAATCCAGTGTTCAGGGCCTGGTCCATTATTGTACATCACATTTGTAGTGTCCCTGCAGTCCTTCTTCATCTGGAACAGCTTTTCTGTCTTTCATGACATGAACATTCAAGTGTACAGGCCATTGTTTTGTGAAATGTCCCTTAATTTAGGCAGAAAAGTTAATAACTATAATCAAGTTTTTGTCAATTCAACCTTTATCTTCTCCAAGAATGGCTGGAATTATTTTTAGAGGAAAAGAGAAAACTTCAACTGTTAAAACTTGAAAGGAGCATTATTCTTCAGAAGAAGATTCAGACAGGCTCTGCTCATGAGTGAAATCAGATTAATTTATATGACACAATCAGGTTTAAGCTAGGCAAAAAGATAACCAGCAGCTACAATAATTTAGTATCAAATCACATTCCAAGGGAAAGGGTAATGATCTCTAAAAGTTGAAGTTTTGTTTTTTAATTTTTTTTCAAGTTTTTAAGTTAACATACATGTTCTCTTATCTGATGTGCAAGATATGTTTATACATAGCAAGAAAATCAAGTTGCAAATTTAGATATATTCCAGAATTGCATTCTTAGATAAAACCTTCGAGAGATCATCTAGTTCAATTCTTTCATAGGAAGATCCAGACTGCTCAAAGGTCAAGATACAGAAATATTCAGACAAGTGCCAGTGGATATTTGTACAAGGATGTTCACCCAGCACTGTTTGTAATAATGGGAGAAAGGAAATGATCTCAATGTTACTCAATGGGAAGTTGCTTTAAAAAATTATTTTGTTGATACAATAGATTCTCCATAACCACTGACTAATGATGCAAATGCACATTTGGTGAAAGATACCCCTCAAAAGGTGAAATGGAAAAGCAAACTCTAAAATGGCAAGCTTAATATAATCCCACTTTGTAAATATTAATGTGTATGGGTGTGGAAAAGTCTACAGATAGACTTATATGCGAAAATACAGCTAGTGATGGCTTCTAGGCAAGACAATAATTGATTTTAACTGATTTCTTTTTTTAAACAGCACTGGGTATTGAACCCAGGGCCTCTGGATTGGTAGGTAAGCACTCTATCTCTGAGTCATATCCCTAACCTTTAATTAACTTTTAATCTTAATACAGTGAGAATTTTTATATCCATTATTCTTTATAAGGAAAAATAAAGTCCTTTTCATTTCAACAAGCAAAAATCATTTCATTTTCACTTTTACTAATGAATATTAACAACCATCAAAAGTGTGTTGGGATGTTTAAATGTTTGCTGGAAATATTCTTTTTTAATATTTTAATTGTAAACGGACACAATACCTTTATTTTATTTATTTATTTTTATGTAATATGAGGATCAAACCCAGTTCCTTCAATATGCAAGGCAAGCACACTACCACTGAGCTACAACCCCAGCCCTGGAAGTATTGTTCTCAATGTCCAAGATCAGATCTGCATTAATCTATGAGGCGAAAGCTCTCTCAACAGTGGGTCTTACAGCAGAATAATACCACTAGGAATAGAATTTGTTTGTAAAGAAAACAGTATGTCTCGCTCTTGGAGAAAGACTTGCTATAGGGAGTTTTGATTTATATTTTCATTTTTATTATTTATTCATTTTTGCAGCACAGGGAATGGAACCCAGAGGGGGATACATCCCCAGGCCTTTCTATTTTTTATTTTGAGTCAGGGTCTCACTAAATTGCCAAGTCTGTCCTCAAAGTTGGAATCCTCCTGTCTCAGCCTCACAAATCACTGGGATTACAGGTATGTGCCACCAACCACATGTAGGGAGTTTTTTGTGTGGATGTGTGAATCCATACAAGGATCCTCTGCCCCCCCATTGATGGGCAGAGGGTTTGATGAATGGATGAACAGAGAAATGGATGAATGGATGGATACATGCATGCATGAATATACTAAAATACGTTTGAATATGCATTGCATATTATTCTTTAATGAATTGGAGATGGCTAGGAGAAAAGGTGTTTTTTTGGTTTGTTTGTTTGTTATGATGCTGGACAATTGAACCCAGAGCCTTGTGGATGCAAGGCAAGCAGTCTATCAACTGAGCTGTATCCCCAGCTCCCATCCTAGGTTTTCATTCTTTAGTTTTCGTAGCCAATTTTCACAGTAACCGTATTTCTTCAGCTGTTAACACCCTCTTAGGGTGCCATCCAGAACATCTAACCAGTTCTATATCATGAAATGTTCTCAACCAGCTATGAGGCTCCAAAGAGTAGATGGAGGCATCAGTGGTGTCAATCGCAACTATGGAATTCTTAATCTTTCTGGAAGGTGCTGGGTCCCGTTTAAAGTTTGCAGAAAGTTAAGGCTCATTCTTCTAGGGAAAAAAAAATGAGCACAGTATTCTGGCATAATTTCAGCAGATTCATGAGCTTCCAGAACCCCATACACTGATGTCACTAAGTTTCACCAATTCCTTGTTAAGGACTCCTAAGGTCGCCAAACACGGTGCACGTCTTTAATCTTAGTGCAGGAGGATTGCAAATTAGCAAGGCCTTCAGCAATTTAGCAAGATCCTGTCTCAAGATAAAAAATAACAAAAGGCTGGGGTGTAGCTCAGTGGCAGCATGTCTGGGTTCAATCCCCAGTACTAAGAAAAGAAAAAAGAAAGAAAAGAGAACTGCTAAGCTGTAGCAAGAAATGACTGATGTTAGTAAAGACAGGCAAAAGTGGCCACAGAAGCTTTGAAGGTCAACTCCTTGTATTTCTATTTGACATGGAGGATTCTGGCGACATTAAATGTAGCTGAAGAAACTAGGCATTTAAAGTTATGAAGAAGAGATCAGGCACGGTAGTACTTGCTTGTAATCCCAGTGACTCCAGAGCCTGAGAGAGGAGGATTACAAGTTCAAAGTCAGCCTCAGCAACTTAACAACACCCCTGTCTCAAAAAAAAAAAAAAAAAAAAAAAAAGAGAGAAAGAAAGAAAGAGAGAGAGAAAGAAAGGCTGAGACGAGGATGTGGCTAAGTGCCCCTGGGTTCAATCCCTGATATTGAAAAAAACAAACAAACCAAACAAACAAAAATTAGGAAGAAGAAGCTAGAAGTTAATATAGTTAATTTATTTTTTCTGGTTGATACTTTAAGTTAAAACAATGCCTTTCAGAAGAAATAATTCACCACAGTTCCAAGTGGTGAAGTAAGGACAAGAGTCCATGATTCCTTACAAAAAAAAAAAAAAGAAAGAAAACTGAGGAGGTATTCATTTATTCAACAAATCTATACTGAATTCCCACTATATGCCAAGCCTTGTTCCAAGAGCTAGAGACATAACAAAGAACAAAACTGACAAAGTGTCTGCCACGTGGAACCTACTTTCTTGTTGAAGCTGGGGAGGGAGACAATAAACAAATAACCATGTGATATAATTTCGCATTGAAATAAGTGCCCCGAAGAAAACTACAACAGAGTAAAGAGAAAGAGGGCAACAGGAGGTTGTGCAACAGGGGACAGTTAAGCAAACTAAACCAGAGCAGAGCAACTGCTGGGCCAGATCTGATGCTTTAATAGAGAAGATTAATATGGCCTCAGGAACACAGTATGCAGCCACTGAGTTTCCAAGTATGTTCTTTTCTACCCCAGCCAGGAAAGCAGGGCCAGAAATAGCTGGAATTCACAGGTACTGTTACCAGACAATAATACACCTTTGCAGTTCCCCCCACCCACCCCGGGGGTTGTATGAATCCTTAGCCCTCTGCCATTGCATGGTCCAAAGAGATCTGGATCATCTGGCCATCCCACAAAACATCCTATTGTTCCATTACACTGGTGACATTGTGTTGGCTGGACTGGAAAGGCAAGAAATGTCTAGCACACTGGAGGCTTTGGTAAGATGCACGTATTCCAGAGAATGAGAGAAACTCTGTGAAAATTCAGGATTTGTTCATCTATAAAATTTTAAGGGGAAAGAAGGAGATGCTAAGATATTTTTCCAAAGTAAGAGACAAATTATTGCATTTTGGGTTTCTTACCATGAAGAAGGAAGCACAATGCCTGCTAGACTGCTTTAGGTTCTGAAAGCAGTAAATTCCACCCCTATAAAGACACGGCTTTGGTCCACATATTGGGTGTCATCCCAGACTACCAGCTTTGAGTGAGGCCAGAGTAGGAGAGAGCTCTGCATTAAGTCCAATCTGTGGTGCCAGCAGCCCTGTCAGGGTGTTGCCTCTGAGTTGGTTCTCCAGCTTGGCAATCTATAGGCTGTCCCAACACTCTCTCAGGGTGGCAGCTTCTGGGTGACCCGGGATTTAATAGGATCTTGGTCATGAAACTCCTCCCATATCTCCTTTGCTATAGAGTCCCTTGTCTGATCCCCAAAGTTCCATGGGATCCCCAGGCCAGTGAATTAAACCCTTGGTAAGTTTTCAGAGTGTGGTTCTTCTTGGGGCCCAGAATTCAGGAAGAGGTAAACCCGCACCCAGAATGTGTCTATCCCTAAGAATGAACTACTGCCCCTTCAAGAACCAAAGGGGCTCAGTGTAGTCAGCCTCTCCCAGAGTCTCCATTGCTGACAGTTGGACATTTGGCAATGACAGTCTTAACACGTGAGAGCCCCACAATGCTTGTTCCCTGCAGGACCTCCACCCCTGCTACTATGTATCCTTCATGCCAGCACTGGAGTGGCCAATGACAGGGGCTGGCTGTCAGACGATTGGCCAGTTTATTCAATCCTCTTGGTTTTCTGTGCCTTTTCTGTGGTTATTCTTTGGTGGATGTTAACATTCCTATACATTGATCCACATTCTCTACCTAGACCTGAGATCTGTTTTCCTTCCAGGCCCGTGGCCAACTCACTAGGCCATTTATCCCTGCCCATAAGTATATTGGAAACTCCAGCTACCTCTCTTTCTACATACTGTGAATAATCAAGTGCACCACTCTACTATTGGGAGAATTTTCCTCTTCTCCTGTCCCAAGGCTACCTCTGAATGGACTATAGAGAAGTACCATCTATTTTCAGCCTGCATTCACACCAGGGTAGATCCATCCACAAGGCAAGCTCAGACTTTTTCAGACTCCCCAATCAGCCAAGGGTGTGCCTTGGAGGAGAAAGGCTGGGCAACAGTTGGGAGGTACATTGGGGGTCTGTGCTACTTCTCACGAAGTTTCCTTGTCCCCTCTGGTCCTTCTTATGCTTGATCCTGAGTGTAGCTTCTTCATTTTATGAGAGATTACTGCTGGGTCCCCTTCATCTTATGATTTGGTTGATCATGATGAGAAGCTTTACTGCACGGTCATTTGGTGACCCCTGACAGAATTTCTGACTCTATCAGAGCCCTGTAGCATGGTAGGAGTCATTTTCCAAAGGCCTATGAGTCTCCACTGGAGATAGCATACTGTTACTCCCAATTTCCAAAGACCTTAATTGGGGTTCTCCCACTGGGGACCTGCCACAAAATCACACCTCATCTTTCCCACCACTGATACTTCCAACTGCAATGGGTCTGCTGAATCACATGGCCCAAGTGATAGGGCCTGGACCTGCTGAAGAGCCCTTCCCTACACTAGGCCCCATGCAAACCTTGCAGTCTTTCATGTCACCAAGTATATAAGCTGGAGCAGTAACCAAAATATAACATGTGTCTCTAAATGCTCATTTATTTTTTTGTTAAACATAATGAAAGTGCTTGAAAGTTGGATGACCCAGTAAAAGTACTTCAGTTTCTGTGTAGGGTTTCAGCCTGAGTATTCAAAAAGAATAGAGTAAATCCCTCAAAAAAAAAAAAAAAAAAAAAAAAGCTTAAGGCAATTTTGTTTTGCTTTCTTTCTTTCTTTTTATTTTTGAGGCATGCAAAACCCAAACTTTCTAATTGGTTAGCCAAGCATGAGGGGTCTACCAGAACAAGAAGGAAGTACCTTCGGTAGTCCTCATGCCTTGATCTCAAATGAGCTCTTGTCAGATATTAATACACTGCTTTCTTAAACATGGGAAGTGACTAGGATCAATTTTCTCAAAGGTTCAGGATGGCACAATGCTCCTCCCTGCTCCCCTGCCCCACAGAAGCTGTATGAGAATATATCTAACTAGTATGCATAAAGTTTTCATTGACTCAAGCCCAGCAGAAGGTCCAAGAAGTAATACAGTATCCTATTTGTTCTAGTGTAAACAAAAGCCCTATACTTGTTTGTGGTTATTTTAAGAGAATTGACTTTGGACCATATTCAGAAAAGTTCAGGCTTGGTTAATGCTATTTTTCTGTCTCATGTCTTTTAGCTGATGACTCAGCTGATGACTCATATTTATCATGTTATCATAAGATAGATAATATTGCTACCTATCATTTAGTATGTTATTTGTCCCATTTATTTTAACAGATGACTCAAATTAATCATGTCATCTCAATAAATAATATTGCTACCTATCATTTATTAGTGGGTTTTTTTAAACTATAAGATAATGCTAAGAATAATCACACATAATACTTAGATAAATCTAACACAAGGGGCTATGTCAGGGCCATTCCCAGATTGCTACAAGGATTACAGGACTCAGGATATAGTACTACTCATGGCTATGATTTAGTCCAGTAAACAAATACAAAGCAAAATCATCAGAACAGGGACTCATGAGGCATCCCTGTAATCACAGCAAATTGGGAGGGTGAGGCACAAAGCCAGCCTCAGCAATTGAGCAAGACCCTGTCTCAAAAAATAAAAAGGACTGGGGATGTAGCTTAGTGCCCCTGGGTTCAATCCCCTGTACTGGGGGGGGGGGGTGGTGGTGGTGGAATCAGTCAAGGGGAAAGGCACATGGGTAAACCCAGAAGCAACCAGGCACAAGCTTCCAGGAATCCCCTCCCAGTGGAGTCCCACAGGAAGTGCTTAATTCCTCCAGCAGTGAGTCATGACATTAGTGTACAGTGCTGTCTACAGGGAGGCTCACAAAAGACTCAGTGCCCAGGATTTTATTGGGAATTGATCACATACACAATGTACCTGGTACCTCCGCAAATTCCTAACTCCTAGATGGAAAGCAGATGTTTGGCATAAACCATATGTTTGCACAAAAAAATTTAGGTGTAGTGAGATGCCTTTACCAGAAAACCTTCCTGAAATCCAGGTTCCCAGGTGCCAGTTAATGGCCAGTCTTGCAAGCAGGCCTTCTAAAAGATGATGCTCTCAGGAGAACAATGCCTTTCTAATCTATGTCTTTAAACTTCTTTCTTCACATAGGCAATATTGCCATTTTTGAAAAAACAAGTATGTTTCTATTTTATATTTGTTCATATTCCATTATATTTTCATTTTATACAAATCTTTTTAAAAATATTTTTGGGGAACTGAACCCAGAGGTGCTCTACAATTGTGCTACAGCCCATACCTTTTTATTTTTTATTTTGAGACAGGTTCTCACTAAATTGCCCAGGCTGATCTTTAACTTGTGATCATCCTACCTCAACCTCTCAGGTCACCAGAATCACAGGCACACACCACCAGATCCATTATATTTTTATAATTTTATATATTATATATAATGTGTGTGTATATACTCATATAGATGTACTCTCTGTTTTGTGAATGTAAAACTGAAACTCAGCTAGTTTAAATATCTTGTTCCAGACCAACAGGTCATATATGACAATATGAGTCTGCTTCCAAAGGCCATATGTTCATCACTATGTTGTAATGTCTCAAATCCTAGCATCTAATATATTTGTATAATATACTCCTTTTTTGTTGGGGGGTAACCAGGGATTGAACTCAGGGGCACTCTACAACTGAGCCACATCCCCAGCCCTTTTTAAAATTTTATTTAGAGACAGAATCTCACTGAGTTGCTTAGCGCCTCACTTTTGCTGAGGCTGGCTTTGAACTTGCAATCCTCATTCCTCAGCCTCCAGAGCTGCTAAGATTTTAGGCATGTGCCACAGCACCCAGCTTAATATACTTCTTTTAAAATCAAGATTAAATTACATACTTTCAGATTTTTCTATAACCCTTTCACTGATAATTGTGGCAGCCATGAATCTACAGTTAGAAGAAAAGGAGCAGGGGTTTTACTGAATGGGTGGTACTCGGGATTGGACCCATGGCCTCCCACAGGCTGAGCACATGCTCCACCACTGAGTTATACCCTCAGCCTCAAGGAATGGGTTTAACATCAGTAAGGTTTATGAAGGAGAAGAAATTTCAGCTATTTAGTTTTGTTTGTGTCCTTGTGTGATCATTTGTTTTTACTCTGATCTACAAAATGAAATCAAGTCCTGAGTCCAGACACCCAAAAGAAGGCTCCAGGTTGGGTCTTCTTTGGAACTGTGCAGAAGAGGAATATAGGAGAGGACGACCAGTGAGTATCTGTGGGTGAGCTGCAACCCCTCCTCTTTCAATGTCTTCCTGGGAAGAAATGGGAAGATGCTTCCTCTGTATCAGAGCCTTCCAGGTGTCCACAAGACACACATTATTTCCACTTCAGTCACTTCCCCTGGGGGAGATCTCTGACATAGACCTCAATTGAAATGAATGAAGAAAGAGCATGTGTATTCACAAGCCTCTTAGACAAAAAAGCAAGGCCACCCATGAAAGCTCTTTATTGACCCTCTTTGCTAAAGTACTGATACCGAAAGATAAACATGTTGTCTATAAATAAACACATAAACAAACAAACAAATAAATAAATAAATCTGTCCACTCTGACCCACATCCTTGGGCCCAAAGGAATTACAATGTCACCCAGTCTGAACAGTGTTGTCCTGGCATGGTTTCTTTTTTCTTTCTTTTTCTTTTTGGTATTAGGGATTGAACCCAGAGGTACTTCACCATTGAGCTACATCTCCAGTTCTTTTTATTGTTTATTTTAAGGCGGGGTCTCACTGAGTTGGGTGGGGCCCCACTAAATTTCTGAGGCTGATCTCAAACTTGAGATCCTCCTGCCTCAGCCTCCCATGCTGCTGGGATTACTTACAGGTGTGCATCACACTGCCTGACACAGTTTCTTAAATTTGATTTGCCTAGCAGCAGCAAAAGAAGCTCTTACAGAGTATTGTTTACATATCAGAACAACATTTGCTTTGATCAACTACTCAATACTAAAAATATCAGGACCTATTTATAATTCATCTCTCACTTGTTTGCTCTAAGCCTAGAAACTTGGCATACATAAAATCAGATTTAGGGTTAAGGGATGAAGTCAGTGATTATTTCAATCACCCCTTCACCCATATGCCCTTCTTATTATCTCTCAACTAGTAATTTTTGACCACGTGCCTCTCTGAGTTTGGATGAAAATTTTAGCCTATAATTTACAACTAAAGTGAGCTTTGGGCAAGCAACTTAAACTTTCTGGGTCTCAGTTTCCTCATCTATTAAAAAAGGATGATAGAATACCTGGCTCATAAAGTGACTATAAGGATTAAATGATAAAAATGGAATGTATTATTCTAAGTATACTCTCTGGCACATAGTAAATGTTTTACAAATTTGTTTTTCATTATCATAATAAGGGTCATTCAGTGATAATTTGCAATCCGTTTTGAAAACTCCATACAATCTATTTAGAACAGAAATCCTTTCTTTTCCTCTTTTCTGAGGAAAATCATTTATATATCATTGGCATTTTTCTTATCTCTGGGGACTGGGTAATGGGAAAGTCATGCAAAATTCCAGGCGAGACCTTTGTGCCAAAAGTTGGGTGGATTGGGGTCCATCTGGGACTGAACAAGAGCTGAATGTCACCAGATGCCAGGAAGCAGGAACACTGAGCACCAGCTGAGACCCTGGAGGTAACTTTGGAACTAGGAATGGAAGCTGAATTTGCTGGCATTTTCTTGTAAACTTTCCCGATAAAAAATTTTGTCTAATTAGCATGTGGGTTGCTATGGTAATGGGATGATGAGAAGGAGTTGTGCAACAGATGGTCCTAATCTATTTAAACTTTACTAAAGTTTACTGTTTTGAGGCAAAACTGTGACCCAGCTCTCAAGAAGCCAGTAGGCATCCTGAGTTTAGATTAGCCTCTATCTTCTCTATATTTCCTTTTGATCCAGAAAAGCCACCACATGGGCTGAGGAAGAGGGTATGGTGAGGGCTGGGGACTGCTGCTGGTAGCAGGAAGAGTTGGCTTAAAGGATTTAGACTCCTTACTCCAAGATTGTAAAAAGAGGTTGAGGTTGGGAGTAACAAGAATTTGAGGTCCAAAGCTTGCCTCCACCACTCAGGAGCTCTGTGTGCTCAGATATGTTAATTGACTTCTAAATTCTTATAAAACAGACCATAGTGTCTGCTTTCACTACTTGAGGGTTGTAATGAGAATCAAATAAATTACAAACATAAAAATGTTTTATGAACTGTTAAATATCATAAAGATATTTCCACCCTACCAAAATGACTGCCCTGGAGTGAGGCTTCTGACCTGTTCAAAGAAGCTGCTTCCTGTCTCTCAGAATGAGTTCAAGGAACTGAATGAGCAAGTGACACTCCCCAACAATTCACCAGCTTAGTGAGTGCCACAAGTAAAAACTCTGGAAAAGTACTACATTCAACATAATTTCTTTTAAACCTATTTACCTTCCCTCAAATTTCTCAATAGGAGAAACTGCTTCAAACAAAATTACAATTGTAGAATTAAAAGTCCTCCTCATGCTTAAAATGCCTCATAGTCTGGTCATTTTTTGTTTAGTTGTTTTTAATAAAATAGAGATTGGAAATAGTACAGGCCCCTTCAAGACTTACCTAAGTAGAAAGAACTAAGCTACAAATTTGATGACAGTTCAACAATATGCTTCAGAAGAATAATGCTTTGATCTGCAAGATACTGAGGTTTATCTCTATGGAAAACATCATTGGGAAATATGAGAATATTGCTAAATATTTTGGAGATTTGTTTGTTTGTTTGTTTGTATTAAGGATTGAACCCAGGGGTGCTTTACCCCTGAGGTACACCTCCAGTCCATTTTATTTTTATTTATTTTGAAACAGGGTGTAGCTAAGTTGCTTAAGGCCTTACTAAGTGGCTGAGGCTGGCCTTGATCCTCCTGCCTCAGGCTTCTGTGGCACTGCACCTGGCTTTGCTGAATATTTTTGAAGCTGATTTTTTGTGTGTATAGGTACAACACTGGGAACTAGACCCAGGCCATCACACATGCTAGGCAAGTATTCTACCACTGAGCAATCTCTCCAGGCCCCCCCCCTTTTTTTAAAAAAAAGAATTTGACCACTGGAGTAGAGAAAGGAGATCAGAGGGAGGGAGTAGGAGAGGAAAGGGCATAATAATGGGGATTTCAATGGAGAAAACTATGTTGTATATATTTATGAATGTCAAAATGAATCTCTACCATTATGTATAACTCTAATGTACTAAAAAGAACTCATAGTAAAATAACATAACAAAAAAGAGTTATTCTAAAAAAAAAAAAAAAAAGGAATTTGAGAGAGGGTTTCACTAAATTGCCAAGGCCAGCCTCTAACTTATAATCCTCCTGACTCAACTTCCAGCGTAGCTGGAATTACAAACATGCACCACTGCTCCCAACTTCAAACTGACTTTTTAGCTTAGTAAATATTAGACAGGCTAGTCCTCAGTTTACTTAAAATTGGTATTCTGAGTTGTTACAGGCCAAATCTCAATACTTTTGAACTTGGGATTATGCTTTTTATTTTTGTGCATATTTCATACAAAGCAATTGTCAATTTGATAAATGAGCCATTTTCCTATTCTCTAGCTTTGACAAGATTCTTTTAAAATGAGGAAATCAAAGACCAAAAAAAGTCTCTTATTTTTTACATGTATTTAATTTTTTAATTTTTATTTGTATATATTTGTTCTAATTGGGTATATATGACAGCAGAATGTATTTTGATTCATTATACACAAATGGAGCACAAATTTTCATTTGTCTGGTTGAAAATGATGTAGAGGCGCACCATCTGCGCAGACATCTATGTACCTAGGGTAATGATGTCCATCTCATTCCACCATCTTTCCTGCCCCCATGTCCCCTCCTCACCCTTCCCTCCCCTTTGCCCAAAGTTCCTCCATTCTCCCCATGCCCTGCCCCACGCCATCTCTTATTTTTATTAATATTTTTATCTTTGAATATTTATTCTAACATGTGGGGTACGTAATTTGCCTAAGCCCTTTACCATAGCAGAACAAGCCAAATTTTAGCATGTTGGGTAGACATCATTATAGAAGATCACCTCTTAAGGATACGCTTCCATTTTTTTTATCTGTTCTGTCTTCACACATGCCATATTCCTTTGTAAAGAGCATAAATAAACTATAAAATGTGATATATTTCCATCTCTGTAGAATATTTTTCACTTCACTGAAACCTAATACACCGATTTCCACGTAGAATATTATTATTGTCTATATTAAACTTTAATCATTTTTTAAATTGTTTCTTCCCTATGGAAAAGAAAACTCCTTTTTAAAAATATTGTGCAGTATTGCAAAATACGCAACATTTTAAAAAGAATTTTCCTCTCAACATGAATAGTCTTTTTCTTCTTAATTATACAATAAATAGAAGTATACAGAAGAAGCTATTGGTTTAAAAACACATAAGAATATAAAAGGCTTTTGTTTTCCCTTCCTTTGAGGAAATTCAATATAGTGTTTTAGAAAGGTTGGCAGGGGCACCGATGGGGAGAAAGGAAGGGCCCGGTGCCCCAGTTTCAAGTGTTTAAAACTGAACTTGAATTCTAGGCCATCTACGATGTGTGGTAGTTAGGCTTTGGTTTAGAATATTTTACATAAATAAAGAGAGCATATAAAAAGGAGTTTCATAATATGTATTAGAAATAAAAATAAGGACCTAAGGGTGTAACTCTAACTCAGTGGTACAGTGCTTGCCTAGCATGTGTGAGGTCCTGGAGTTCAATCCCCAGTATCAAAAAAGTAAATCTGTTTGAATTTGGCACAAACAGTCTGATGTCCCAATATGGTATGAAAAAAGAAGAAGAAGTAAAAGAAGGAGGAGGAGGAGGAACAGATGGGTGCCCCACAGAAGATGAGCAGCAACTCACACCACATTGGGACATCACACTGTTTGTGCCAAATTCTTCATTTCCCAAAACAGAGTAGTCCTCAACCATTGGCTACAGGATAATTTCAGGCTTTTATTGGCAGTGACACCAGGAGAGGAAAATACAAAGCCAACGTTGTTATTTTGCTACATTCTCTATTCATAAATGACACTCAGCTCGCCTCTCCAAAGCTGGTTCATTGTCAAACAGCTCATCATCTTTAGCAATTACACCAGTATATGTTTATACCAGCACAAAAGAGCTAGGAAATTCTAATGAGTAAGAGGAATAGAATAGCTGAATTTTTTAAAATAGAAAGCAGCCTTTATATCTTTTTGTAGAATATAATTTAGATCACTGAATCTAAAATGGTGGTATCATGGAGGGGCATGCTGACACACACCTATAATCCCAGCAACTGAGGAAGCAGAGGCAGGAGGATCCCAAGTTCAAGGCCAGTGTGGGCCTTGAAGATACTCAGATACTCAGCAGCTTAGAAAGATCCTGTTTCAAATTTTTTAAACAACAACAAAAAAAAAAAAAAAAAAAAAAGGTCTTGAGGTATTGCTCAATGATAAAGCACTGCTGGGTCCAATCCTCAGTACCAAAAATAAATAAATGAATAACGGAACTCATGGCATCCACCCGAGTTACTCTGTAAATAACTTCAAGTTCAGACACCAGTGCTGTGTAGGTGGGCATTCACAGCTCTTTCCCAGGGAGAAGAATGGAAATACAAAAGTTAAGTATTTAATAATCTAGCTTATGCCAGTTTATTTTTCCTTTTATAAAACCTACCAGGGGTTCCCACTGTCCTACCATCAGAAGAATCAGTCTGACCACCTGGAATATATCTTTATTGTTACTAAAAACTAAAAGGCTCTCATAAGAATCAGGGTCTTTCTTTTAAATATGAGAAACATATTTTTTAAAGAACCATATATATGTATATATAGTGGAGGGGGGTACTAGGATTGAAACCCAGGGGTGCTCTACCACCGTGTTCAGGCATGTGCCATGGCTCCCAGCATGGGAAGACATTGAGCATGGATGAAAATATAGGGCTTCCCAAAACATATTTTCACTCATCCTGAAAGCTGCCATTCTTCTATGTGGAATATTTCTATTATTATTATCATTTTTACAGCGTTGGGCTTGGAACTCAGGGAATCACCTTTTTAAGTATATTGATATAGACCCTAATCATGCTCATATTTTTTATGAGAATGCTGCAAGTTTATAAGATTACAGGGATGGTGGATATAGCTCAGTTGGTAGAGTGCTTGCCTTGCATGCGCAAAGCTGTGGATTCAGCAGCACACACACACACACACACACACACACACACACACACACAAAGTTTACAAGCAGAATGTGATGAATTTGAAAAGATCATAAACAACCTGGAATAAGGTCTTTTGGGTGGAAGTAAGGATTCATGTAACAGGCAAACACAAGGCATTTGCCCTGCACAAAGCAACAGAAGAAGGAATCAATGTCATGCAGACCATTTTGGTCTCCCAGCAGCATCCCCACTATTTTTGGATGTAATGAAGATGCTACTTTAGAACAAAGAGTCACCACCGTGAAATACTTTAAAGGTTTAATGAACATGCACAGTAAACTTGTAGATACACTCCAGAGTATGCTAGTATGGTAGAAGGAAATCGAGCATTGGAGTAAAACTTTGCTCAAAGGAACTGAATACTTTTATTTTTCTTTCTTTTTTTTTTTTTTTTTTTTGGTACAAAGGATTGAACCCAGCTTGCTTTGCCACTGAACTCTTTCCAGACTCTTTTATTTTTTTTTCATTTTAGTTGTTGATGAACCTTTATTTTTTATTTACTATGGTGCTGAAAATCGAACCCAGTGCCACACACATTCAAGGTAAGCACTTTACCACTGAGCCACAACCCCAACCTTGTCTCTTTTTGAGACAAGGTCTTGCTAAATTGCTGAAGGTCTTTCTAAATTGCTAAGGCTGGCTTAGAAATTGCAACACTCTTACCTCAGTCTCCCGAGTCACTGGGATCACAGGTGAGCAGCACTGAGGTTAGCAATAACACTTTTATGAGCAGTAGATGAATTTGCAGCTATGTGATATGAAAAAACAAGGGGAACTTTGGAGACTGCATTTCTTTTAAGAAGTCCAATAACTACATGCTAAGCATTCCATATTTAGAATGTGTCTATTTTGCATTAGGGCTTAGGAGAAGTAGTTGGTTCTCAAAATTGATCAACATTTGATTATAAATATGCATCTATTTACAAATAAACTTATCATACATAGCCAGCTTCCAAAACAGGCAGAAATGAGATGTTTGTCTGCTTAAAAAATTGGAAAAGCCATTTTAAAGACGAAGGTGCTAGATATTAGCTGGCTGTAATGGCACAAAACTATAATCCCAGTGACTCAGGAGGCTATGGCAAAAGGATCACACTTTTCAGGCCAGTCATCCTACATAACTTAGGGAGACCCTGTCTCAAAATAAAATAAAAAGGGCCTCGGTGGTAAAGCAAAAGCCATCCAAGATTTTTACTCTACTGGAGGAAAAAAAAATAAAAAATATATATATGTGTGTGTATGTATGTATGTATATGTATATATATATACAACATATATATGTTATATATATACAACAAATATATATATACAACAAACATATATAACATATATGTATATTTGTTGTTTAATTTATTAGTTAGCTAAAGAACTATGTTTTTCATGTGTGCATGCTTATAATCCTAGCAACTCTAGAGGATGAGGCAGGATGATGGAAATTTCTAGGCCAGCCTTGGAAACTTAGTGAGACCCTCTACAACTTAGGGATATACTCTCTCAAATTTCTTTAAAATAAAAAGGACTGAGGATGTATCTCAGTGGTAAAGCACCCCTGGGTTCAATCTTCAATACCCTCCAAAAAAGCTAATTTTGCAAACCTTTATATCTGAAATACTATCTTTGTATTTTCTGTGCTTCTGCATGCAGTTCCATTAATCATCCTCCTGCATTAGCATTTGGACATCCAAAGTTTTGCTGCATATTATTAGTAAGGGAAATTTGAAGGGAAAGAGAGCAGTTTTTGTACTTTCAGGCAGTGGCACATGCCTGAAATCCCAGCGGCTCACAAGGCTAAGATAGGAGGATCTGGAGTTCAAAGTCAGCCTCAGCAAAAGCCAGGCACTAAGCAACTCAGTGAGACCCTGTCTCTAAGTAAGATACAAAATAGGGCTTGGGATGTGGCTCAGTGGTCGAGTTCCCCTGAGTTCAATCCCCAGTACCCCAGAAAAAAAATATGTATAAAAGCATGCCCAGAAAAAAATATATGTATAAAAGCATGTCTTTTTGCACCTTCTTTTATGATGCTTTTTTTCCCACAAATATGCTTTTATTTTTATTTAATGACTTGGGTTCATTCCTAACAAAATATCTTGGCAATTATGAGATTTACATAAACAACATATTAAGGAATTATTTTGAAGAAAATATTCGGATTATTGTCTAAAAGGATATGATGATGTGCATAGAAAAGGAATTACTATAAATGATGTTACATTGCCATGGCAACTTTCATCATTAAATTGAAAATGAAAATATATTGTTTTTTAATTTTTAATTCAAATAAAGCTTATAAAAAGCAACCAAAAAGTTATCAGGAATATCTTTGCTTGTACTTATGGTCTGACTTAGTTGAACACTCAGCCATCAGCAGTTCAAGGCTCCATCTCCTTTCTGGCAATGGCTCCATTCTGCCGGTAGAGGGCACCATCTGCATACTGGGCAGAGACAATGGTTAAGAACATCCTCCTCTTTGCTTTGGTTTCATTTTTTTTTGAAGGGATAGCCCAGCCAGTGTAGGTGTGGATGGAAATCACAGGTGAGCTGTAGGTTGCTACAGCAGTTCTGTGGAACTTCAACATTTTTTACCATCCTCTTCAGCAAACAAGCCCCAAAAGAGTCTGAGTTCTTCATTGGTCCAAATGGGAACACAGTGTAACTATAATCAAATGGATGTTTTGGGCGGTTACTGTCAAAATGGACAAGGAGTGAGAATTAAAGAGGGTTTTTGGTGTGTGACTCAGTCCATGTAACAAAAATCAGAACAAGCTAATGGTCAGGGGACCTGTCTCTAATCTGTTGTACCAATTTTTGAGTCACTTTGTATAAACTAAGAGGGAAAACTAAGTTCCACATGCAGTTAGAAGTTTTGCTTTGGCTTTCATTACACCTGCTCGATTAAATAATTACTCATATTTTATTTACTCTGCTGTTTCAATTGTGGGAATTTATATTCCTTATCATTTAAATATTCATTAAATATTTGGTTTGGAAGACTACATTCAAGCTTTTTGTGCACAGTATATTTAAAGATTTAACTCCACCAAATTTTTATTTTAACTATGCAATGCTAACATAACTCAGGTTAATCCAACTAATTTTCAAACTAGCAAAGAACAAATAGCATTGACTAAGGTTAATGTAGAAATTTCTGAAGTGTACATATTTATTTTTTTTAAAGATTTCATTTAGACTGTCTAAAGAGCATGCAAAATGCCCAGCTTTCCAGAGGTAGAATTTCATATAGAAAGAGGATTTACCTTAAAGAATTGTTCAAAATATTAGAGACAATATATGTGAAGTAACTGGTATGTACTCAATGCATGGACTTGTTTTCTGTTCCACCTACCAATCCCCACTTTTTTTTTTTTTTTTTTTTTGTACCAGGGATGGAAACCAGGGATGCTTTACCACTGAGCAACATCCCCAGCCCTTTTTATTTTTAATGTTGAGACAGAGTTTCACTAGGTTGCCCAGGTTGGGCTCAAATTTGTGATCCTCCTGCCTCAACCTCCTGAGTCCCTGGGATTACAGGCGAAAGCCACCACACTGGGTGCAGCCTTCCTTCTTAATTCTCGCGCTCCTCATTCTAATTTTTCCCTTGGGTAGTTCCTTGCCCTTGCCTCTGTGGAATAATAATTCATCTTTCTTTCTTCCATATTGTGTATTTTCCAGAAATATTCTTTCTATGGACCCCACATATGAAATGTTAAGGCAATCATACTGCCAAAAAGAGAAGAGAAAGAAACTACTTCTGTGAAGACTTCAATCCCCAAGTTCAATTCCTGGCAACAAGCCATCTGTCTTAGGAGTTTCTTTTTCCGTTACAATTAAAGAAAAACTTTTCTACTTATACAGATAATAAGGTTGATACTAAATCAAGTATTTATTAATTGAAACATTTTCCTTCAAAATTATACATTGTAAAGATTTTGAAAATATAGTTTATGAACCAGGCCCAATGGCACACACCTGTTATCCCAGCAACTTGGGAGGCTGAGGTACGAAAATCTTAAGTTCAAGGCCAGCCGTAGAAACTTAGCAATACCCTGTCTCAATAAATAATAAAATGGGCTGGAATGTAGCTCAGTGGTGCCCCTGGGTTCAATCCCCAGTAAGATGAAAATGAAAAGAAAGAAAAATATAGTTTATAGACTTTTATAAAAGTATGAATATATTGGGGGTTAGCAATGATGGTGGAATGTGATGGATGTCATTATCCAAAGTACATGTATGAAGACACAAATTGGTGTGAATATACTTTGTATACAGCCAGAGATACGAAAATTGTGCTCTATATGTATAATAAGAATTGTAATGCATTCTGCTGTCATATATAAATAAAAATAAATATATATATTGGGGGTTGACGATATAACTCTGTTGGTAGAGTGCTTGCCTTGTATGCTCAAGACCCTGAGTTCTAATCCCCAGCACCACAATAAATAAATAAAGAAAGAAACACAAATATATTGGGAAAATCTGTGCAAATAAGTATTCCGCAAATATATTGACAAAATTATATGTAGATAATATTATACTGGTTGTCTTAAAATAAAATCTACCTCAAAGCTTTTTTTTAAATTGAAATTTATCTCCTCATCTCCATTTCTTTGGAAACAAATATAGAGAGTTGGTTTTGTTTTTGATTTTTCCTCCTTTACAATCTCTGGTTTTATTCTGAGATCAAGTACAACTCTTCAGAGTAGGACATCTTTCCCAGCACCAATCACAGACATTAGCAATGCAAGCTTCAGTAATTCTCCAGAGCTCCTCGGTCCAGGAAAAGCACCTAGATTCTGATTATTGAAACATGCCAACAAGCAAAATGCCATCTTCCTTGCTAGAATCTTTTAGGTAATTCCACCAAAATGATTCAGATTTTTCTTTCCCAGATACCTCTACATTATGCAACACAATAATACCTTCCCTCCCTCCCTCCCTCCCTCCCTCCCTTCCTTCCTTCCTTCCTTCCTTCCTTCCTTCCTTCCTTCCTTCCTTCCTTTTTTCTTTCTTTCTTTCCAATGCTAAGGACTGAACCCAGGCCCTCATACATACTAGGCAAGTACCCTACTACTGAGCCACATCCCCAATTCCTACATTTCTATCTTATCAAAATATTGTTACAAATACTGACAGCATGGATCCTGACTTTTCTGATAGATACCTAAGAAACCCCCAGAAATAAACTGTTACTGAAAATATTCTTTATCATCATTGCAAAAGTCAAGATAACTACTTTTCTTCTTTGCCAAAAACAATAAAAAATATATATGGGGTTATCTGCTCCAGGATGAATATTATCATCTGCAAACTACATCCAGAATTGTATCATAGGTTTCAGTGTGGTTAACGAAGAAAATATTATAATTTGCAAAATAGCTCAGGTTGTCTTTATCTGGGAATAAATGCAACTGTCATGAAATTTTGCAAGCTAAGCTTGGCTTATAGGAAGGGAATGTGTGGTGGTTAGCCACCTACATTTCAATGCAATGGTCAAATGCTGTCATTTTTCACTTCTCACATTGACAAAGATTTTAAAAGTTAACTTCCTATGTTGGTGAGGACACGGGGACATTTGTCCTCCAATACGTCATGGGTGGGGATTTAATTGGCATGATCTTTCTGGAGAACAACTTGATAGTGTATAACAAAAATTTTAAATCTAGAAACTAGTCATGATCTTTGACTCAACCATTTTATTTTTAAGAATTTTTCTAAGGGCATGCGTGAGGCACTGGGTTCAATACTTAGCACCACATAAAAATAAACAAATAAAATAAAGGCATTCTTTCCATCAACAATTACAAAGAAAAAAAAATTAAAAAAAAAAGAATTTGCCTAAGAAAACAATCAATTAGAGTTAGGAAAAAAGGAGATTTATCTCTACAAAAAAAGATAAAAAGCCCAGTTACACACGCCTATAATCCCAGGGGCTGGGAGGCTGAGACAGGAGGATTTCGAGTTCAAAGCCAGTCTCAGCAACAGAGAGGCACTAAACAACTTGGTGAGACCCTGTCTCTAAATAAAATACAAAATAGGGCTGGGGATGTGGCTCAGTAGTTGAGTGCCCTGAGTTCTCCGGTACCAAACAACAAGCAAAAAAAAAAAATTAAGAATTGAAGAATGCATAAATATTCAACAATGGAGGATTGGTTGACTATATTGCAGTGTGAGCTTAGGATGGAATACTATACAGTTGCTGAAATTATTGTTAAATAAGATTCAGTGGTGTAAGAAAATATTTTTAAATATTTGCAGATTTGAAAAAGAACCAAATAGATCTTTCAGAAATAAATATATATTAAAATTAAAAGACATATGTAATATATATATATATATATATATATATATATATATATATATATATACATACATATATATACACACACACACACACACACATATATATATAATTAAAAGGTCAACAAATGGGTTTAATACATATCAACAAAACTGAAGATTCTGCACAAGATGGAAATTGGGAACAAATATTTAACTTTTGATAAGCAGTCAGGTGTGGTGGCATATGCCTATAATCCCAGCTACTCAGGAATCTGAGGCAAGAGGATCAAAAGTTCGAGGTCAGTCTAGGCAACATAGCAAGATCCTTTCTCAAAAACCAGTGACAATAACAAAAAGCACACACACAGAATCCGTGTGTGTGTATGTGTGTGTGTGTGTGTGTGTGTGTGTGTGTGTGTGTAGTACTTTCGTAATTAAGAAGAATCTCTGTGTTTCAAAGCTGGGCCTTTCTGTCGACTGTCCAAAAGTGATGAGGACATATATTTAGCAGAAAGTCTGCAACAGTGCCACAATGTGTTCCGATCACACTTGCTGTTGCAGTTGTGTGCAAACCATTTGTCAGGCCTCAGTACACCCTTGGCTCTGGAGCTCAGCACAGCCTCTTTTCCTTTAGCAGCATGCGATCCAAGAAGGAGCACCTCATTGGGCTGGCCTGGAGCCATGAAGCCTTCCAAAACCCTGTTAGAGTAGCAGAAAGGCCAATTCCCCACTGAACAGGCAGATGGCGAAACATCCTGTTGGCACTCGTACATGCAGCCATATTGGTGCAGTCACAGCAGAAAAAGGCAAGCAAGTTCTCCAAGGCCAGGCAAAATTAGTCCTCTCTCAAGGGAGCGAGGTACCATGCCAGCTGGCATTTCCAGCAATGCCCCCAGCCTGATTCAAGGGTAGATCATGGGTGAAGAACAGAGAGGGCTTAAACAGAAACCTGTGTGTCTCAGTCAGTGAGGAGCTGGGTTTTGGGCACTGTGAGGAAGTGACAGTCTCTGAGGAAGCCACTTCCATATGACAGCCAAGGGGGAGGAGGCCTGGATTTGGAACCAGGAGCCCTGCTGCTCATTACTTCTCCCTTCTCCCACCCCTCTGAGTTTCAGTTCCTTCTTATGTAAAACATGGGGACTGGGGGTGGGCCCTAGACAGATGAAATGAACTGCAGAGTTGCTTCAAGTCTTCAAAACCTTTGGAGTTATTTGTATTGAAATTATACAATATACACTTTGGTCAATAAAAATATAATCAATGCTGATTATGTGACAAGGAGAAGCCAGTTAAATAAATCACTGTGCCCATCCACAGGACACAGTGCACAGCACTGAAAAACTTCCCAATTCCAAAATGTATGTTGATCTACTTGCTTTGGTTTGAATCTGAAATGTCCCCCAAGGGCCATGTGCTAAAGGTTTGGTCACCAGCCTACAGTGCTACTAGGTGATGTTAACCTTTAGGAGATGAAGCCTAGGAAAAGGAAGTGAGGCCACTGAGGGCAAGCCCTTGAAGGAGATATTGAGACCCTGGTCCTCCTTCTTTCTTTTTAGTTCCCTTCCATGATGCTCTGCCTCGCCACAGGCCCAAAGCTATGAGACCAAGGAACCATGAAACCTCTAAAACCATGAGTCAGTATCAAATCTTTCCTCCTTTTAAATTGTTTATATCAGGTATTGTGTCACAGCAATGGAAAGCTAACACACCATGACACAATTTTTTTGAGATGATATTTTTCAGAAAGATATAATTTTCTCTGTTGCCAATAAAGCTTCTGAAACTATTTTGCAGTGCTGGGGGATCCTACCCAAGGCCTTTCTTGCTTGCTAGGCAAGCACTCTCCCACTGAGTTACACCCCCAGGCCAGCAATAGAGGTTCTTATGACACTGTCCATGAGTAATATGTGCCCCGCAGACTGGAAGACAATATTACAAAGCATAAATCTAGAATCAAAGAGTCCCAGTTAAATCTGGGCTCTACTATTTCAAACTGGTTGACCTTGGAAAAATCACTTTAAATCCCCTTGACTTCAGCTTTCTCATCTTTAAAATGGGAATATAATACCTACTTCCAAGGTACTACTATAGGGAGTAAATGACCTGAACCATGTCAAGTCAGTTCTCAGGAAATTACTGTTACTGTTGCTAATATGCATAACCCTACAAATAATTTTAGTATTAGTTTAAATGAAACACAAAATTGTGAAATGTTACATTTAAAATGGACCTTAGAAGCAGGGCATGGTGGCACAGGCCTGTAATTCCAGCGGCTCAGGAGTCTGAGGCTGGAAGATGGAGAGTTCAAAGGCAGCCTCAGCAAAAAACGAGGCACTAAGCAACTCAGTGAGACCCTGTCTTTAAATAAAATATAAAATAGGGCTGGGGATGTGGCTCACTGATCAAGTGCTCCTGAGTTCAATCCCCAGTACCAACAAAATAATAATAATAATAATAATAATAATAATAATAATAATAATAGTAATAATAATAAAATGGACCTTAGAAATAATCAATTTCATTTCAATCATGTCCTTATCCATAAGGAAATCATAATTTAGAGAGACTGAGTGGGAACCAGAGATGCCTTAGGACTACATTGTTCTTTTTATACAAAATGTTTTCCGAGAAAGGATGATTTTTTTCCAAACCATGTAGAAATTATTTCTACCATTTTTATTATTTATAACCATTTATTTGCTGCTTATTGAAAATTTACTGTAATTCCACAAAATTTTTCCCAGAAGAATTTGGCATTTTGGCTAAATTACTAGGTTGACCTTTGCGTCAGCATCACAAAATTCACTGTGATTGATCCAAAGAGCCTCAGAATTTCCTCCCTGTGCATATATGCTGCTCAGCCTGTATTACTTTTCCTTCTTGGTTTTCCTACTCACTTTTGGCTAGTCCAAAAAATAATTTCAAGTTTAGACAAGCCAAGTTTATATCATTGGCTCCAAACAGACAGAAATACCTTTTCTAGGAATCAAAACTGTATATATAACAGTGTCAGGAGGGTAACAAGAAAATAAAGAACACAGAGAGATATGTACTGCATGATCTCACTCATATGTGGAATGTAAGAAAGTTGGTCTCAAAGAAGTTGAGATTAGAGTGATGGTCACCAGAGGCTGGAGGGGAGGGGTGGATGTTAGTCAACAAGTACAATGTCACAGAGAAATTCTGGTGTTCTGCACAGTAGGGTGACTATAGTTAACAATAGTGTATCCTACATTTCAAAATAGCTTGAAGAGAGGATCTTGAATATTCTCACCTTGAAGAAATGATATATGTGATAAATATGTTAATTTCTCTGATTTGATCATTTACTATGGATACATGTATCAAAACATCATATTATAACCCATAAATATGAACACTTATCATGTCAGTCAAAAATAAAATAACTTTAAAAATTAAAAAAATATAACACAATATTTAAAAAAGTATCTACAACCAGAGACATGAAAAATTGTGCTCTACATGTGTATCATGAATTGAAAAGCATTCTACTGTCATGTATAACAAATTAGAATAAATAAATTTTTAAAAATGGAACTAGGGGCTGGGGCTGGGGCTCAATGGTAGAGCACTTACCTTGATAGGTGAGGCACTGGCTTCGATCCTCAGCACCACATAAAAATAAATAAATAAAGATATTGTGTCCATCTACAACTAAATATATATATATATATATATATATATATATATATATATATATATGGAACTAGAAAAGATTAGACAGAAAGGGTGTTAGCATTTTCCTGTGCTTTCTACATACCCAGGGACTCACTCAATCCACAACAACTCATTGAATTTTACATCCCCTTACAGATGAGAAAGCAAAGTCAGAGGGCAATTAGCTTGAAGTCACACAGACAGGAAAGGATGGGATTTGACTCTGAACCCAGGCCAGTCTGTTTCCAAACTCTTTCCAGTAAGTCAACCACTTTTATTCCAAGCCATTCTATTAATGATATTCAAGTGATAAAAAATTATCTTGATGTAAGAGATGCTTTAAAAATTAAATTAAAAAAATTAAATTAAATGGCTTCTACAAGATGTTGTACAGTCAGTCACCTATCTGGAGAAAAGAGACCCACTATGCAATTCACTAAAATGTGTTGAATGTTTTCTGTCACCAAAGCACTGAATTTCAATCCTTAAGACACATCCCAAGTATTATAAGTAATGCTTTAGTCTTTCTAAATATGGCTTTGTTGTATTATAAATTGCAATTCTTGTATTATCAGAAAAAAAGAGAGAAATTTAGATGAAGATGAAGAAAGAAATGTGTATATTTTATTTATAGAAAAACTTTTCTCTAATCCCAATCTACTTATAATCAATCAATTCATTCCTTGTGGCCTTTTTAGAGAAGAGAGATTTTGTGTTCTCCTTCACCTCCCACCCCTGGCTTTTTGTCCAAGTGTTTTTCCAGTCCACTTACAGTTCAGAACAGATGTAGATGCTGGCCTGCTTCCAGAATTCTGCTGCTAAGTCATGACTCCGCCATTCCCCATAGACTGAGCCGAGCTGAAGTAGAAAATGACTTCAGCCCACAGCAGAATCTACTTTGCTGCCAATCCAACTGGAGCCCAAAGGAGTCAATCCTATTTGCAGCACATTTTTTTTTTTCCATTTCCAGTTCATGCTGAGATGGTATAGGACCTCACATTTGGATGATTTATAGAGTATATCCTATAGCCTCCCCCACAACATTGCCACTTGTCAATTTCCCAAGTTTGAAGAGCAGAAAAAATAAATAAATTCTTTAGAAAACCTGGGAGATAATAGATGAAGAATATATAAATCCCAGCTAAGTGACAGGCCAAAGCAGGAATTCAAGGTCAACCTGAGCAATTTAGCATAGCATAGACTCTGCCTCAAGACAGAAATTATAAAAAGGGATGGGGATGTATCTTAGTGGTAGATCACTTGCTTAGTATACACGAGGTCCTGGGTTGAAAGTTGAGTGGGTAGAAAGGCAATTTGTAAATCAATGGAAATGTAACTGATGTGACACAGCAATCTGTATACGGGGTAAAAATGGGAGTTCATAACCCACTTGAATCAATCTGTGAAATATGGTATATTAAGAACTATGTAATGTTTTGAACAACCAACAATAAAATTAAAAAAAAAAAAAAGAAAGTTGAGTGGGAGCAAAAACGAGAGAGAGAGAATATCTAAAATTGTTGCTCTGCAAATGAACATGAACTCAAACAGAAAATAAAATTGTCTTTAAGAACATAACTGACAATCATTCAAAAATGCAAATAAAGTTAGAGTATTTGGCTCAGAAGATTAATAAGATTAATACGGAATAACTTTAGATTACTCATGTGTACGAAGTCAGCTGTATCATTTCCCCATCGTGACTAGGACAGGAAACTGTACTGTGTTGATAAAGAGCAGATGAGCAAGCGGACAGCTGTCAGTAACTCAGCCCTTCATTACAGTAAAACTGTTCCAGGAAAAAAAAATAAATAAATAACAGACTCAAAATACTGTAATATGCAACAGCAGGAACACAGACTTTGCTATGGTTTGGATCTGGAATGTTCCTCAGAATCTCCTGTCTTTAATGCAGCCATATTCAGAGGATTTAGGGAGGTGACTGGATCATGCTCTCTACAAATCTATTGAGGGGTTTATAGATGAATGGACTACCACGAGGTAGTGGAAACCACAGAGACTGGAATCTAGTTGAAGGAAGTCGGTCCTTGAGGGCATGCCCTTGGGACAATTCTTGTCCCTAGTCCCTTCTTTTTCTCTCTGCTTCTGGAGGTCCATCAGGTGGGCAGCTTCTCTTCCACCACACCTTCTCCACTATGATGCTCAGCCTCACTGCAGGCCCATAGCAATGGCAATGGAACCAGATGACCACGGACTGAAACCTCTGAACCCACGAACCAAAATATACCCTTCTCAGGTATTTGTCACAGCGATATAAAACTGACAACACATGACTGAAAGACATTTTAAAACCTTTAATTGTGCTGGGCATGATGGTGCAATTCCAGAGACTTAGGAAGCTGAGGCAGGAGGATCACAAGTTCAATTTCAAGGCCAGCCTCAGCAATGTAGTAAGGCCTTAAACAACTTACCAAGACCCTATCTTAAAAAAAAAAAAAAAAGAATTGGGGAAATACTTCAGTGGTAGGGTATCCCTGGGTTCAATCCCCAGTACAAAAAAAAAAAAAAAATTTAGTTGCAGAAACATTTAGAAAATCTCCTATATAAAGACCATGAAGACCTTGATTAGTTAGGTTGCTACATAGCTTCATCATAGATAAAGCAGAAGCACCACGTGGTGTCTTCCTGGCAAATGTGGGGACTCAAGAACCTACCTGTTTAGGATTCTGTTTCACACTGGCTTCAATATATTTAGGCTCTTTGAGCTATGGCATTCCCCAAAACAAGGGGCATTGAGTTCACTCACCAGACATTTGTTGACTACTACCTACAGGTTAAGCACAGTCAACAAGATGGACACAGCACTTTCAACAAGATGGACAGGGCCTTGCTGTCATGAAGCTCACACTCCAGAGTCAGATTTCTCATGCTCCCAAAGGGCACATCCCAAGCATGTGCTGTATTTCATCATATAGAAAATACTCACTACTCACAAGTGACATTTCAGAGTGAATGTGTTTTAATACCAATACTGAGATTTTCCTTCCACAAGGGATTCCTTCTTCTTTTTTTTTTTTTTTTTTTGGTGGGGGGATGGGGTGGGGGGGTGGAGGGTACTGGGCATTGAACTCAGGGGCACACAACCAGTGAGCCACATCTCCAGCCCTAGTATTTTATTTAGAGACAAGGTCTCACTGAATTGCTTAGTGCCTCCCTGTTTCTGAGGCTGGCTTTGAACTCCCAATCCTCCTGCCTCAGCCTCCCAAACTGCTGGAATTACAGGCGTGCACCACTGTGGCCAGCTATTTTGTTTACATTTTTATTTTTTGTGGTACTGGAAACTGAAAGCAGGTGCTCTACCCCTGAGCTACATCCCCAGCTCTTTAATGTTTTTGTTTGTTTTGTTTTGTTTTTGAGATAGGACCTCTCTGTTTCTGAGGCTGGCCTCAAACTTGCCATCTTTCTGCCTCAGTCTCTTGGGTTGCTGGCATTTCCAGGAGTGTGCTACCTTGCCCAGCCTATAAAATGCATAGCTGAATAATATTAAAAAAACAAGGAATTAAAAACTTAAAACTCGGTCCCATTCCTCTGAAGGGAGCCTCCGCTGCCATTAATGAGATCCAAAGCCTTCGCAGTGTGCTAGGCCCATCAGCCTCGGATTGGTTTATTTTGATTCTCAGAAAGCAACAGATGCAGGAGCTGCAGGCACACTTCCCGAAGGATCCCTTTCCATCCCACGTATTCTAGTGGCCCTGGCCTCTAGCCTCGGCCTAGAGGAGCAACAGGTGCAGAATTGGTTTGTGGTGCAACAGAAGATATACCCGAACTCTGAACGAGGTATCACCCATTTGCATGATGCCTCGGCAGGCCCTCGCACTCATCCTGGGCACACTCAACCTGGGCGGGCCCATCCTGGTCTAGCTTCTGTTGTACATGCCATCCTGCAAAGATGTCCACTACCCCAGCCCAAGAAGACCCAGAAGCTTCTCTATTCAGGCCCAGGCAGGTGGGAACCTCTGGGGGCAGTGCCCAGGAGAGTGCCTGGCGCCTCAGGGAAGAGGATGAGGAACTAGAAGCTGCCTTGAAGAGACTCTCCACTGCAGAGCCTGAGGAAGGTGACCTTGAAGAGCAGATAAATCAGGTCCAGGAGATTTCTGAGTGGATGAGGGTTCTGCACCTGCCACATTCCACAAGTCCCACAGGTTCTCACTCTGACTACTATATCATCTAATTGTTGTCCCCACCTATCATTTGAGTCACCTGGGAGTGTCTGGGTCTCCAGTCTAGGAGTGGAATGGGTGTTCCTGGGTGCACTTCCTTCCTTTGTTGTTGCTCCCACCCCTCGCCAATTTTATCACTATCTTTCCTAATTTATGGGGATCTTAGTCTACAACCCAGTGCAGCGGCTGCCTGCATCTCCAGGAATGAAGGACCTCTGCTTTCCCACAAGGATTTTCCCACAGTCCTCTACTGACAGCCATATCCACATCAGATCCCCATCCCCCACCTGCATTTTTAGATACCATATCCAATACAATTTCATCATTTTGAAATAGTTTGGAGCTTTGTCTTAATTTAGGTATCTTTTCCTCTTATTTCCTTTTAGTATTTGCTTTGTTACTTGTTTGAGGTTATTTTTTCTGTTTGATTTTCCTCGATTTTCAATAAATTTTCTTGTTTTGCTTCAGTGAAAAAAAAAAAAACTTAAAACTCTGATATGAGTCATGTATTGCTACCCACCATAAAGTCTCTGCAGAGGGAAGACATAAGAAAGACCTATTGTGTGTGTCACACTGGTCTTTGAAGTATATAATGCTGAAGAACCATTTCTACTAATATTTGATGAACTTCGACAAATTTGCACAAAGGATTAGGCCATGTGAACTGTCTCAACAGGAGGTTTAAGCAAATTAAACAGAAAATAGTTCTCCTTCAAGGGGGATGTTGGACTAAAGTGTACTCTTGTTATAGATGAGTAAACTGGGACTGCCAAGCTGGCTCTAACACACAGAATTCAGGTAGAGGGAAGGTAGTTGCTTAGGACATGGGAATGGGGGTAAGTTCACAAGGAACAGTGATGACTGGTTGCTAGATTTCAGCACCTCATCAGTAAAAGCTCACTTCCTCCACATGGAGAAAAAGTCAGGGGAAAAAAAAAAAACTGGGAGAGTAGCTAGGAGTCATACTTCAGCTGTAAAAAACAGGAAGCAGCAGAAAATGAGTGTCCTTGTGGCCACCACAAAGGGCAGAAAGGAAGGAACCAGTACAACCAACAAATAAAAATGGATCTATGAACGATAGAGGACAGAACCAGGAGTTCAGACTCTGGGGATAAAATAATGAGTAAGTCTCTGTTCTGAAGAATTCTGAGTTTAGAAGAGGAAACAGATTCCAGGTGCTGTGATGGTGCACACCTGCAATCCCAGCAACCTGGGAGATTGAGTCAGGAGGATGGAAAGTTCAAGGCCAACCTCAACAAACCAAGTGAGATCCTGTCTCTAAATAAATAAATAAATAAATAAATAAGGGTTGGGTATGTGGTTCAGTGGGGGAGCACCCCTGGGTTCAATCCCCAATAGCAAAAAGAAAAAAAAAAGAGAAAAAAAAACAGATTAATTCCACTGAGTGAAAAAAGGGGATAAGAGTCAAATTGAGGAAAACAGTGAGCCCCAGGAGAGGTAGGTGAATAATTCAGTCAAATTACACAGGCATCTTACCCAGAGAGTATACTGCAGGTACTGAGGTATAAGTAGGAAGTAGGGAAGATCATAGCATTCCAATTTGGAGAACACCATGGGCAAAGGTAATAAACTGAAATTACATAATAATACTGAAGCTTAAACACCAAGGGGGAGTGGCAGATGGAGATTGTGAGGAAAGCCAGAAAAGCATTTTGTTTTGTTTAACTTCATTTGGAAAACACTTTTAAGCTTACCAAAAAGTTATAAAAATAAAAAGGATCACATAGAACATATGCTTATGTTCATTTATTGTTAACATTTTTCCCCCATTTGATTTATCTTTCTCCCTCCCTCAAGAGGGTCACAAATTTAAGGTCAGCATAGGTAATTTAGTGAGACCCTGTCTCAAAACTTAAAACAATAAAATAAAGAAGAGCAAGGATCTAACTCAGTGGTAAAGTACCCCTGAGTTCAATCTCCAGTATCAAGAAGAGGAAAAAAAAATTGCTTTGACTCGATATAGAAAAACAAACTAAAATGCGAAAAAGCAAAGGATGTTTTCAATCACAAATTCTTTCAAATTAAGTAAAACAAATATATATGGAAGGTAAAAACCAATTTTATTCTATTTCCATATTTAATATAGTTTTAAATAACTGGAATGAAAAATCAGCATCTCCCAGGCGCCCCCTTGTGGCTTGACTTCATGATTTCCCCAATTTTTTGATGGACAGAATTGACCTGGAGAATTTTATGAAAAGTTCCTAAGGCTGCATCTCAAAATATCAGAGCAGCAGAAGGGCTATACATTTTTTAAAGCTATCCAAAGTGATTTTGTTGACCAGGCATTGAAAACATACAGCTTTAAAAAAAGGTTTTTTCCCCTGAAATTTCAGAAACAAAGTATTTAGAGCCACAAGGAAATGTAAGAGAACATTTTGTCCTTTTGTTTCATTTGACTTGTGAAAAAGTTGAAACCCAAAACATGAACTGGCTTGCCCAAGGTCACAGAGAATGCAAATGTCAAAATCAAGAGCAGAACCCAACGTCTCCTGGCTCTAAATTCAGCATGATTAATTGGAACAATGCTGTCTAATCCAATCCATCTCGACATGTTTATCCCATAACCCACTGAGAGTTCTACAATGTTCCCTAAACCCCACATCACCTCTGACTGAAGAGAGCATCGCAAAAAGTTGGCAACCAATAATCTTCGGAGATAAACCCTTTCCTTCTTAATGTTTGGCATACCTTAAAGGTTGATTTTAAGAAGGTACAGGGAAATAAGCAGGAGAACTTGTAGGACAAACCACTTAAACAAGTCGAGTTTTGTCTCCAGGAATTGTACATAACTGACACTGGGGAAGTGCACAACAGGGACCCTGCCCTACAAATATCAAAGCACAGCTGTCGTTCCACATTAAACTTTTGTTTCTTTGGGTCTTGATATTTGAAAGTAAGCCTGAAAGCACAGCTTTCCTGAGGGAGGATGGGGAAAGTGTAACAGAAAAAAAAAAAACAAAAAAACCACTTTCCAGTCTGCCTCTGGGCATTTACCAGCTGCAGAAAAAAGGGAGGAAGGGAACACCCAGGCAAGGTGTTCAATGAGGAATGGAAATTGTAAAGCAGAGAAATGGTCCTGACATCATTTGTCTGACCCCATCCTTAATTACAGTTTTCTGAGATTGCTTTAGGTCCTTTGCGTCTAATCTCTCTCCATGTGCATATTTACTTATTCCCCACCTGGGGTGTAGCTCAGTGGAAGAGCACCTGCCTACATGCGGAAGGCTCTGAGTTCAATCCCTTTTACAAAAAGTAAAAATAAAAAAAAGAAGAAGTTCATCTAAAACCTTGCTTTCCTAAAAGTCAGATTGGTGGCATGGGTGTCCCATAGGAGGTTGTTAAAAATGCGGAAACTTGGGGCCCCACCCTGGACCTACTGAAGCAGAAATAGCACCTTAACAAAATCCCCAAGTGGTTCATATGCAAGTTAAGGTTTGAGAAATGGTATTCTAAGAAATATATTTCAGAATCCTATGGGTGGGTAAGAAACTGAAGTTTACCTAGGCCAATTCTGATTTTCTCAACTGTATTGAAATCTAGGGTCTCTTGGAACATTTCCATGATTCCACATAGCACAGTTGCTGAACATATACACATTTTAAGTTTGAGGATTATAGCAGAACCCAGTTTCCTTCTCTTTCTTCCAATCTCACACTTAATTTTATATGTGGCACTACATTTATTTTCACATATGATAAAAAAAACTGTATAGCAAACAGTTCAAGCACTGCCACTTCAAGAAAAATATTTAAGAAGCCAGAAGCTCTCAGTATGTGGACTAGAACAAATTATTAGATATTCTTGAATGTTAGTTACTTCAGCAAAAAAAAAAAAAAAAAAAAAAAAAATGGAGACAGTAATCCCAGGCATGGTGGTCCATGCCTGTAGTCCAAGCTCTTCAGGAGGCTGAGGCAGGAAGATGGCAAGTTCAAGGTCAGCCTCAGCAACTTAGAACCTGTCTCAAAACAAAATTGAAAAGCTGGGAATGCAGCTCATTGCTTGCCCGGCAGATACAAGGCCTTTGGTTCAATCCCCAGTACTGGAGGTGGGGTGGAAATGGAGGAAATATTGTCTGCTTGTTAAAGGATCAAAAATTCCTAGTGTGTAGAAACAGTGCTGCTAACTACTGACTAGTTCAAATCAGGACTGTGATATCAAGAGCATCATTTCTCTTAAAACTTTCTATTTATCCTCACTACCTCAGCTCTGGACCAACATAATATTTTTTTTCCAGACTTCTTTTTCGTGATCCCTGTCTCTACTACCCTTCAAATAGTCATTTAGCCTGAAACTAGAGGGATTTTTATAAGAGTTCCATATTGCTCGCAAAATTTGCCTACCTTGAACTGCTTAATGGCTTTCTAAGAAGGTTCCTTAAAGAAAGTCCCACATCCTTCCGATAACTCAGTCCACACTCAAATGAGGCCATTGCCACTTTCTCTATAGTCTCTTGTCTCGCCATCCTCTAGTTATACCTCTGTTGAAAATTAGGACCCAGACAACTTAATCAGAAAACATTATCTGTCTCCCACTGTTTCTTCTTGGGACTGTTATTTCTTTGACACTTGGATGAAAATGCTGGGAGTTTCAATGATTTCTTGGTTCCTTTTTGGATAATAGAAAATATTATAGTCAGGCTGGAGATGAAGCTCAGTGTTAGAGCACTTGCCTAGCACACTTGAGGCCCTGGATTCAATCCTCAGCAACATACATACGAAGAAGAAAGAAGAAAGAAGGAAGAAGAAGAAAGGAAGAAGAAGAAGAAGAAGAGGAGGAGGAGGAGGAGGAGGAGGAGGAGGGAGGAGGAGGAGGAGGAGGGAGGAGGAGGAGGAGGAGGGAGGGGGAGGAGGAGGAGGGAGGAGGAGGAGGAGGAGGGAGGAGGAGGAGGAGGAGGGAGGAGGGAGGGGTGGGGGCGACGGTGGCTAGGGATGTGGCTCAGTGGTAGAGTGCTTGCCTAGCATGTGTGAGGCACTGGGTTCCATTCTCAGCACTGCATAGAAACAAATGAATAAAATAAATGTTCATCAACATCTAAAAAAAAAAAAAACATTTAAATAAAGAAGAAAAAGAATAAGGAAAAAAATACAGTCTGAATAAGTGGCAAGCACATATTCAGTTCCATATTTTAAAATAGTTAGTCCCAAATAACCATCAAAATGACAAACTTAATTTTAAATTAAATCTTGACCCTCTCCACACTGGGGCCTGATGTTTGTGGAGAAAAAGGTGCATCATGGCTCCTTCTCTTCCTTTCTCTTGTGCTCCTACCTTCTCTAAACACCCCCTTCCAGCAAAATCCGGTTTCTGACTCCACCAGGGGGCTTAAGGGGAAGAAAGGAGGTGAGGTGGTGGGAGGATTAAAGTTCTTTCTCAATGTTTGAGATATCAGAAGCAAAATATAAAAGTCAAGCTGCTTCCACAGCTGGCCTCTCCTGACTGCAACTGGAGACAACTCCTGCCATTTTGCCTATAGACTTTTGTTGGAGGGGTGGGTGAGTTACCTTCATATTTTTTTATTGGTTCATTATAATTATCCATAATGATGGGATTCGTTGTTACCTATTGGTACATACACACACTATATACATATAATTTGGCCAGTGTCATTCCTCAATATGTCCCTTTTCTCTCTCTGTTTCCTTAAAAGTATGACTTGATATGAGTCCACCATGTTCCCTGAACTCCTCAGGATACTTATCAAATTCTGACTCTTTACACTGAAGTTCTTCTCTTTTGTCTGGAAGTAAGAGTAATATCCCTTCCTCTGCCTCTTGGAGGAATCAGAGGAAACAGTTCTCCCTCCAAATATCATCTCCATAGATCTTTCCTACATCTCTGTTATCTCAATCTTTTTATTTTTATTTTTTTATGGTGCTGAGGATTGACCCCAGAGCCTTGTGCATGCAAGGCAAGCACCCTACCAACTGAGCTATATCCCCAGCCCAAAGAGTGAGTGAGTATTTTTAACTAAAGATCTTATATATCACAGATAAGAGCTGGGATTTGTTTCATACATGAGAAAATTAGAAAATCCAGTAAACATATGAAAAATACTCAACCTGAGAAATGATGCAGAAATTATGAATTAAAACGAAGAGATACTATTTTCCCCTTAAGGTGTGACAAGGCCAAATGTTGAGACAATAGAAAAAGGTTTAACCATGGCTGGTAGCAGGACAAGTTGGTCCAAACTATTTAAGAGAGAATCTATTATTACCTTGTGAAGGAAAAATGTATGTGTATCCTATGATTCAGGATTCATTTTAATCATATTTATATATTTGTTTCTACAGTATACCTAGAAAAGCACACACTGGGTGTGGTGGTGCACGCCTGTAATCCCAGTGACTCACAAGACTGAGGCAGCACTTTAGTGAGACTCTGGCTTAAATCAAAAAATAAAAAGAGGCTGTTGCTGGAACTCAGTGACAGAGCACCCCTGGGTTCAATCCCCAGTACAAAAACCAAAAGATATAGTGAAGAAATGATACATGTAGCTGGGTGATAGACACATGATTGCTTATTACATTCTTTATAAATTATATTTTATATTTATAAATAACATTAATAAATGATTTCACATGTATAAAACATTTGATAAAACAAATAAAACATTTGATAAAAAAACAGCAGGGGTGTAGTTATTTCCCCCTTTATTATAAAATTTCTTTGCCATATGTCATCATCTCTGTTACATCAAGGTGCTTGAAAGGGCTTATGATTTCTTGAGTCCAATTCTGAGAGACCATTTTCCTCATACACTAAATCTGATATTATACGGTTGGGGGAAGTGGAAGATAAGAACTGTGCTCCAAGCTGGCTCTGCTGTTTACCAGCTGTTCGCTCTTAAGTGCTGGCCTGGCTGGGCAACTGTAATTACAACTGTAATCCCAACAACTCAGTGAGACTGAGTCAGGAGAATCACAGGTTCCAGGCCAGCTTGGGCAACTCAACAAGACCCTGTCTGAAAGTAAAAAGTTAAAGGGGATGGGAATATAGCTCAGTGGTAGAGGACCTCATGTTCAATACCTAGTCTCTCCCCGCAAAATGTGTTTGCCTCAGTTTTCTTGTCTACAAAATAGGACTAACAATGCCATTTTACAGGATTGCTATGAGAATTAAATGAGATAAATAAACATGCACCATGTTCTTGGGACACAGTGCTAAGAACACATTAGTTTCCTTCCCCATCATGAAATAAATAGGTAAGAGTGAGTATTCAAAATGGCACACAACTATTGCCATTCCTTGGAAATTAAATTTAAACCTATGCATTATTTTAGTCTGCTCATTGCTTCGTTGGACAGATATTCACCGAGTGGCTACTACTTACATGCTATTTTGATAATAGATAAGTAGCTTCAAACACACAGATGAAAAACGGCGTCTCTTTCAACCTCAGGTCTAGACCTAATGGAGAGAAATCTGACCCAGGCCATGCATAAGAATGGAGTTGCAGAGACTTAGGCTCTGGGCAAGCAAAATGTTTACTAAGTAATGACAATGTGACCCTTGGCGCCAGCATGCTACTTAAGGCCATTCATACTCCCCATCATCCGCTGAGTCATTGCTAAGCCAGGGAAACATGAGTTCCTGAAGTTACCTGGAGGGTTGGTTATATCATCTCTGGTTAAAATGGATCCTGAAATATATGTCACCTCCTGGGTGGGGAAGGAAAGGTTTTAACTCCTGGGAAGTGAGACAGTACTTTGTTCCAGCTTACAAAAAGAAGATCTGTTAATCTATCAGACTCCATTTTCAGAATCCATCTCCTGAATGACTTAAGGCAGGGCTAAGGAAACAAAAGCATATTTTTAATTGATTGTGTCTTTCTTTGAGCTGAGATCCAAGTTGCCTAATAAATTTTTAAATTCCCAAAGAGTTAGTTGCATTCAGAGTGTCTCCAAAAAAGATGTTCTAATTTGAGATGTCATAGGCATCACAGCCATAAATCATCACCAACCAAATTGCGGCTTTGACTAATTGTGGGCTATATGAAAGGATGTCCTTTCGCCCTTCTCATCTGCTTTCTCCTTCTTCACTTTATCAGGTATCAGTTCTCAAAATTAGGGCTATGAATCCAATCTATCCTCCTATTAATAATTCAGATGTTAGATCATAGAAGTACCATAGGGCTTCGGAACTGGCGACTGCAGCTCAGAGTTGCCTTCATTGCTCAAGGTCATACATCTTAGCTCAGGGTTTCTCCAACTGCAGTGAGCATCAGCATCACCTGGAGGATTTGTTAAAAAAAACAGACCAACATTGGGCCCCATCCCTGGATTTTATAGCCCAGCATATGTGGAATGAGGCCTGAGAATTTACTTTTTTTTTTTTTAATATCGGAGAATTTACATTGCTAACAAGTTTCCAGGTATTACTGATGCTTCTGGTCCAGGTCCAAGAATGACTCATGAGAACCAGCTGTGTAGGTAAACTAGAGGCCAACTCTCAAGTAGTCAAGTACTTTTTTTCCCAATGGGCTCTTTTTCTAGGGAAGAGTCTTTTGTTGTTTGTTTATTGCAGTGCCAGGGATTGAACCCAGGACCTCCTGGATGTTAGGAAAGCACTCTAACAATTGAGCTACACTTCTAAACCCTTAGAACCCAATCTTTTCTTTGCGGGTGGGGGGTACCAGGGATTGAACTCAGAGGCACTTGACCACTGAGCCACATCCCCAGCCCTATTTTATATTTTATTTAGAGACAGGGTCTCACTGAGTTGCTTAGTGCCTTGAATTTGCTGAGGCTGGCTTTGAACTCAAGATCCTCCCGCCTCAGTCTCCTGAGCCACTGGGATTACAGGCCTGCACCTCCATGCCTGGCTAGAATCCAGTCTTTTAATGCTAGGTTGATTTTTTGTTGTTGTTGTTTCTGCACTAGGGATTGAACCCAAGGGTGCTCTACCACTGGGTGACATCCTCAACCCATTTTATGTTTTATTTTGAGACAGGATCTTGCTAAATTGCTGAGATTGGCCTGGATTTGCCATTCCCTGTTTTAGCCTCTGGAGTCACTGAGATTACAGGTTTTACACCAACAAGAACAGTTTGTTTTGTATTAATCTTTCACATTGGTTGAATATTTCCAAACTAGGCACTGCAAAACTAAGCATTTTGGTAGTGAAAGTCCATTCATGTGGCAAGATAGAATTGCAGGTTTATGACAAGCATTTCAGAGAGACCTATTAGCTGCAACCTGATTTAATACACTCTTCAAAATACCACTCCTCATGGAATGTTGGGAAACATTGGTAATGGTGTCAAAGGACAAAATTATTACCATTTAGTTTAAAAATCTTAAATGAACCTTATTTTCAATTCTAGAATCAGATATTTCGTTCCATAAATAGACTGAGGGCTCCTATGAGCTGAGCGGCAGAGGTTGGTTTTATAGATAAGGAAGAGCTGAGGGCTGGGGTTGTGGCTCAGCGGTCGAGTGCTCGCCTAGCACGTGTGAGACCCTGGGTTCAATCCTCAGCAACACATAAAAAAAAAAAATTAAAGGTTTAAAAAAAAAGAAAGAAAGAACTAAAAAAAAAAAAGCAGAAACAAAAGGTGGACTGGTCATTCTGAAGGTACATTTCTTGTAAGGCAGGATCAGGCAAACAGAACAAAAGAAAACTAACCAACTGGTTAATATGAGGTTACTTCAGGTTACCTGTTTTTTTGTAAGGATTAAAGCAGAGAGAACTTCATTATCATGCCAGTTGAAACTAGTCTCTCTGGGAAATTTGGTTGTTATCTCTCATTTTTCCTGGTTTCTTGGATGGTCAGATAACAACTTTGTTTTAGCATGACTTTTAGTATGAGAAATTTCATTTTTATTTTGAGTCTGGTCTATTGGGATTTACCTCAGAAGCTTAGTCCAAAACAAAGGCTTCCTGTAATATTTAATTTTTGTGTTTTTCCAGTTGCTTTTATTTTTTTCCCATATTTTCATTGGTACATTATAAGCTGTACATGTGGTGGGATTTGTTGGTACATATTTACACATGCGTTTCCCATAATTTTAATTTAGCAGTAGAAAGATATAAAAGAATTTATTCTGCTCACTCCTAACTACAAAATGAAAACTTATACCTCCACATTTGATTTTATTTTTCTTTACATTTTCAAAAAAGAATTCTCTGTTTGGCATAATAGTGTTTTGCAAAAGGGGTATGGCTGTTTTCATTTGCTATTAGCAATTATTACATTTGAGAAAAGAGAGGTTAGAGAATGGGAAACTAATTTCCATATGATTAAATGTCTTCAATGTATTCGTAAAATGAAAGTAAATATTTTAAGGGGAGGGAAAAAAAAGCAAGTCAAAGGTGTCTCTCAGGCTGTACTTGGTCTACTGTTCAGGGACACATAAAAATTAGAATGGGCAGAGCAGCTAAAACTCTTCGTCTAGTAGATATGAACCCTGTGACATAGAGGTGGTCAGAGATCTGATAACTGAGCAAATGAGGATGGAGCTCAGGGCTCCTTAATCCTGGGTTCAGGGTTTTTGTCACTGTGACCAGTTCATCATCATCATTTTTTATTTATAGTTTAATATTTTGATGAAGCCAGGAAATAAAGGGCCAGTGTTGAGTATTAAGACACCATGGCATGCTTTGGTACTCCCTGGTTATTTGTCTTGATATGAACTGATTGTTTTACATCTGTTTAAAACAGTTATCCAAATATTTATTAAAGATGATAAGGCAGACAATTCAACAGGGTCCATAGTGATAGGTATGGAGACTGAGGCAGGGGGGCAGGGATTGGACTCAATTCTGACTCCTCCAAGGACAAGTGGGATTTGGAGCAAGGTGGGGGCCAACAGGATGGAAATTACCAAGAGGAGACATCAAAACATGAGTAACCTGACTTTATAGGATTATTGTTGCAGGCAGGCCAGGATGATGATGATGTCTTCACCCATAGAGGGTGAAGACACCAAAGGTTGGGGGGATTCTCAGTAAGCAAAGTGGTTTTTTTTTTTTTTTGGTTTTGTTTATTTTTAAGTCCTGAGGATTGAACCTAGGGCCTAGCACAAGCTAGCCCTTTCTCTTATTTATTTGTTTGTTTGTTTGGGGGATACAGGAATTGAACTCAGAATCACTGGAGCACTGAGCCACATCCCCAGCCCTATTTTCTATTTTATTTAGAGACAGGGTTTCACTGAGTTGCTTAGCGCCTCACCATTGCTGATGCTGCCTTCGAACTCTCAGTTCTCCTGCTGCAGCCTTCGGAGCTGCTGGGATTACAGACATGCGCCACTGTGCTCGGCTCTCTTTTTTATTTTGAGATAGGCACTTGCTAAATTGCCCAGGATGGCCTTGAACTTGTGATCCTCTTGCCTCAGCCTCTCAAGTAGCTAGGATTATCATCAGCATGTGCCACCAAGCCCTGACCCCATTTAGCAAGAGTTCTTTCTCACACTGGATTCTACAAGGACAGAATGGGAACCCAAGACTGGGCCTAGTCAAGCAAAGAACTCAGGAGCCTGAGTGAAGTTTGGATCAAACTTTGTCACACCTAAACCAAACCTTAGTTTATGGTAAGACTAGGACAATAGTGCATTTTATAAAGTTCCTTTGGTCCAAGGAACACAGTAAAACTCTCTTTCTGAAAGGAGAGATCCAGTAAGCGGTCACTAGCTGGCTAAGTAGACAAGGAAAAGATCTTTTCTCACAGCTGTTTAGCTACAGTTCAAAGCTTCAGTATCTGGACTTATTCAGTGACACAGACATTCTCACATGGCAGGGATGTTCAGTTGCCTTGGAAGGACACCGATGTGTAATAGATCAGATGTATTTGCAGCCAAGGAGCAGGAAACTGTGCCTATCAGGAAGCCCATGACCTCTGATAACTAACAATCCTCACTGATAGAAGGTGTTGTCCCAGGAAGAGAATGGAAAATCCCTTTCAAAAGCTACTTTGACCGTGGCCAAAATTTGTAATGTGTCCTTCCTCTGATGATTTGGAACTCACTTTAATGGGCCTGAAAAATTTGAGAATAAATCATTGTGAAGTGATGACATAAATTATGTATGAGTACCAATTGAATATTCAAATATAATGAGTTTATGGAATACAAGAGAATGTTTCTTTGGAGACACTGCAATACTGCTATTGTTGGGTTTAGGGCCCAGCTGATTGCTTATAGGGAAGCTTTGTGTAAACTTGGAAAAGGCACCCCTGGGTGATGCAGCTCCGGGGGTACATGATTTGGCAGGCAGAGCTTGGGCTGGATCTTAGCTTCCTTTTGTCCCATTGGCTGAGTGCCTTTGTGCAGTGCACAAACTGCATTCCCTTAAGTGGTAGCCTTGGCTCCTATTTGAAGTCTTTAGAAAGATTTCAAGGCTTGAAGCACATGCATTGGTTGTTTGAGAGTACATCTGAAAAATGTAGAAGTGATTTGCTCCTTCCCGTACCGTACCACAGCATAGAGTTTGTTTGCAAGGTGTAAAGTGTCAATTAAGCTTAAAAGTGCCATGAAAGCAGGTAGAGCTTTCATGATAGAGAATTGAGATCCTGCCTTATTGGGCATGATTCTGGAAGAAGCACATCTGGTGGGGCCACCCTTCCAGAGCCAGACATAAACAAGTCAACACTCGGGAAATTTAGAATTCTAGCACCAGAAATGACTAATTTTTCTACCTGCTGTACTGACACTGGAAGGGGAGAGCTGTGTTATGACGAGAACAGAGTTAAAACCCTCTATAGTACCCACCTAAATGGACTAAAACTTGGGGGGGGTGGGTATTAGCAATACAAATTACATGGGCTTGGCCAGGTATGGTGGCACCCATTGTAATCCCAGGGACTGGAAGACCGAGGCAGGAGCATTGCAAGTTTGAGGCCAACCTCAGCAACTTAGCAAGGCCCTAAGCCACTTAGAGAGCTCCTGTGCCAAAATAAAAAATAAAAAGGGCTGGGGATGTTCAACGGTAAAGTGCCTCTGGGTTCAATCCCCAGTACAAAAAAAAAAAAAAAAAAATATATATATATATATATATATATATATATATATATACACACACATAGGTTTTAATGTCATAAAACTACTTTTAGTAGTTTATGGTGCAGTGAGGGCAGAAGCACAGGAATCTGACACCGAGTCTCTAGTTCGAGAACAAAATGGATAGATACACATCATCCTATTTCTCCTGTTAAGTACAGCCTCTATATATTTTTTTAATATTGTGTATAAAATAAAGATGGAAAAAAGGTGGGCTTGACAAGGAATCTCAGGGCTCAAGGAAGGACATGGCAATATGGATTTTCTTCTTGCTTCATCTACCCAGACTGGCTGTAGAGAAGCAGGCAGTCAAAACAACAACAACAACAAAAACCTTAAGTAAAGTCTACTCTTCCTCTAGCTACAGGACAAGGAAAGGGATGGCCTAGTAAAACAGATCACTTTTAGACATAATTGCTCTATTTTAGCCAAATACAACAGAAAAAAATGTGACCCACCCACATCACAGCAGCCAAAGCCAAGTGGGCAGCCTGGGCTTATGCAGCTGCTCAGTTGTGTAGACCATCTCAGGTATTTTATCACAGGGATGTATAGCCGACACACATGTACTAAGCAAACCCAAGGTAATAGAATCCATTCTATCAGTATATCACTGAAGTTGCCCGAGATTAATTTTAAGGACAAACTTTGGTTTTCATAGCTTTTTATACCTTTCGTGAATATTTTCTGGTCTCTAAGTATTTAGGTGGCAAAATTAAGATGAATGTGTTTAAAAATAAGTTAAATGTCCTCCCACCCCTGCAGTACTGGGAATTGAACCCAGGGACACTCTAACATTGAGCTACACCCAGCTCTTTTTATTTTTTTGAGACAGGGTCTTGTTAAATTGCTGAGGCTAGTCTCAAACTTGTAATGCTCCTGCCGTGGCATCCCAAGTAGCCAGGATTATAGATATATACCACCACACCTACAAATTTTTACTTTTGCAATGCATATACTATTTAAAGTTGTTTAAATTTAACATTGTAGAGAAAATTACATTCAAAATTATTGTTTTCAATTAAATACAACAACCACATATAGCACTGATTCCACCTTTCCTTTTCAGCTTCTAGAATCAAATGACCTAAAGGGATGAAAGTTCTCATTGTTTGAATATTTTTCAATGTATATATAGCAAAGAATGTAGCTAATTTTTTTATAAAAATGACACGAAAAGTGCTGTGTTCTTTATAAATATCTTTTTCATTTTTATTCATTTATTTTTGCAATGCTGAGACTCAAACCCAGGGCCTTGGGTATGAGGCAAGAGCTCCACCACTTACATCCCCAGCCCCTAGGTTAACACACATCTCTTTTCCAACATTATCTGCTCAAGTCCTCATAGCAATGCAACAAGAAGACACTAATCTTCTCTTTATTGAGAGGAACAAAGAGATGCAGAAAGACAAAGGTTTGTGCTGGGTTTCTACCACCTGGAGCAGTCAACAAATGATTTGAGTCTGATTACCCTTTCCACTTTGATCTCAAAGTGCACAAACTCCATCTCATTTTGAGGTTATTAATTTATGAGGAGAAATATCACCTTTTTTTTTTTTTGGTAGTAGAGGTAGAACCTGGGGGCACTATAACACTGAGCTACATCCCCAGCCCTTTTTAAAATTTATTTTAGTTAGTTACACATGACAATAGAATGCATTTATGCACTTTGATATATCATACATAGATGGGATATAATTTCATTTTTGACCGTACATGTTGCAGAATCATATTGGTCATGTGTTTCATGCTACTATCTTTCCTATCCCCACATCTCCTCCCCTCCCCTTAATTCCCTTTACCTAATCTAAGGTAACAATATTCTTCCCTACTGTGCCCCCACCCATTATGAATTAGCATCCATAAATTAGAGAAAACATTTGGCCTTTGGTTTTGTGGGATTTGCTTATTTGGCTTAGCATGATATTCTCCAACTCCAACCATTTACTGGTAAATACCATAATTTCACTTTTTTAAAGCTAAGTAATATTCCATTGAGTATATATACCACATTTTCTTTATCCATTCATCTATTGAGGGACACCTAGGTTGGTTCCATAGTTTACCTATTGTGAATTGAGCTGCTATAAACATTGATGTGGCTGCATCACTATGATATGCTGGTTTTAAGTCCTTTGGGTCTAAACTCAGGAGTGGGATAGCTGGGTCAAATGGTAGTTCCATTCCCAGTTTTCTGAGGAATCTCCAAACTGCTTTCCATAGTGGTTGCAACAATTTGCAGTCCCACCAGCAATGTATGACTGTACTTTTTCCACCACATCCTTGTCAACATTTATTGTTGCCTATATTTGATGATTGCCATTCTGACAGGAGTGAGACGAAATCTTAGTTTTGATTTGCATTTCTCTAATTGCTAGAGATATTGAACACTTTTTCATATATTGTTGATCAATTGTATTTCATCTTCTGTGAAGTTGTCTGTTCAGTTCCTTAACCCATTTATTGATTGGGTTGTTTTTTTGGTGTTAAATTTTTTGAGTTCTTTATATATCCTAGAGATTAATGCTTTATTGGAGGTGCATGTGGTAAAGATTTTCTCCCAATCTGTAGGCTCTCCCCTCACATTATTGTTTCCTTTGCTGATAAGAAAGAAGTTTTTTAATTTGAATTCATCTCATTTATTGATTCTTGATTTTACTTCTTGTGCTTTAGGAGTCTTGTTAAGGAAGTCAGATCCTAGGCTGACATGGTAAAGATTTGGGCCTATTTTTTCTTCTATTAGGCACAGGGTCTCTATTCTAGTGCCTAAGTCTTTGATCTACTTTGAGTTGATTTTTTGTGCAGGGTGAGAGGTAGAGGTTTAATTTCATTTTGCTACATATGGATTTCCAGTTTTGCCAGCACCATTTGTTGAATAGACTATCTTTTCTCCAGTGAACATTTTTTGGCACCCTTGTCTAGTATGAGATAACCGTATTTATGTGGGTTTGTTTCTGTATCTTAACTATTATATACCATTGGTCTACAAATCTATTTTGATGCCAATACCATGCCGTTTTTGTTTCTATAGCTCTGTAGTATAGTTTAAGGTCTGGTATTGTGATGCCACTGCTTCACTTTTCTTGCTAAGGATTGCTTTAGCTATTCCCCCAGCCCTTTTTATTTTTTGAGATGGAGATCTCACCAAGTTTGCCCAGTCCGTCCTCAAACTTGCAATTCTCTTGCCTCATCTCCTGAATGCTGGCTTTATTTTAACCAAACTAAAATATCTTATTCAATGACAGACTATATGTTCTGTCATGACAGATTACATGTTCCATAGTAATCACTTTTCCCCAAAAGTGTGCTGATTATATCCCCCTCATTTTAACATTTTGTCTCTACTATATACCAAATACAAGAATGGTCCCTGCTTTGGGGGAGACTAAAAATTTGGGAGGAACATGGACATACCATTTACTGTATTTCTATACATACTTAGTCTATTTGAGCCTTTGGACATTGTTATTAAATTCTGCCTTCCTCTTTTTTTGAGAGAGAATTTTTTTAATATTTATTTTTTTTAGTTTTCGGCGGACACAACATCTTTGTACGTGGTGCTGAGGATCAAACCCGGGCTGCACGCATGCCAGGCAAGTGCACTACCGCTTGAGCCACATCCCCAGCCCCCGCCTTCCTCTTAAACCACAGACATCAACTATCATTATGTGATCCTAGTTTAGAACAGTATCTAGAATACTCCTAAATAGTTTCAAGCAGAAGCACGGTGTGCAGTTACAAATCTCCGAGTCCTCTTTGTACATATGCTACACAATCTTCTGGGACGGTACCTCTTTTCCTTATCCCTCCATCCCAGCCAGTCAGAAAGCTCAACTAGAAATGGTCTGAGCAAGAATATATTAATCTGCCAACTTCCTCTCTCCCAAGCAAAATAAACAAACAAAAACATCATCCCCTCTACTCTATTTCTTTCCCCCCCTTCTCTCTACACTCTTCTCCCATACAAATGGGCCTTGCCATTTAGTATTTCCCTGGTCTCCTCCCCCGCCCCACCCCCACATTCGATGGGAGGAATTTGGAGAACAGGCTGTAATCCTCCGGTGGGATGTTCAGTCTGTTGTTTTCTCTTGTGTTCACAAGAAACGATCTGGGAGAGTCTTTAGTCCTTTCCAAGACACTGACCTGAATATGATAAGGCTATGGCAAACAGTTTGATTTGAATTGGATTTTGTTTTATATAGTCTTCTTCGGTCTCTAGGTTCTCTGAAGTGGCATTTTTAAAATGCTAAAGCTTGGGCATGGCTAACTCTGAATTTCAAATGATGTAATTAATATTGGACATGATTGTGAAAAGGCACTGTCCTTGCATGCCCTCTTACTGTACTTGCCAACCGAGTTGAAGTTTGGCAATAGAAGAAAATGTATTCTCAAGGCATCGTGGCTGCACATGCTTCTTAGAACATGCTGGCGGGTGGGAACAAAATGCAGTCAATTGATGTAAATAAACAATATGACTAGCCCCATCTCACCCAATACAGCTGTGTCTGAGCAGATTGGACCCTATTTAACTTCATGGTGGATCAACAAATCAGTTACTTTCTGATACCAGAAATTTCATTTTCACCATGAGATAGTAAGCATGGGTTATTAAGTGGTTATTGTGTATTTTTATTTTAAGATAATGATACAACAGCTTGGTAAAATTTAAGATAATGATACAAAATCTAATGTTGACTGAGCACAGAACATTTTGAATAGGATTCAAAAGAGGAGAGAGAGGAGAGGAGGAAGAAAGGAAGAGATAAAGGGTAAAATCAAAATGTCAAAGATAAAACACGTTTTTTTTTTTTCATATGTGGGAAGAAGAGAAAAGAGCTACAGAGAATAACACAGAAGCCAAAACTTCATGATTACAAATTACATTTCTTCAGCAGCAAAACTTTTTCCTTTTTATTAAAAAGCACTCATCTTTTCTTAACATACAGGTAAAGTAGTTGACTAATCCCAATACAAATCAATACATTTGTGCATAATATGGAAAGAAAACATTTAGAAGCCTATCTGCAGAGGCTGGGGCTGCAGCTCAGTGGTAGAGCACTTGCTTAGTGTGAGGACCTGTGAATTCCCACACTGCAAAAAAAAAAAATAAATAAAAAAAAATAAACAAACAAACAAAAACCCACTGTATTACTATATATCCCATTCCTCCTCAACTCTTCTGCAATCATGACATAAGGTTTTGCAGCCAACTATATCTAAAATTGAATGACAAAAATTAAATTAAGTATTGACTATTATCCTTCTTTTTTGGTATGGGGGAATTGAACACAGGGGTGCTTTATTCATTGAGCTACATCCTTAACTTTTTTTCAGACAGGGTTGTCCTACATTGCTGAGGCTGACCTGTTACTTGTGATCCTCCTGCCTCAGTCTCCCAAGTCTCTGAGATTACAGATGTGTACCATCTCACTAGTCTAAAAATTGACTATTTTCTTATAGAATGTAAGAATAAACTATAGGAGAAATTCAGTTTTCTCTGATTACCGCTTTTTCCCTGATGTCTCATGGGAAATGAGGAGTCAAGACATTTTTTTCTTGCCTTCGTATGCTGTTAGACCAGTGTTCATGATACACAATATTAACCTAAAGTGAAGTGGTATTAGGAAGGCAGATGATTTGTCCAATTGTTTTATATTTTTAATCTTCCTCCCATTTTGTTTTCCTTTAAATCTTTGAGCATAACTGTTTCAGTCTCATCAGCTCATTCCTTCATTTCTGTCACATTTGGTACTGTTTCTATAGTTTTTCTCCTCCTTAATGGTCAGAATTTGGTACTTTTTTGTATGTCTAGTAAGAAAATTTTTTAATGGATGCTGAATATTACCATATTACTTTGTGTTGATGTGTTGTTGCCCTTTATAAAAAAAAATTGAGCCAGATGTGGTGGTACACCACACATTTTTAAACCCAGTGACTCCAGAGGCTGAGGCAAAAAACTACAAGTTCAAGGCCAGCTTGAGCAACTTAGCAAGGTCTTGTCTCAAAATAAAAAAACAAAAAGGGGGGCTGGGGATGTGGCTCAAGCAGTAGCACGCTCGCCTGGCATGCGTGCGGCCCGGGTTCGATCCTCAGCACCACATACCAACAAAGATGTTGTGTCCGCCGAGAACTAAAAAATAAATATTAAAAATTCTCTCTCTCTCTCTCTCTCTTAAAAAAACAAAACAAAACAAAACAAAAAACCAAAAAGGGCTGTGGATATAGTATAGCTCAGTGGTAGAGCAGTGCTAGTTTCAATTCCCAATTTAAAAAAAAGAACAAAAATAAAATTAATTTCTTTAGGCAGGCAGTTTTACTTAAAAACATCATGCTATTTGAGGGTTGTTTTAATTTTTCATCGTACTGGGCATCAAGTCCAGGGCCTCACACATGTAAGGCAAGTGCTCTACCCTTGAGCTACCTAACCTGAGGCTTGTTTTAAAGCTTTGTTACAGTGGGTCTGGTGTTACCTTTATTTTACACTAATACAGTCTTACTACTAAGGTATGAACTCTTAGATCTCCTTTGATAGCCCTAAATGTTCAGAACAGTCTGGGGCCTAGATGGGTGGAATTCAGATGTCCCTGAGCCCTGTGTCAACTCTTTGGCCTTTGTTATTTTTCTGCTGGTCTTGGCCTTGTGGAGTTTCGCCCTATACAAACACATAATAGTACACAGTCAAGAAATCAGGAAGGTCCTTGTGAAATTTTTTAGGGCTCCTTCCTGTGATATAGCATGCTCCCTTCCAGTATTTTGCTCTACAAACCCCTAGTTGCCTCAGCAAACTAGTATTTGTCTCACCCTACTGAAATTAGTGCCCTCTATTTGGATTTCCTTTCCCTGTGTCAGAGCCTAAAAATTCCCTCTAAGTAGGGTTGCCAGATTTAGAAAATAAAAATAGAAAATTATAAGTACTTCTACTAAAAATTTTTTGTTGTTGTGACCTGAAATTTCTTGTATATCTGAGATTTAACTAAATGCCCTGCATTTTATCTAGCAACCCTACTTCTAGGAAGAAATCCACAATTGTGAGGCTCACTTCAATTGTTTCTCTTCTCTCAGGATCAAAATCTTGAACATATCATGATCTGAATGTTGAAACACAGTTGTTTCTTACATATTATCCAGTTTTATAGTTGTTTGCAAAGGGAGAATATTATTACTCCTTTTTGGTTTGAATGTAAGTTGATAGGACTCTTTAAATTTAATGCAAACAAATAAATGGGACAGCTGACCCTTCTAGAATTGTTCAGAGGAATCATTCAGAGTAAAGAAGTGTGTTACTTCTCCTTGTGCCAGAATTGCTGTGTAAAATCAAGCTAAATTATAATCCAGAACATATGCCTGCTATTCAGCGTTTATATTTGAAGTCAGCTTTTCTCTCCTGCTTTATGGTCTCCACATGTACCTCAGTTTTAGCTACTCTGGGGAATGTCTACCTTTCTGGGAAGCCACAAGGGTCCCTCAAAATGAAGTCCTTGTACTTTGCACATCCTGTGTTTTTTAGAAAGAGAATCCCAAATATGCCCATAACAACTGTGAAATGTTATGAAGGTATACTTGAGGGTTAACTTTATTTACAGACAAATACAATGATGATTCTTACATCTTGAGGAACTAAAATAGTGTTTAACAAGCAACAGTTATATATAGCTTTCTTGAAGGGATTCATGAAGATGAGAAGACAATAATATTTATTGAGTACCTTCCATAAGCCAAGTGTTAAACATTCAGCAGTGTGCTGGAGCTGGCTCCGGTGCCTCATGGGATTAAGAGAGGCAATTGTTAAACTGTCAGGAATTTTGCCAGCTAGTTGCTAAACCACCAGTAGCTTGAAATCAGCCATGGAAGGAATATTTATACCATGGAAATAATCAAATGCTACTTATCAGGGCATCAACTCCAAGATCTGATTATTAAATATTTACCTCCACAATAACATTTTTCACTTTATCTTCCAAATAACTCAAGAAGGTGTGTGTCAAGACTGCAAAGTTTAAAAAGAATTAGATTGCATAAGAAACGTCTAAGCTTACCCAGAGTGCAAAAGTAACAAGATCAATTCTATGTGAAATTCCTCATCTTTTGTACTTACCTTCCTATACCTTTGAGCCAAGAGACTTATTATTATTATTATTTTTGCATTAACATTGACTGCATTGTCTTGTATCAGTAAGTGAACATTCTGAATTGCCATGCTTAATCTCCAAAGTATTGGAGGTATAACAGTCTCTGCAGTCAACTAATTCTACTTCAGCCAAAGTATGGTAGAGATACCAAGCATAAAGACGTATCAAGTGGCTGCTAAAAAAGGGGTTTGTACTGCCACCATTTTCCTGGAACTTAACACTGATACCACCAGATGTGCTTTGTTCAACTGTCTACCACCAAAGAGATGAAAAAATGAGAATGTGTATAGTCGGCTGATTTATTAACTTAACAGCATAGCAACCTACCATAAAATTAGCTGTCTTGTTTTTTCAGCCTTAGATTTGAGTTATTTTATCACCTCTGGACCCAGAGGGATAATCAAGTTTTGTGTCACAGATGATCCTGTCCCTAAGGATAACGAAATACATTTTTTAGTTTGAATGCTTCAGTATAACGTGAAAGAAAATTAAGGAGTACTTTAAAAAGGGTAGAAGAGGGGAATAATCCCATTTCACATGGGACATGTCTCTTAAAAACTGGGTAAAGGGCTTCAGACTTTTAAGTTGAGTTTAGGTTGAGTTTATTGTTCCTTTATGCGAAGGACTGCAGAGATGTCGTAATGAACCAGGTGCTAAGTGTCCTTCTAGTCTCTAGAAACATGACACGGGTAGTATGACTACCTGTATGACCATTGGCCTTTCAATAGACTGAAGTGATTCCTGAAGCAATTCTAGATTGAGGATCAGGACCTTATCATTTTCTTTAACTTAGGAAGAAAGAGGAGTAAGTTCTTAAGATCAGCTCTTTATTTGACTTTGGTGCTTGGTTCTCAGACCAAATTTAACCTAATTGTTATGGAGAAAACATGTTAACTACAAATAGATATTATTCACATTTTCCAAATCCATAAGCAAAGATATTCCATGATTATGCTTTGTGATAGGGTAGAAAAAAATGCCCCCCCTTTTTTGTCTGTGTTTTGGGGGAGTACTGGGGATTGAACCTAGGGGCATTCTACCACTAAGCTATATCCCCAACCCTTTCTAAAAAAATTTGAGATAGGGCCTCACTAAGTATCTAATGCTGGCCTCCCACTTGCAATCCTCCTGCCTTAACCTCACAAGTAGTTGATATTACAGGCAAGCACCACCATGCCCATCTAATAATGATGATCTTAAAATCTAGCATTATAATTCTTTTTAGGGAGTGTTTTAGTTCACATCTTCCAAAAAGCAGATGGGATTACATATGCAATAGCTTTAGTAGTGGGTGGGAAGATGTGAAAGTTAAATGGGGAGGGTAGAGTAAGCAAGGAGAGCCTTCAGATTGTGATGAGATTCTGACTTCTATAAAAGGGAACCAGAAAGGAATAATTTTTAGAATGGGCCTTGGACTGCAGCACAGTTCCGAAAGTCTGGTCAGGTCAAGGTCAATGGAGCATCCCTAACCCAAGTACCCATGGGGTTTCTATAGCGAAGTCTTAGTCAAGAATGGCCCACTCTAGCAGCCTCACTGTATATAGTCACCTATTGGAAGTAGCTTGGGGGAATAGTCTCAGTGTGAATGCCACTGTGGAGATGACAGCTGAACAGCTGGAGGCTGTCAGTAGATTCTGCTCTGGCAGCAGATTTCCTTAAAGGGTCAGAGGGCTGCGTTTCCCTGCCTACCATGCTATAAAATTGTTTTTAGAAAAATACGAGGCACTGCTTGGGGGTAGAAAGCAAGAACTTGGGGTACAAACTCACAGGGGAAAAGGAAGTAAAGATATGCTAAAATGTCACCTAGGCAGATAGAATCAGAAATTTGGGAGCATAGTTCAAGAATACAGAGGCTGTACTGGGTTGGGGGCTTAGTGGTAGAGTGCTTATCTAGCACATGTGAGTCACTGGGCTCGATTCTCAGCACCGCATATAAATAAAGGTCCACTGACAACTAAAAAATATTTTTTTAAAAAGTTTAAGAGGCTGAAGAATATGGCAGGAAATGGCTGAATGACTTTTTACAAATAGGAATATTTAATATTCAAAGTTAAATTTTCTGAGTTCCAAGTATAAATTCCCTGACACTCTAAACTTTCAATAAATCTGACATGTACAAACACTTCATGGGAGTGTGTGTGTGTGTGTAAATCAAAGAAAAAAGCTGTATTCTGTCTCCGGTTCAACCAAAATACAAAATGAATCACTGTACATGGAAAAGAAAGATGATTCATAATAATTAATTTGGTAGAAACGAGACTAGTCAGGAATAGTCAGTCAGTCACTAGAGAGCAGAATTCCTTGGAATTCACAGAAACCTTGGTGGGAAGGTATTGAATATTTTGGATAATGTAATGAGCACATTGGACTCATTTTTCTAGCTCTGCTGAGTCCATGCAGATTGAGTACAACTGCAAAGCCTTCATGCTAAGCCATTACCAACCTACAGAGGTGTATGCAGTATCAAATAAACAGTCCTTTGATGTTAAGTACCGTTGTGAAAATGGAAAAGTTAAAATAAAAATAAACTTGGTCATTTGTATTGAATACTCTTTAGGATGTATAAATTCTTTATCTTCCATGAGGACTTCTCATGAATTTGCGAGTTCTTTAATAGAAGTTGATTAATTTTAAGTCACAATCATTCTTACTTTGGTAATTTGTGTAGCTTTTTTGGTAGGGTACAGTTGGGAGTAGGATCTCGTTTTCAAAACTATCCAAGGTAAAACAGTATTGTAGAATCTCATTAAAACAAACAAAACAGGGCTAGGGCTGTAGCTCGGTGGTAGAATGCTTGCTTACATGTATGAAGCACTGGGTTCAATTCTCAGCACTGCATAAAAATTTAAAAGACACTGTATCCATCTACAACTAAAATTTTTTTTAAAAAAAGATGTAAGCTGCTAGAATCAGAAATAAAGCATGTACAGATGAAGTTTAAGTCAAACAATAAAATTTACTCACTTGTATATATTTTGTATCACAATATGTAATAAGAGGATTATTTTCTCTGAGAAGTAGTTTAAATTGAAATGCTTCCCCTTTCTCCTTCTCCAATTTGCAATCCTCCTGTCTTGGGCTCCTGAATTGCCAGGATTACAGGAGTATGCCACTGTGCCTGACCCAGAATTTTTTTTTAAAGGAAAAGTGAGCAGTAAGGATTTGCCACTATAGGTTAAATCTTCCATAACCAAGGGGTTTTCATTTCAGTTGCTCCAATGTTATTTGTCTTGCCTCCAGCCTTGGTTTTAACTCATAAAACCAAGAGCATGTTTGGGAACGAGAGGACATTTGGAGAAGCATCATGAGAGTAGGACAGAATTCAACAGAACAAAAGGTATATTGCTTTCATATACTGTAGTTCATCTACCAGAGCCAATTTCTTGAACCTTTCAAAGACAGTACAGACCAGATTCTCCAGTGGCTTTTGAGATCTCTCTCTCTCACACACACACACACACACACACACACACACATATACACACACACACACACATACTCTCACACGTGTACATGGCCAAAGTAAGAAATGGGACAACTTTAATCACAGAGTTTCAGATTCAGTGTTCTCTGAATCTGTTCATTGGTAAACTTATATATTATCAATAAAAATTTCTCTAAAAATTATCTAAAGTGATTCATGGCCTGGCACTCTTCATTGATAAACAGATCCACATATGACATAAACAACCCCTTATTTATTTATATATTCTTTTAGAACACTGAAAGTATTCAGTGAACAGAAAGGATATTATAATTACTCACCTTTGATGATGAAACTGGCTCACAGACTAATGTCTAAAATTTCAAAGCTACCCTTTGTACCCCTGGTACTTTTAATGTTGCTACTTTCTTCTCAAATGTCATAACTTAAAGAAACACAAGGAAAATATAAAGTCACAACTTTTGACTGATGACTTAAAACTTCAAATGAGAAACAAAAAGAACAAGGCTTACCTCTTTGGAACACCTTCTTCCTTTGTAATGAATTCAATTGATAGGAAGCTTTCAGTTACCAAGGGATGGGTAAAGAGATTAAAAAAAATAAGGAGGTCATTTTCTCTCCAAGTTAGCTTCTTTGAAGGCAGATTCATGTGGGAAGGGTCTGCATCCTGGGGATCTTCTTTTCAACTCTGCAAGGCACACTGTTAAGAGAACTACCTAAAACTGTTAGGCTTAAAAGGGACAGGACACAATACTACTTCTCCTGTTTTCTGAAGTGAGGCTTTGAAATCATGATTCCTGGAAAACACTGGCATAGCCATCAATAGCTATTATTGGGCCTATGTTTCTATTTATTTATTTTGGCAATACTGGGGATTGAACCCAAAGCACTCTACCACTGAGCTATTACATCCCAATACTTTTAATTACTTTCAGACAGTATTTCACAAAATTGCTGAGGCTGGCCTCAAATTTGCAATCCGCCTGACTCAAACTCTGGAGTAGCTGAGATACTGGCATACCATTGTTTGTGACATTCCTTATGTTCTTTAAGTAATTATTTTTTGCAGGCAGACCTAGATGTTCCTAAGTGTATGCCTGTATGCATGCACATATCCTATATATTAAGGGGATTAAAAAAAAAAAAAGAAAAACAGTTCAAATGTGACCATAATGAGAACTTAAGTTGTGAAGACAAGATTAATTCCTAGTCATACTTCCCTCAACACAGTCTGTTTCCAGCACTTCAAAAGAATTCCATACTGTTAATTTATATTCAAATTAGGTATTAATGCAGTATCATTTTTTAAAATGTTGTGCTCAGGGTATCTCATGAATTGTAAAATGGTCCTTATTTAGGTGTTTGGGCTGTATTGTGTATCTACCTTGCCTTTTTCCTAATTATATTTGTTTAGAAGCATTTATTAGACTTAACACATTACATCACTTCCTTCTATTCTGCTTCTTTCTGGCACTCATGAACCCAGTTACTTCATATTCAAAGTCACTTTAAATTCTCTTCCATAGTCCTTGGTATTTACAATTGCTTGACTTTTTGTCTTTGATCCAGAGACAGCACTTTCAAATCCATCTGTCAATCATGGCTGTTAAACTGGGCTAAGCTTAACCCATACTAACTACCACTTTGTATGCTCCATGCCAGTTTCTTGGTTTGTGATGAATTGTTTAGAAGTTACTGTTCCAACACTGGCAAAACTTGCCAAGAGTATGTTGCTGTTTCTTGAAAATTCTTGACTTTGTTTTTTCAAAGAAATATGGAAGACAAGACCAGTAACATTCACCAGAAGAACAGACTCCTAGCAGCCAATCGTAGAAATCCACATCTGCTGGACAGAATCCAATTAACTGGGTGGACAGTAACTAATTCTTATCTCAGGGTGGGAGGAGCTTTGGTTGAAGCTATCTGGCTGTAGCTCATAGCATGTCATTTCAGGGCTTCAGCAAAGTCATTTTACCCTTAATTGGTTTTACTAAATTATGTCTAAATTATCTGGTTTTCTAGATATGTTTGAGTAGAAAAAGCAAACTGGAACAGCTGAAATAAACTCATAGTGTGTGAAAAGACAACAAAGGAAATTCAGAAAGCAAATAGAAGACCCCCAAAAGCAAAACAGCCTAGTTCCCATCCACATGAGAGCAGATGTGATTTTATAATGCTTGAGTTGAGAGTACCAAAGGAGAGAGAATATTTAAAGAAATAATGACAGAAAGCTTCCCAAATCTATTGAGAAACAATAACCTACACATCCAGGAAGCTTCATGAACTGCAAAGATTAAATGTGAAGAGATCTATAACCGACACACATATATTAATGACGAAAGTTAAAGACAAGGAGAAATCCTGAAATTTGCAAGAGAAACCCAAAGCAGCACTTACAAGGGAACCTTAATTAACACCTTATGTCTCATCAGAATCAATGGAATATAGAAAGCAGTGGGAAAACACCCAAAGTACTGAGAGTAAAAAACCTGGCAACCAGGAAAAGGGTGGTAGAGCACTTGCCTAGCATGAGTGAGGCCGAGTTTGGTTCCCAGTACCACATAAAACAAACAAACAAACAAACAAAGACCTGGCAACCAAGAATTCTATACCCTGCAAAGATAACTTTCAAAATGAGGGTGAAATACTTTCTGAGATAAACAAAAACAGAATTTGTTGCTAGCAGACTATTTTATAAAAAATACTAAAAAAGTTTTTCTGTCTAAAAGCAAGCAATTCTACAGTAATACAATCTAAAAGAACAAAGAACATCATTGGTTAATTATGTAACTTTATGAACATTTTTCTCTTGATTGAAAAGCAATTTCAAAAATAATATGCATATAATAAATTGTTTTGCCTATAACATAAAATATATATGTAACATATTTGTTAACAGCAAAACTAAGATTAGTACAAAGTGGTAATGGGCTAAGCAAATTACTATAGATAGTAAAGTAATAATTATAATAATGCATGGTTGCATTTGTAACATTTAGATGTAATATATAGTCATTGGAGAAAATACTGTAGTTAGACTTAGTACTTATTCTTTTTTTTTTTTAGGTATTGGGGAGGCCAAAGACTCTTCCCACTCCTCTTTGGCAGTACTGGGATTAAATTCAGGAATGCTCTACCACTAAACTACCTCCCTAGTCCTTTATTTTGAGACAGGGTGTCACTAATTTGGCCAGGCTGACCTTAAACTTGCAAGCCTCCGCCTTAGCCTAGGATCAGTCTTGCACCAACATGTGTGGCTAATTATATTCTTGATAACATCACATATATTCATATATATATATATATATAGGCTAATTTCCTCTCTCTCTCTCTCCCTCCTTTCCATTCTTTTGTCTAGACATAGAAAGTTCAGACAGACTCAAAAGGGCTTCAAAAAGGAGCAAACTTTCATATTTTGGTGAAGTAAAATTGATGGCCTTTGACTTTTACCAGAGTTGTTAGGTATTTAAATAACCTACCATATTCCATAGGGATTTTGGAAATGAATGGTACATTTTAAAATTTTAATTCAGATTCCACTATATCCACATACCTCCCTGCTACTCTCCCTTCCTCTATACCATATACTGCTATAGGCAGTTACTTTGGAAAAAGTAAAGTAGTAAGATAGATGAAATTTGCATTTTATCAGATAAAATGTGATTTATTAAAAACAACATTTCCCTTTATTTTTCCAATATAAGAATGCTGTTCTTGAAATATACTAATAAAACTTTTTATGAGAAATGTTAAATTGTACCATATACATTCAATACATGGTCTACAAGAAATAGAGGAAAACAAAATAAAACAATTAAGTCCACCTTGCTTCTTATTGAAGAACCATTTTAATAGCTTTCAGCTCAATGACATTTGTAAAGACTCTATTCTTTACTTCCCATTTCCTTTTCATTTATTATTTTTTAATGCTAATATCAAGTGGGTCTTTTCCAGCATAAAGGTGTTTGCTTCCTTCAGAGGAAAAATCCCTTTAAAAGTCAGATAAATACCTTCTTTCTCCCTTCTGTAAATTCTGAGAATAATGAGTATCATATGTATAAATTGTTACTGAACATCTGGGGTATACTTTATTAGAATGCAGTATGCTATCATGGTATTTAAGTATATTGCTTAAATCAACATAACAAACTATATCCACTTAGTAATAACTACTTTGATATATTTTTCAATATAATTGCTCAAATTCTCAGCTCTTACAGTAAACAGGCTGCTGAAATAAACACTATTCATTCGACCATGGTCATCATTCTTACTAGATTTTAACACAACTAAATAGCTGTCACTGTACCTAATAAAAACAATTACCTTAAACACACAAATCACTAATTTAAGAATTGCAAAGGCATAACCCACCAATTTACCATTCAATAAAAAAAAATAGCTGATATGGAAGAATCTTGGAGCAAAAATAAAATTGGAGAGCAAATAAATTTATGCTGTTTTATAGTTCAAAAGTATATTGTTCCAGACCTGAGTGTCAACTTAATTCTTCTACATCATACTGTCTTCCAGAAAGCACAGGGCAAATGATCCTCTGAGGAATATGCAGAGGAAATCTGAATGTAATATAAAATATTAAAGAACTTACATGTAGCACATCTAGTTCAATGTCCCACATAAATCTGGAATTTCTTCTGAGGCATGAATAAAGGATGCCCTTCAACTTCTGCTGTATTCAAGATACTTGTTAACTCTCAGGAGGACAATCCTCCTCTTTGGTGGACAAATAATCAGTTTTTCTTTTGGTACTCAGCTTGCACCAGGGCACTTCCTCCCGAGTTGCTGGGTATGCCACCATGCCCAGCAAAGTCTTCCTTAAATTGTACTCTCATCTGCCATTTTGTAACTTTCACCTAGTTCCACTCTGAGATCCAAAAGAATAAAGTGTAAATTTCTCTCAAATATTTGAGTATATTTAGCTTCCTCAGTCATCCTTCAAAGCCTTTGGGATTTTTGACTTGGTAAAACACTTCAGGATTTTCTCTAATTTGTGATCATTCTTTCACAGCATCTTAAAATTACATTAATGCTGCAATATGATTTGTCTATCACTGTTCATATTATTTCCTCATAATGTATTTTTACAACCCTAAATTAAATCAGTTTCTAAACAAATGGCTTATATGTTATTACTTTTCTTTAAAATATTTTTTTTAAGTTGTTGATGGACCTTTGTTTCATTTATTTACTTATATGTGGTACTGAGAATCGAACCCAATGCCTCCACATACTAGGCAAGGGCTCTACCACTGAGCCACAACCCCAGGACCTATATTTCTTTTCTTTTTTTTTTTTTAAAGAGAGAGGTGAGAGAGAAAGAGAGAGAGAATTTTTGATATTTATTTTTCAGTTTTCGGCAGACACAACATCTTTGTTTGTATGTGGTGCTGAGGATCGAACCGGGGCTGCACGCATGCCAGGCGAGCGCGCTACCACGTCAGCCACATCCCCAGCCCCCTATATGTTATTTCTAACAAGCAAAAATCTCTACTACTACTTCTTTTCCCACTTATACTCTATTTTACGGTGCTGGCAAGCAAGGGTTTTGTATGGCTTAGACATTCAATAATTGTTAATGAATGAGCAAATACTAAGTAGCATGATCACTACAAAATAGACTTTTGAGATAAAATTTGTAAGAAAGGACAAAGAAGGTAACTTTTAAAATGGTCAAGGGAACAATTCAATAATAGAGATGATTATTGTAAATCTATATACATTTAATGTCAGAGCACCCAATTTTATAAAACACTATTAGACAAAAAGGGAGAAATGTGTTTAAAAACAATAATGGGGGACCTTTAACACATCCCGCTTTCATCAATGGACAAATCATTTAGACAAAAAAAAAAAAAAAAAAAAAGAAAGAGAAAAGAAAAAGGGCTGGGGATTTGAGTCAGTAGCACCCCAGGGTTCATTCCCCAGTGCCAAACAACAACAACAACAAAACACAAGAGATCAAATAAACTAAACATGTACAGAACAGTCCATCCAAGTAGTGCAAAAAATTCTTTCCATGAGTGCACTGAACTTTCTCTAGAATAGGAAATATATTAGGACACAGTCTTAAAAAATTCAAAAAAATTGAAATCATATTCTACATCATTTCTGATAACAAAGGAATGAAACTAGATAATAAGAAAAACTTCAGAAATTACATAAATACATGGAGACTGAACAACTCATTTTTGAATAAACAATGGGTCATCAAAGAAATCAAAAGAGGGCTGGGGATGTGGCTCAGGCGGTAGCGTGCTGGCCTGGCATGCATGCAGCCTGGGTTCCATCCTCAGCACCACATACAAATAAAGATGTTGCGGCCACCTAAAAAACAAATAAATAAATATTTTTTTAAAAAAAAGAAATCAAAAGAGCTAGGCACCAGGGTGCCTCTTCAATAAATAGTGCTGGGAAAACTGGATACCCACGTGTGGAAGACTGAAACTTGAACCCTATCTCCCACTCTAGACAAAAATAAACCCAAGACAGATCAAAATATAAACCTAAATATAGGACCCTGAAACTACTGGAAGTGGAAACATTTCAAGACACTGGCACAGGCAATGATTTTTTGGCTTGAACCCCCCAAAGCACAGGAAACAAAAGTGAAGAAACAATCCACAGAAATAGATGGAAAAAATGCTCAGTTTCATTAGTCATCAGGGAAATGCAAATGAAACCTACAATGACACCATATCACCCCAGTTAGAAAGGATATTAAAAAGAAACAAAAGAACAATATAAACAAAAATATAAATAAATAAAAAAACAAACAAAACAACAACAAAAAAACCCATATATTAGTGAGAAGATAAAGGAACTCCTACACATTGTTGACAGTAATGTAAATTAACAGTAAGAAAGTTCCTCAAAAAACTAAAATCAGACCACCATATGATCTAGTTATCCCCACTTCTGGGTATAAAGCCCAAAGAAATGAAATTAGCATACCAAAAAGAACCCTGGAATGCCCTTTGCTTATTGTAGTACTATTCATAATAGCCAAGATACAGAATCAGCCTAAATGCCCAATGCACACATGAATGGATAAAGAAAATGTGTTTTCTATATGTTTCATATATGTACACACACACACACATTATTTGGACACAAAGAATGAAATCCTGTTATTTGCGGCAAAATGGATAAAACTGTAAGACATTATGTTAAGTGAAATAAGCCAGGCACTGCCATTGTCTCTCTCATATGCGGAAGCTAAAAAATTTGACCTGAAAATAGACTAGTGATTATTGGAGATAGGGGCAGGAAGGAGTGGAAGAAGTAAGGTGATTTATCAGTACATGCTATATACATGTATGGAAATATCATACTGAATCCTACTAATATGTACAAATAATAGATGTTAATAAAAAACTCAGAAAATTTCAGAACTAAGTCTTATAAAGGTGAATGGGCATTTTTCACTCTTGTGTAGGAGTAAGGAGGATGGAAGAAGGCAAACAAGCACAGCTGAGTGGTATATTTGTTGTTTTACTGTTAATTTGACACATCTGAACCAAAGCATTCACAATACTTGATATACGTTGTAGAGAATCATATACTATAGTCTTAGACATAACCACAGAACAAGCAGAACATTAAAACTACATAAGGCCTTAAAAGATATCCACAGTGTGTATTATTTCAATATTCATTCATTTACAAATTAGACTACATACCGTTAATTTTATTTTTATTTTTCTTTCATTGTTTTATTCAGGCAGGATTCATTCAAGGAAAGGCAACTTAGTTTTTGTGTGTGAGCTTTATTTTTTACTATACTGGTTAATATAAAACTTATGAATTAAATGTTTTATTACCTCCTGCATACAGGAGTAAATCCATGAAATTCTTAGATAGTAACCCAAATGAGTGGGTCCTATTCTTAAAAATAGCCAAAGTGAAAAAAGTCCAAATAGCCAGTCTGTTTGTGGTATTGAAGAACAACTAATGGACTTTCAGGTTTTCATACAATGAAGAGTAGTACTACAATTCTACAAGATTAGTCAAAATTTGAAAACAACGTTGCATTACAAATCAGTCTTGAAACCCTAAATGCCTTTTAGGTAACTAAATAAAATTTTAAGTAGTTGCCTCACAGTATCAAACTTATAAATCCAAACTAGTTAAAATTCAGTGCCACTATGACTGCATTTACAAGGTAACTAATTGGTAAATTAACAGATGGCATAAAAATTAAGACTTACTTCATTTTTAGGATAAATGTATTATAACGAGAATACAGAAAATTCAATGTATTTTACAATAAAATAGCCATTTAACTTCCTATCCCTGTACAACAGGGTTAGATGAACCCTATTTAACTTGATGTTTTAAAATTTTATTTTTACAGTTTATTCTATTATGAGTACTTGAATTGCTTTAGATATACAGCTTTTTTAAAGAATATTACATCATTTGTATATCAGGGTAAGATTTAGTACATTGAGATGTTTTAAAAATATTTATAAATTTGTTTCTGATATGCAAAAGCATTTGGCAATACTTTTACAGCATTTGATTTTATAGAACTAATTAAAATTTCATACAGTACTCATCTTGATGTTTAAAAAAAATTCACAGAAAAAATATAAATTACACAGCCTGACTGCATGATACTGTTATTTCCAGTTTCTTTTTCTGGTAATTAAAACCTTCATTAAGTCTGTTAACAAATCATTACCTGTACATTTTTGAAGGCAACTGACATGATTTGTAAACAAAACCTTCAGGTTTTATATTATTTACCAAAGAGTGCAGTTCAGCAAGAAAAGAAAACCCAGTATGCAAATTTACAGAATATTTTACAAATTTACCAGTTCCTGTGACACAAACTGTTTCAACCTTTCAAGGTACTGTCCATAAAGTTCCACATCATTATGTCCTGCTCCTTCAACCCACAGAGGCTCCACAGGTCTTTGGCAACGCTCAAATAATGCGAGGCCATGTGAAAAGTCAATAACTTCATCTTCAGTCCCATGAATTATTAATACTGGAGAGGTTATCTTAGAGATTTTGTCAATGCTGTAGGGGAAAGAAAGAAGGGTAAGAAGACTCAATAATATGGCTATGTAAAAAGAAAGAAATTTTCTTGTGCTATAACAGAAAATTCAAATATTTGATCTCTAAGATTAAATCACATTTTAAGATTCAAAAGTTGCCTTTTATATTAAGTCTAACTGAGGAAAGTGACCTTCATGTACTTCTGCTTTGGTGGAGTCATTCAATGCTGTCATCCTTTTGCACTGTTCTAAAATACTGATTTTTGTTTTTAAACTCAGGAAAACTTAAGCTTTCAAAGACAGAAATTAAGAACAATTTCAAGTATGTGCCAATTTTATCTCCTTCTGCACTCATATTCTCCCTCCTAATTTCATACTAAAATTACAACAAAACATTTTGGGTTTTGTTCTTATTTTGAGGGAATAAACAAACAAAGATAGGAAGAATGTTAATGCACCAAAATTTTAAAGCTGGAAAATAAGTTAATGTGAGAGAGAACTGATTAAAAGGATAGGAGAAAGCAAATACAACTTTAAGCAGACAGAGGGTAAAGTGAAGAAGCAACCCAATTTGTAACAAAGAAGGCTAAGGAATTTGCTATGGAGATAAAGGTGGGGGATTAGAATATAGAGAATTTGTTCAGTTTGTTAAAACATATCCTCCTCTTTCATAGGTCCCCTTTACCTCTCAATTGCAGCTAGGTGGTAAGCCACCTTCCCCCAAGACTGAAGGTTCTGTGAACTCAGAATTGTCAGAGTTTAAGGTAGAGGTATCAGTCACAGAATACTCATATATTCTGGCTATTATGAACCCTACTTGGTTTCCAAGAATACTGGAAGCTAGGCCTTCACCGCCCAAGGGGCAATTTTAAAAAGAGCTTTCTTTATTGATTAGATTAGATTAGTTCTTTAGTTTTTCACTCGTATATATGAGCAGATAGCCAAGAATTATTATATATTGGAAGAGAATACCTCAAATATAAGATAGAGATCAAAATAAACAGAATTTTCAAAAGACAACTTGGAGGAGTCAGAAAGAGAAGAAACCTTATAAAGAAAAAAGTTTTTCAAGAACTTTTGAGAGAGAGAAAGATAACATTACGGCCTTAAAAAAAGAAAATCACCAGACACAGTGATACATGTTATAATCACAGTGGCTTGAGAAGCTGAGATAGGAGGACTGCAAGTTTGAGGCCAGCTCTGCATTTTAGAGAGGACCTAAGCAACTTAGTGAGACCCTGCCTCAATAAAAAAAAATAAATAAATAAAATAATAATAATAATAATAATAATAATAAATTAATTAAAAGAGCTGAGAGCTGAGGATGTAGCTCAGTGGTAAAGCACCCTTGAATTCAATCCCTAATTCAATTTTAAAAAATCTTGCAAAGAAAGAAATTAATCAGTGAAATAATTCAAGGCTGAATTTGCTAAGAAAAATTCTTGTATTATGTTTTACAAGAAAGATGTTTTAAGTATAAAGGAATTAAAACTTTTTAAAACAAACTGTTTTAAAATAATTTACAGCCAATGCTATTTCTGCTCATGTGAAGTAAAAACGGGAGCTAGACAGAAATATAAGATGGCAATGGTACAGACGCCATCACTTCCCTACATTCATTACTACCATTCAGCTAAACAGAAGTAGCATAATGTATATACCTAAAACAAAACTAAACCAAAAACAATTAAAAAGCCACAATGGTAGAGTGCTTACTTAACATGCAAGAGGTCCTGGGTTCCAGCATCACAAAAATAAAGCAAAATAAAAATTTAACAAAACAAAATCCCTTCCCCCCTACCCCCCACAGCCTGCTTGAATGATAAGATCACATGCTCCCATAAGCTTCCCTATTAAAATGATCACATTCTGGCCAACATAAAAAGATTTATGCTTTGAAATAACCTTCATAGTTCTTCTAAAGAACCAAAGGATAGATTGGCTTTTGGCCTGTCACTCACACACACAAAAAAATCTTTTGTGTTGCTGCCAAGATAAGAAAGAAGACTGAAATTTGCCAGTTTCTTCCTTTTTGTCTTTCTCCCCTCTGAGTAAAACAGGACATCAATTTTTCTAACTATGAAGAGAAGCAGAAGAGAATATCTGCTTTTCTCGAGAAACATGAAGAAGCTGCCTTTCTTTCAATCCATTTAATACTGTATGTTTGCAAATTTTGTGATGATAATACTTATTCTAGTTCATTTAAGACAACCTTTTTTTGTAAATTAGGTGTCATTAACTAGAAATTATTCACTCATTTTTCCTTCTACCTAGCCTTCTCCATTTTTTTTTTAATCTTACTCAATGGCATCATCATATGTTGGCAGCTCAAGGCAGAGTCTTACTCAGTTCTGTCATTTTGCAAGCCTATTCCCTTTTCTGCAATACTACTGCCATTACCCAGGGTACAAGGCCCTCCTTGGTACTTCTTATGTGGATTACTATTACTCAAACATTTCAGCCTGCCAATACCCTTTTCACATTAGTTTTTCACAATTTCTTTTTCTTTTTTACTTAATTTTTTAAGATATTGATGGAACTTTATTTTATTCATTCATTTACATGTAATGCTGAGAACAGAACCCAGTGCCTCACATGTGCTAGGCAAACACTCTACCACTGAGCCACAACCCTTCATAATTTCTATGTGATATAAAACAGTTTATGGCTGAATAAACTGTATCATCAATGCATGCTATGAAAGAAAAAAAATTCCCTTAAATGCATCTTGGAATTGAACTATTTTGAATATTGCCACTTACTTTGGGAATGCATCAAAACAGTAGGTCTTCTTTGTATCAGGAAAAGCAACTCTCATTCCGGAGGTCAAAGGAGAATGAAGAATAACAGCAGCACTCTCATACCGAGCAGCAAGATCCACAGATGGTACTGTACCTATACTTTGGCCATATATGATCACATTTTCAGGACGAATGCCATATCTATAAAATTCAAAAGTTAAAAGTTGGACAAGCAATGTTCCATCATTCTCTAAAGATTTGCTATTAGAATGGAAAAATTAGACAATTTCAATTTATATTTAAAATTGAACTTTCTTAGTTATCACCATCATGTTGTTGTTGTTGTTTAACTTTTTCTTTTTCTGTAGTGCTGGGGATTGAACCCAGGGCTTCCACATGCTAACAAGTGCTCTATCACTAAGCTATACCTCCAGCCCTATCACCATCATTTTTAATGCTACTTAGTAAGCTCTATATTCTCAGCTTATTTCATCTATATTCTCAGCTTATTTAATTTCCCTTGGGATCAATCCCCAGTACCCCGCCCCCACCCACACACATTTATTAAATCACTTATTAAGCTCTACTAATTCAAATCTGGCATATTGTTGTCCTATAGAATACCTTATGTTACAATTGTTGTCTATATAATACCTTAACAAAAGTTCTTTATTTATCTAGATACTGAGAATAAAAATGCTACATATAGTTATGGTCTGGAATGAGTATAATGAACAATTTTAGTCAAAATCAAATTACAATTTATCTTAAAGTTTGTTTACCTGTAAAAATAGACTAATGATTGAAAAGATCAACAGATAAAATAGAATTCCAAACACCATGTGGTTTGGTTAATTATGAACAGACTTCATTCTACAAGTCTCAGGAGTATTTTACCCCTTTTAACACTGCCACAGATCTAAAAATGTGAACTCACTGACTCAATAAATATTTATTGGTTATCTACTATGTTCCAGGAACTGTATTTATCCACAGTATAACTGTCCCAACTGTAAACTACTTGAATTGTAGGTGAAGTGACACAGGAGCTAATGAATGTAAGGTGAAGGGTTATAGTGACCTTAAATATGTCTTTCCACCTACAATGCAGACAGTAGTCATTTCTGGTAGCCAAGAGCCATTTGCCCAGCAAGCACCATCTAGTCTTTTGGAAAGGTAAGGGAGCTTTCTGAGAATCTGAACACTCACCAGGAAAGAGCAAGGCTAAATACCCATGTGTTCTCTTCCAGGAGCACAAGACTATTTGAATTATCCAGTTAGTGACATACCTCCACATAGTTTCTTACACAAACATCTGTGATATGACCCAGAAGTGGGGTTTCCAGCTACACCTGACTCTAAATGTCACTCAACTCAGAAATGCCTTTTTATTTACAATTTACCCAGTTGTACATGCTCCATAGAAAAGAAGATATTAGGAGAGAGAATGTGTGCAGTCACAGCACAACTCCTAACATTGCACTACTGCTGTCAGATGAATAGAAGCACTGTTGGTGGCAATTATAGGTTGTGGGCTCAAATGAGTAATGGCAAGAGTAGCAGGGACATCTCCTAATTAAGCATGAACAATTTCAGAATAGTATGAGTTAGAAAGGACTTTAGAGACCATCTAATCTAGTTGAGTTGCTTAATGAGCAGATGTTCAAAGTTAATGATAGACTTATAATTATAATCCAGGTAAACCGATTCCTGCCTGGTACAGTGTTCTTTCCACGAGAGCACACACATGCAGAGCTCAAGATTTGTGAGAGAAGGCTTAATGGTGAAAACCAGGCCTTTATTTTCTGTTGACCCATCAAAAGGTCAGAAACTGGGATTATTTTCCCAGTTGAAAAGTTCATTTATTTATTTCCTTCTTCCTGACTACTTAACATTTTACTTTTGGCTGGTAAAAGAAATACATTTTGTTAGAGGATAGATTTTCAGAACTACAAAGGATTTTGGAGATCATTACACTCAACTTTTTCAGTAAAAAGACGAGGAAACAGGCTCAGAGGAGTTGAATAAATTTCTCAAGACTACTAACTCTTTCAACTGTGCTTAGTTAGGGTTCAACATGAAAAAACATACAGGAGAGCTCAAACAGTATGTGGGATTATTTAAGAATTTATTCTGCACTTGTTCCTCATTAATACTTGTTATCAAACGTGTTAAAATTAATTACTCAAGACAGGCAATCATTTTAGAAAGTTTCCTTCAAATTGGTATCTGGCCAGGTGCAGTGGTGCATGCTTGTAACCCTAGCAACTCAGGAAACTGAAGCAGAAGGATGACAAGTTGAAGGCCAGCATCAATAACTTAGCAAGTCCTGTCTCAAAAATTAAAAAAATGTAAAAGGGCGGAAGATGTGGCTCAGTGGTAGAATGCCCCTGGGTTCAATCACTACTACCAGAAAACAAACAAAAAATCTGAAAAGAAAAAAGAAAGCTGACTAATCAAAAGAGGGAATATTTTTCAATAGACATATAACATGTTTTGTTTCAAAAAAGTTGTCCTTCTATGTTAAGCACTAATGATAGAGGCTATCTACTTTGCCTTGGCACCTTCAAAATCATTATTATAGATGAAATTGACCAAATCATGCTATGTGCATATATAACTATGACAAAATAAATTCCACTTCTATGTGTAAAAATGAATTCCACTATTTTATATATCTGTATACAGTACACCAATAAAAATTAATTCAAAAAGGATTTGATCCACTCTCCCAAAACCACATTATCAAGCTATACCTTATAAGTATATCTTTGTTATATGAATCATATCAATTATTTCAGTATTTTAAAAGATTATAATACTTTGTGAAATATAATATTCCAATGGTTGACTTTGAAAAGTGGGTAGTATTTTGTTTATTTAAGGCCTAATGAAACTAATATCAGTACAGTTGAAAAAGAGTTTTATATTTCTAAAAAAGTTACACCTATTAACAAACAATGTTCTTTGACACCATTAATATTTTAAATATTAAATTAGAAATAGTAAGTTTTCTTTGTGTTTTAGTTCTTTAGTACAATACTCTGGAAGTCAGGCAGCTTATCAATATATAACATCAGAAAACTTAGATATCTATTTATTGTACACTAACTGCATTGATAATAAATAATCTACAAAAACTTGAGATTATTTCTCCAAAGTTTAGGAGTCCAGAATGTAAAGTAAAATCTCACCTTTAAATAATATGGAATTACTGTTTTTTTCTCATTCTCTTAAAATGCTGAAATTTTGAGTAATTATTTGTATATCATGCACCAATAAGTTTTTTAAAACCAAATATTCATCGTTGCATTTAACTTTAAAAATTCACACATACATGCATTAATACATATACAAATCTGAGCTATGTTTTTTAAAAAAAGTTCGTTATTCTATAAAATTTAAAACTGAAACCTAAAAGTTGGACTATTAATATTGGTAAATATAATCTTTATATGGTAGTTAAGGAATTATGTAGTAAAACCAACTATTGTGTAAAAAACAATTCCCAGTCGCAATTTACCTTGTCCTAAGACTAAGCCAGGCAGCTTCAATATCTGCATAGAGGTTCTTCTCTGTTGGCTTCCCAGAACTTGCACCATATCCAGAATAATCATATGAGAATATATTACAATTAATCCGTGATCCCAGTCCTATGTAAAAGCTGCTCATCTGACCAAGATCAACAGCATTTCCATGTGAAAAGAGTAAAGTATATTTGGCATTGGGTGAGCAACGCACAAACATACAGGCAATTCTGTTGCCTTTACTGGTTCCAGTCATGAAACATTCGATAGCATCTTTTTCTCTAGAAGAATACTGCCAGTCTGCTCGTTCTGAGAGGTGTAAAGTCCAGCGGCTTCCACTTTCATCACACATCAGTGTGTAAGTTGGATCAGGTGGCAAAAATGCTAGTTTAGAAGCAATTTTCCCTGGGCAAGGAGGACAGCAGAAGAGGCAACACAGCTCACTAAACGAAAGATTATTCATCTTCTGAAAAAGAAAAGGAAATCACACAGGTTTTAATAACTGAATGTGGACTCTGTATTCTCATATAACAGATTAAAACAAAGACCTGAACAAATACTACTGGTGGTCAACATCTAGTACTATAATTTCAAGTATCCTTCTCCCAAGAGCTTTTTGGCATCTTCCTAGGAATACATTAAACACTGAAGTGAGGCAAATATTCCTGGCCAATAGGCAGACTCAAATATTTTATGTTTCAAATAGTGATGATCATTATTCTCATTTAACAAAAATATGAAAGGTGCAGAGGTATTAATTTACAAACAATATAGATGATATAAATTATCTTTAGGTTAGTTTGTACTTTCTGTTTAATTCAGTGTACATCATTATACCAAAAACGAGAGGAAATCACTTCAGGAGAGTGACTAAAGAATTGAGAATACATGAAAATATATGAAAAGGAAAGAATGCCCTTTTCATTCAATACTGAATCAAAATATACTCTATATTAATATAATGTGTTGATTTCCCAGTGCAAACACAGTAAGTAGAAAGAAGCTGAAATAGTGCAAGAAGAAGGGAAACAAGGCTAAACATGACATGAAAGGTTTTAAAAAAATGAGTAAAGGAAGGACAGAAAAGGGCAGATATTATAAACATTTTTTTTTTTTTTTAAACCCGGGGCATTCTACTACTGAGCTACATTCCCAGCCCTTTTCATTTTATTTTTTATTTTGAGACAGGATCTCACTGAGTTGCTAAGGCTGGTCTCAAACGTGTGATCTTCCTGCCTCAGCCCTGTGAAGAAGCTGGGATTACAGACATGTATCACTGTATCTGATTTGGAAAAACCTTTACTTGATGTTTACCTGAATTCTTTTAAACCAAATACAGTCTGAGTGTTAGCCTAGTTGGAATAAGAATTATAATAGAAATAAAAATTATGCAATATCTACAGTGCTAACTTTAACTAGCTTCCTGAAATATGTGCTGAGAGGGTTCTGAGGGCATGCACAGGGCTTAGCAAGACAAAGAATATGTTCTATTCCAGAAGAGTTGACCTGATATATGAGATACACACACACACACACACACACAAACATATGAGTTACAAAGGTATGATATATCAAGGCAGTGTGTTTAATAATCAATGCTGACCTACAACAGTCAATTAAAAGCTCAATTAATAAGTAAACTATATATAGCTAAACTATATTCCTATAATTTACTTCTTAACCATGAAGACTCTTACATACTAAATTAGTTTTAAAATAAATCTGGCTGGGCTGGGGCTGTAGCTCAGTGGCAGAGCGCTTGCCCCGTATGCATGAGGCACTGGGTTCGATCCTCAGCACCACATAAAAAAAATAAAATAAAATAAAGGCATTCTGTTCACCTACAACTACAAAAAAATAAAAAATAAAATAAACCTGGCTAACATACCTAATGCTGCAGATGCTTCTAAGGATTTAAAACATCAAAGGAAAGAAGCACACAAAACTGCAGTGCCAAGGTCTTGTGTAATGAAAAAACAATGTGGCCTTCTTAATGGTGGCAAAAGAAATTATTCTTACCTCCACTACCCAAAAGCCAGATAACTACAGCCCATTCAGTGATAACTCACAAATTATCACTTTCCAAATAACAGATCTGAAATAGGGTAGAAATATAGACCTGCTTTTTTAAAAAAATTATTGCCTCCTTCTCTGTAAATTTGAAAGTTTTACTGTTAACCGAGTTGAGCAAGTTACTGAGGGAAAACATTTTATTCTTGATTAAAAACAAAAAAAGCATTGACATAGCTTGTTAAATTTAAACTTCAAGTCCAACTTACAAACTTATCTGAATGAAAATATTTACTAGTTATCCTTGGGAAAACAACAACAAACAAACAAAACTAACATAAAACAAACAAAAACCTGAAATGACAAGACAGTGACTCATTCTTTAGGAAGATAAGTCTTAAGAGACAACAAATTGAATTTATAATAGAATCAGATTTTTTTTAATATTTATTTTTTAGTTGTAGTTGGACATAATACCTTTATTTCACTTGTTTATGTTTGTATGTGGTGCTGAGGATCCAACCCAGAGTTTTGCACATGCAAGGCGAGCGCTCTACCGCTGAGCCACAACCCCAGCCCAGAAGCAGATTTTTGAAGGAGACAAATTAAGGATTTAAAATAAGTTATAATAAATCCTTTTGAAAAAGAGAAAAACTACTTACAAGATGAAGCCAGAAAACTGTTATAAAGAAAAACCCAACTGGAAATTCCTAGTTTAAAAAATTATTAGGTGTTGTTGGACTGGAAAAGCTATTGATGGATTGGAAAAATGAATTGGTTTAGCAGCTGAAGAACACATTAGTTAAGTTGGAGGATTGGGCCAGAATTTCAGGGTGATAAGAGAAAATAGAAAATAAAATTTAGAAGAAATGCCAATATGTATGCCATAAGAGTCTGAGGAAAATAAAAAGGAAAAAAAAAACCCAGAAGATTAAAAAGACTTAAGATCTTCTTAAAATTAAAGATAATTCATATTGAAATAGCTCCAAAAGTGAAAAAAGGATATCGAAGACAACTCTCACAGCTAGACACACTATAGTAAAACTAAAAACACCAGAAACCCAAAAGTTTCTAAAAAGGAAGCATGGATCTCACTTTCAACTGAATAAGTCAGTTTTCAACAGCAACACCAGAAACCAAACACATTGGAAGACAATTTTAAAAGAAACTAAAAATTTTAAACTTATGCTTTTCACATAACTGAAATATCATTTTATTATAAGAATAAAATAAAGATAGCTATAGGCTTACCATAACTCAAAAGACTTATCAAGCCAAAGACCTTTTTTGAAAAACACTAGCAAGGAAGGGAATAAATTCCAAGAGAATTCTTTTCTGAAATTATGAGAAATAAAGGAGAATAGCTAATACAATGTGCAAGTAAGTAATGAGCAATTTTTTTGTTGGGTATAGGGGTTACTGGGAACCAAACCTGCGGTGTTTAACCCCTGAGACATATATCCAGACCCTCTGAAGAGAGTCTCTTATGCTAAAAGCTTAGGCTGGCTTTGAACTTGGGATCCTCCTGCCTCAGCCTCCCAAGCCGATGGGATTACAGGCATGTACAACCATAACCGGAGAGGAAATATATTTTTAAAGGTAGTAAAATATATATCTTACAATCCAGAATAAAAGTTCTAGAGAATACCAACATGGAGAGAAATGGAGTATAATTAGGGAATATTAAGAGATGAAAATGTGCTGGGGAATCTGACTTGTTCAGAATGACAGTGATAAACAACTCTTAACAAATCAGCTAAAAGTAGTAAGAAAATTATACTTTGTAGGCTATATCTAATGTAGTTACATTAGCTTATTTTTTTTTCAGGGTACCCAACACAAGAAAAGAGTAAGAGAAAATAACAACAACAAAAAAATTAATGGTAGATAACAAAATGAAGAACCAAAACTTGATTCTTAGAAAAGGTTTCCATTGTGACTATTTGCAAACAGTATTAACAGAACATCTACTCAGTGCCAGAGACTATTCTAAATGCTTTTTTAAAAATATATTAACCCATTTTATTCTTTCAACAACACCCTGACATAGGGACTATCTTTTTTCCCCATATTTTTTATTGGTGCATTACAGGTGTACATGATGATGAGATTTGTTGTTGTACATATGCACACAATATAACAATATAATTTGCCAATAACACTTTCTAGCACTTGCCCACTTCCTCCCTGCATCCCATCCCTGGTCCCTTCCTCTATTTCTACTGATCTTCATAGGTACTATGTTTATACCCACTTTGCAATTGAGGAAACAGAGGCACAGAATAGTTATAGAACTTGCCAGTAGTCACATAGCTGGTAAAATTCTGGAAGCGATAAATGGAATGACTCTAGAGAATGAATTCATAATCTCTATTTTGTTGAAAGGGTCCTCAAACAACACTGACCATAAGGAGGTAAATGTTATAAGTTTATTTTTTGGGTGTCCCCCAAAGGCCCATGTGTTAAAAACACTGATGACCAGGATGGCAATATTGGTATGTGGTGAAACACTTAGGAGCTAGGGCCTAGTGTTGGTTGTCTTTAGGTCAATGGGAGTTTGCCCTTGAAGGGGTCCTTGGAATCCCAATTCTCTTTGCTTCTCTTTTACTTTCTGGTCTTGTGAAGTGAGCAATATGGCTTTTCTACGTTTCTGCCATGATATGCTTCCTTACCAGAGCCCAAAAGTCAAAAGGGCCAACTAATCATAAATAGGAACCTTCAAAAATGTGAGCAAATATAAAAACTTTTCTCTTTATAAGTTGGTTATCTCAGGTTATATTTGTTATAGTGACAGAAAAGTGACTAACAAAATGCTACATGTAAAAGGAGAAAGAGCTACAGGAAAAAGGCAACTCAGTGGCAGCAAGAGCTGTAATACCAGTGATTTGGGAGGTTGATAAAGGAGGATTGCAGGTTCAAGGCCAGCTGCAGAAACTTGGCAAGACCTTAAGCAACTTAGCCAGATCCTGTTTTAAGAAACACCAAGACAGTGAAGACAATCTATTGAAAGAGAGTAAATACTTAAAAGGGCTGGGAATGTGGCTCAGGGGTAAAAGTTTCCAAATTCAACCCCCAGTAACCACTCCCAAAGAGTACCTGTCAATAAATTAAATGACCTCAAATGCATAATTTCTTGAGTAATGCAAAAGGAATAAATTGGCACAAGAAACAGGAGGCAAGAAAACATAAATAACCATGAGAATTTGAAAAGAAAATTTAAAAAGCCACCTTCACCTAAAACAGTTTCCAAGAGAAGTTATTCCAGAAATAATAAATGCTCAAAACTCACTTCCTGAAGCTATTATAATCTTTATACTAAAAGTGAGTAAGGACTGCACAAAAGTACAGAAACAACATGTAAAATGCACATAAAACATGAAGTACTATAGTTGAAAGAATGATGACACTTCCAACGTTAAACCAAAGTAGTTTTCCACATTAATAATTAAGACTAAGAAAAACCTATAGATAATACAGAAACAAAAATCATGATCTACAGATGACAAAGTCAATGAAATCAATAAACTTTTAAAACTAGTAAAGAGTTCTCAGCAAATTTGGCAAATACACGCTTTAGGGGAAAACACTACATTTCCATGTTATCATTAAACAACTAAAAATAGTAAAGTAGTATGTAGAAAATCTTTCTGCAAAAAAGTTTTAAAAAACTTAAAAACATGGAATGACTTTATAGTAATAGGAATGTTAACTCTCTCAAAATTAAATTCAAGATAATTCCAATCAAAATTCCAATTTGATATCCACATGCAAAAGAATAGAATTACACTCCTACTTTACACATATGCAAAAATCAACTCAAAATGGGTCCAAGACTAAACAGTAAGTTCTGAACTATAACATTCTCAGAAGAAAATAAAAGCATAGATCTTTGGGAACCTGTACTGGGAAATGATTCCTAACTATGACACTGAAAGCACAAATAACAAAGAAAATAGACAAATGAACTTCTAAAACTTTTGTGCTTGAGAGCATACCACCAAGACAGTGAAGACAACCTACTGAATGAGAGTAAATACTTGTAAATAATGAATCTGTTGAACAGACTTATATCTAGAATATAAGAAGAATTTCCATAATTTAACAATAAAAAGATAACCTATATAAAAAAAACTCAACAAAAACTCTAAATAAAACAATTTTAAAATGGGCAAAGGATCTGAACAGCATTTCTCCACAGACAGACACATGGCCAATTAAGCTTGTGAAAAGCCGTTCAACACCAATAGTCACTAGGAAGATACAAATCAAAACCACAATGAAATATCACCTCAAACCCACTAGGATGGCTATAATGAAAGACAGTTAATAGCAAGGGTTGGTTAAAATGTGGAAAAACTGGATATTTTCTGGGTAAGTAAAATGATGCCACAAAATCAGTCTGGCAGTTACCATTTCAACAAGAAATTAACTTAAAAATAACTTCCAGGTATTCCAAGAGGAATGAAAACCTATGTCTAGAGAAAAACATGTACATGAATGTTCACAGCAGCATATTTATAAAGACAAAAAGTGAAATAAAATAACGCAAATGTTTGATTAATGGATAAACAAAATGTAGTATATCCACACAATGGAATAAAAAGGAATGAAAGGTTTTAAATGTACATGTTTAGAAAGAATGCACAAAAAAATTGAGGAGACTATTGCTTATGTTTAGTATGTGGAAACAAAACAGAAGCAGATAAATGAAAATCTATGCATCTAAGTTGTGGGGAAGGAGACCTATTGTGAAAATTAGGATTTACTTTCAACAAAGGATTCTTTTTCTTTCTTTTCTTCCCCTCCGCCTTTTAAAGTTTGCTGCTAGAGAACTCACACCCTGAAAATTTCTACCACTGAGCTACCTACCCCCCCCCTCATCCTTACACTTCACTTATAGCAAAAGGAATTTCCTAAAATTATATGAAATAATTTAAGAATCTGCTTCTCCTGGTAACTTTTTCCTGCACACTGACAAAGGAAAAAGATGAGCATCGGTTCTTTTACACCCAACAGAATCATCTACTACTATACCTCCTTCTACTCTAACATAAATTACTAACATTACTCATGTCAATTTCTGATATAAGTATAATTTACTGAAAAACTTCTTTTCATCTCCCTATTGTTTCTTGGTAATAATGCAGATTAACTTGACAAACTCTTATAAAATAGGGTCAGAGAAAACATTAATGAAAACTTATCTTTCCTTCATTTTGTGTGATATTCTGAAAGCTGTGCTCTAAATAAAATCTATGTTGAGTCAATATCTTATCCTATTTACAGTGTAGGTAATAAATAATAAATAGCAAACTTTGCTAATACTAGATTTTATGTTAAAAAATACATTGTAATGTCTAAGATGAATTACTTTGGACCTGGTCTCTATATGTATAAATCTGGGAAAGTAATTTCACATACTGTTTTATGTAATGTCAGAACTTATGTCACAAAGAGAAATCTGAAATTAAAATTTAACAAATAGCTTCTAGAATTTCCAATGTTCCCGAAAACAAGCATTTCCTAGATTTCTAAAAATAAACAAATCTCTAATAAATTCAAGAACAAAAATAATTAAAAACATGAAGACTGCACAAAATGTAAAAATGGTTTGTCTGCTATTGTAAGGAAAAAACTCATCAATTTTGATATTTCTCTGCAGTGATGGGGACTGAATCCCCTAGACGCATGCTAGACAAGTGCTCTACCACTGAGCTACAGTCCCAGTTCCACTCATGCTTATTTTGATTACAAATATTAAAACCTGATGTTTTAGATAAACAGATGAAGAAAACAGAAAAAAAATATATACTTAAAACAGAAGCTACTAACACCTGATGTGAACAGAGTAGATGTTTATTAACAAAAAGAAAAGACCAGAGTGGACTAGAGTGACAGCAAAGGCACTCAACTCTGAAAATGTAAACAAAAATTGGAATTTAGGTCAGTTCTGTGGAAAGGGGGCCTGGAGCCCAACATATCTCAGTAGAATGACCTAAGGGAATCTATCATAATAAAGGTGATCAATATATAACAACTCAGTAGTCTTGTATCATGGTTCATTTCAGTTATTATCTAAGGACATCATTCATGCCACACACTGTCACCTCAAATCTAGTATGTAACAGGTAACAGCATTCACCAAAATATACCCAAGAAGTGTTATGGTCTTTACAGAGCCATACATTTACAATTTAATACACACAGAGAAGCTGAACCCTTCAGTGAAGTTTGTCGAAATGCTCCTTTTTCAGTAAAGCTGGATCATATAGAATATTCACAATAATTTATAAGTTTTAAAGAAGGTATCATAATGTTTTAACATAATGTTTTAACACATTTTCTGTGTTATGGAGAAATATAGCTAGTGAAACTCCTATGTCTATGAGGTAGGTTGTACTTCTTTCTTCTTTTAGACTGTAAAAAGAATCAGCAGCAAAACCATTCAGCTGCCTGTGAGATCACAGAATCTGAAATTCTGGTAACTTTTCTAGCAACATTCAACTCTGCCTGAAGAAATGCTGCATAGACTACTATATGGGAATAGAAACAAATGGAAAATTTTAAAGAGTATCAGATTTTTTATATTTCAATTTGAAAGGAGAAATTTTAACAGAACTATTTTCTTCTTTGAAAAGGAATCATACTCGATACTAAAGTTACAATGTAAAATACTAGGAAGATTCTATACATACTCAAAGCCAATGAATTACTTGGGGTATTTTGTTGATAAACTTGACAAATACCCTGATAATTCTGAGTTTAGTTTGGAGAAGTTTCTCAAATTGGAAAAATGTACTCGGTGATTCTAAGATTACTTTTCCACTAGTGAAAAAAACTGGTAGAAACAACTGAGGAGAAGATAGCAAGCATCTAACCAAGAGACATCAAAATAGTTCAGTCCTTGTGTAAGTTATAAATTATTATTACTTTTTAATAAAAAGTTAGGCAGTGAGATCAGAAATAAAGAAGTTGTATCCATGACATTACAGAAGAAGAAGAAAATAAAGGCTGAAGAGCCTATGTACTATACCATGTAAACACATTTTGGGTCAGAAGTCCACACAGTTCAATGCAGAAATTTCTATACTTTTGTCTTTCCTTAGTTTTTAATACTATTTGAAGAGGCTGGGAGTATGGTTCAGTATGGCTGGGAGTATGACTTTCTAAAGATCATAACACTTTTTGGGTATATTTTGGTGAATGCTGTTACCTGTTACATACTAGATTTGAGGTGACAGTGTGTGGCATAAATGATAAATCCTTAAACAATAACTGAAATGAGCCATGATATGCCTTTCTTTTGATCTTACCTAGCATGTGTGAGGCCCTGAGTTAAATCCTCAGCACTGCAAGATACACACACACCCCTACCTATCAGACATTATACTATTTAATATGGAGTCACAAACTATGTGTAGCAATTTAAATCTGTTAAAATTAAATATTTTGTTCATTAGTTCCACTACTCACATGTGGCTAGTGGCTACCAAATTATACAGTACACAGTAACAATTCCAAATCCTACTGGGCAGTGCTGAATTAGAACCTTAGAAGCCCAGACAACTCAGAAATAGAGCTCAAATACATCACATTCATACTAACTTCAAAAGTTCATTCTGTACACACAGGCAATTTTGATAGATTCTCTGATGAAGCACATGTAACCGAGATTACATATACAATACTGTTTTAGAAGACCAATCTTGATAAAAAATATTAAACTTATTTCTGATAAAATTCTAATATAAAAGCCAGTTTTATAAAAAAAATAGTGTAAATTAATCAAGACATTTATATGCTTTAAAGTATGGTTTTGATTATCAAAAGGATTTATGTTCTAGGCAGGTTATATGTAAGCTAGAGTTGCAAGCAAACTATAAGAAACTATCTTGTGACTATTAGCTAGCTCTTTTCTGAATTAGCCCAAATAGAATTCTAAATACTTTTATAATCTTTTTTAAAAAATATTTTTAGTTATAGGTGAACACAATGGCTTTATTTTTTTTTTAATGTGGTGCTGAGAATCGAACCCAGTGCCTCACATTTGCTAGACAAGCACTCTACCACTGAGCCATCTATTTAACACATTTCATACCACATGGTATCTATCCATAGCATAACAATCTGATCAAGACTTTCATGCATTTCAGAAAAATTAAGAATTATTGATAATATGTGAACACAATTTTTAAAAAGAGGCTCATATTACTGGTACCCCACTTTTTTTTTTTTTTTTTTGCTTTATAAATGCAATATCCTCTGAATTCTCAATACTTTTTTTTTCTCGCTATTCTGATAATATATTTCAGGTATTTGCTCCTTGGGCTTTCACTGCTTCTTCACTGATTTTTCTTATGAGGAAAGAACTAAATTGAGCTTTATTTGTATTTGTTGACTCAGAGGACTGATGTAGTCTGAAGAGGAGGATCAACTGGCTATAGGCTTGGGATGCCCTTAACTGTCTGAATAAAGACAGATTTCTGGGGATAGGACTGAATTCCTTTCTTCTCACTCACTCATACCTGCCTATGGGGCAACTAAATGTGTCCTGTTTACCATCTTCTATGAGAATAGAAGAAATTTTATAAATATTCTAGAACATGATACAGCTTTAATTACTTAGTCCAGTGAGGCAATTAGGGATTCTACCCAGCAAATTCTTCTATTGAGAAGGTTTGGATTTGCAACATCCCCCAAAACTCATGTGTCAAAGGCATACCGTCACCAGTGCAGCATGGCTCAGAGGAGGAGATTTAAGGCAATGATTGGATTGTGAGGGTTCCTGGATTAATCCACTGATAGCTGAATGGACTACTGGAGGGCTGAAACTAACTTGAGGAAGTAGGCACTGGGGTTGTGGCTTGGAAGGGTTTCTCTTCTCTCTTTCCTCCTGGCTGCCATGAGCTGAGCAACTTCCTTCCATCACGCAGTTCTGCCATGATGTTCTACCTCACCTCAGGCCCAGAGTATTAGAGCCCACTGATCATGTACCGAATCCTCTGAAACTGACCAAAATAAATCTTTCCTCCTCTAAGTTGTTCCTGTCAGGGATTTTGGTCACAGTGACAAAGAGGCGAACACAGAAGGCAATACCTCACTTTATTTTTCTATAAAGGGAGTAGTGTGAACTAAATACTAAGGTTTCTTCTAGTTCTATAATGTGTTGTGACTAAGATTCTTCTCATAAGTTTCAAATTCATCACTTCATCGTTCACTGCATGTAAAAGAATGAAATAACTTGTAAAATTTAATATTCTCACTCCATTACTAAGAAACAAAGAACCTAGTTTATAGCACATTAATTTATATTTGACAATTTATAGTTCCCAAGTTGTAATTTTGGGGATGGGGCAAGTGGAGAATAGGAAGGTATTCATAAATGGATAAGAGGTTCCCATTTCCCAGAACTGTTTTCCAAAATGAGTGTTTTCTGTGTCTCCTATGCACTGTAGGGAAGTATTTTGTTTTTCAAATTGTGAAAAAATATACATACATCAAAATTTGACCATTTTTTAATGTACAATTCTGTGATGTTATGGGTACCCAACTGCTGTGAATGATCATTAGCAGCTCTCTCCAGAACTTTTTCATCTTCTCTAATGATATATGCAATAAACAGTAACTCCATTTTCTCCTTTGCACAGTCCAACAACAACCATTCTACTCTCTCTCCAAATGTGACTACCCTAGGTACCTGGCATAAGTAATGGAATCATATATTTTGTCCTTTTTTTTTTTTTTTTTTTTTTTTTTTTACTGGCTTAGGGTCCTCTATGTCTTTAAGGTTTATACATCTTGTAATGTATGTTAGAATTTTCCTTTACTTTGAAGCTAGAATAATATTCTATAATATGTATATACTTCATGTTTTGTTTATCCAGTCTTCCTCTGATGGGCATATTTTTGGCTCTTATAAATAAAGCTGCTATGAACACAAAGAAATATGCAGTCAAGTCCCTGCTTTTATTTCTTTTAGGAAGGAAACAATGTTTTGAGCAGCATAAAAATATTTTAGTTTTACTCTAATGTAGATTTACTTTTCTGAATTATTTCTTACTTCCCATCAACTGGAAACAAGATAGATATACTGTATCTAGCCAACTTGTATATACATATAAAATGAAGCTAAAGTAACACTTCAAAGTAAGTTTAAAAATCTGTATCAAAAATACTTTAAATTTAAATATTAAAATTAGGAGGAATGAAGTATTCAAAATACTTGTTTAAAATTCTAAGGCAAAAACTTCAAATATTTCAGCTTTAAAAACAATTAAGCCAGGGTGTAGTTTAATTGGAGAGTACACATTAGCAGGCAAAGACTCATGAGTCCAATCTCTTCCCTAGCAAATTCTCTAAACTTAAAATTTTCAGAAATTTTATATCTTTAGTACCCAGTGAATTATCACTAAAAGATTAAATTGCAGTGTGTACATACATCATTAAAAGGTATCTTCTAAAAGCATGGAAATGTATTAATGGTCCAGAAAGTCCCGTTTCAAAAGGAGCTAGACTTCTTGGGCTTCAAATTGTTTTCTCTTCAATCACCAACTATTTTCTAACCATTAAGTCATGTTTGTAGTTGTTTTAAACACTATCATTCATACATTCAACTCCTTAATTGTGCATACTTAAATTTAAGTATATCTAAAGCTGACAACGGCTTCCGCAGAGATGTCACTCAAAAATTGAAGTTTGTGAAACCAAATCAAACAGTATTGTCACTGATTTGTGGCAATGAATATTCTAAATTTGTAGGTTTAAACTTTGGTAAGTTATGAAAGCCAGCCTAGTGTTTCTTTATCAAAATGCATTTACTAATAAATCTTGTTCAAAGTACTTTTAGTCCTTATAACAATCTTACAAGATAGACATCATTATCCTTCCTCCTCTGATCCCATTTACAGATGAGGAAATACACGCAAAGAAATTCAACTTCTATAGGATCCCGATACTAGTAAATGGTGAAGTCAGGATTTATATTCAGCAATTCGAGTATACAATGAATGGCTTCTTGATGCTTAGTTATATTGATATGTAGGAATGAAACTTCTTTCTACTGAAAGATAATTTGAGAACACAAGGACTCCAAAGATTTCAGTAAACTACAACAACAAAATTCTACTATTGGATTTTTAAAAAGGTGGAACAACTGCTCAGAATATGTGAGTGACAGGATGTATGTGGAGAAAGAAGTGAGTGGCCTTGGCAACTAGAGGCAAAAAAAAAAAAAAAAAGCAACAAAACCTAGACTTGGGTTGGGTCTGTAGCTCTGTGCTTGCCTAGCATGTGTGAGGCACTGGATTCAATTCTCAGCAATGTACATAAAGAAATGAGCAAAATAAAAGTCCATTAAAAATATTTTTAAAAACCTGGACTGGTGTCTACACAACCACAGCTTCATTGTTCTGTTCTCCAAAAGATTCTAAAGTGTGACTTTTTTTTTAAAGGAAGAAATCAATATATTACTGTGATCTTCAAATATATAAGGATTCTTGGAAGTCTTTAGATATATGCCTTGATATTACTAAATATCTATTTTATAAAATGTACCTGAAAATAAATGCCAAACTGTGATACACTCTCAAAAGTGTATCAGTTTGCAATAACACCTACACAACTACTCCAAGTATATTTCTCACTTAGATTCACTCTGATATATTATTGAATGTGAGACTGCTTCGATGCTGATGGGTGGCACTGAATCTAGAAATCAATCTGGAAGAACTAAAATCTTTGAAGTCTTTGTATTCTCACATCATCTCTCCATAACTTCTTAAAACAACTGCAGATTATGTTCACTGACTTTGTACACTGCAACTCTGCATTATTACAATCCCCAAATTTCTATTATCAAATTCTGATATCTGCGCATTACTTTTTCTTGCTTTACCACACTGACTGGGGTTCCAATACACTGTTCCTGGTGAAAGAGGTGACAGTAGTCTTTTTAAGGCTAACACTTACTGTAGAGTTTTGTATGGGCATTTTTTTCTTAGTTTTTAGTTCCAAAGAAGTAAATACCATATCTTGCATTCCTGGAATAATTCTACTTTGGTGATAATGTATAATCTTTATACATAGCCTTGCTTTACTAATATTTACCATAGGATTTTTGTACTTATACCATGATTGAAAAAGGCCTTTGTTTTCTTTCATACTTTTCATTAGGTTTTTGTATTAAGGTTATATTAGCCTCATAATTTAATTGAGGAGCACACTTTCTATGCTAAAGAAAAATTAGTTACATTTTCTCATAGGCAATAATCAGATTTACTCATATTTATTTACTACAGATTTTCTGTGCTTATCCTCTTGCTATTTTTCCCCTTTATTGCTCTTTAGAATTTCCCCCTTTACTTTAGCCTTTAAAATTGCTATTAGAGCTATAGCATTGAGGACAGAAAAATGGATAACTCACAAAACAAAAGCTGCCTATTGAACAGAAACTAATGATTAGTCTTAATATATATCAAGCATAGACTACACTTTTGTGATTTATGGACTTAACATTGAGTTAACTAATGGAGGACAAATGCAGACACCTATGCCTGGAATAATGTATATTATGGAAATCTATCTATCTTACAGGGTTGCTCTGAGAACTAAGTGAAACCTGTGATACAAATCTGAAATTAAAACAGAGAGGCTGGGCTGGGGATGTGGCTCAAGCGGTAGTGCGCTCCCCTGGCACGCATGCGGCCCGGGTTCGATCCTCAGCACCACATACAAAGATGTTGTGTCCGCCGAAAACTAAAAAATAAATATTTTTTAAAAATTCTCTGTCTAAAAAAATAAAAAATAAAAAAATAAAACAGAGAGGCTGTTCCAGGAAGAACTGAGGTTTTATCAGCTATTATTAACACAATTCTACCTCAAAGTAGTGTATATCTGGCCTTAAATTATTTGTTAGAAAGCTTAGCAGGCTCCTTGGGATACATATTATCCAAGACTTGGAAATAGGGGAGAAGAGTGGGAAGTGGTGTTAGTGGAACCAACACACTTGGAACCAAACCAAGCACACCAACTTGGAATCTGAGCCAGCTTATAACACTTGATTAATAGCCTTCCTCCCCAACTGGATGAAGACAAGTGGCCATGCTGCCCTATTTCAGGATTCTACATATTGCTCTTCTTTTGAACTCTCTTGTTCTAGTCTATTATTTCTGGTTTCTGTCCTGTTGCTTTCTACTTTCTACTGTCAATTCTGAGGACTTAGTTACATGGTTTACTTGACTCAAAATCACAGAAATCATCTACACAAATCCTACATTAAATCCAGGCTTCCACATGGGTAGGAAGAGAGAGAGAATGATGCACAGAGGGCACTAGACAGAGTCAGGCAAACTGGCTATCAGGTGTACATTAGTTAGAAGGGATTTGTTAGTCACCAGGCTGAGAATCATCAGCCCTATCAGAGGCCTTGTGTGGCTTTTAACTAGAAAGAATCTAAAGTCATTGCACATGCTTACTGGTAGAAAGCATGACCACAATTCCACTTGTTAACTCTGACAGGATATTTAAACAATTCTATTCCTCAATTCTAACCAGAAAATAACCTGGGTAGCTAGGTCCATTCTTTTGGTTTTAGGTCTCATTTTCGACTTTTCATCTTCTTGAGAACAGTCTCCCTTAAAACATTACAAGCCACGGACATGGCAGATTCCTGAGCAAAGAGAAGTCTGTAGAACTGAGTGAAAGCAAAGAGCTCACTGATGGTGAGATTAAAACTCATCACTGGGGTTGGGGTTGTGGCTCAGCTGTAGAGCGCTAACCTAGCACATGTGAGGCCCCGAGTTTGATCCTCAGCACAATGTAAAAATAAATAAATAAAATAAAGGTATTGTGTCCAATTACAACTAAAAAATAAATATTAAGAAAAAAAAAAACCTCATCTGACCAACAAGCAGTCACTAATGAACAGCAGTAGGTGGATAAGCTATACACATGATAAGCTCATATAAGAAATCTACCCTTGGGCTGGGGATGTGGCTCAAGCGGTGGCGCGCTTGCCTGGCGTGCGTGCGGCCCGGGTTCGATCCTCAGCACCACATACAAAGATGTTGTGTCTGCCGAGAACTAAGAAAAAATAAATAAAATATTAAAATTCTCTCTCTCTCTCTCTCTCTGTCCCCCTCTCTCTCACTCTCTCTAAAAAAAAAAAAAAAAAGAAAGAAATCTACCCTAGAGGTCTATGAGGGGCTTTGAGAAGCAGCATAAATACATGCTCTTTTAGTGAATGCTGGGGCTGCCTGAATAGACATCATGGATCCCATGATTACATACTATTTAGAAGTTTTAGCCTTTGTATTTCTCTACAATGTTAACAGTATATTTATGTATTATATTATATTATATATATTATACATTATATATAATATTTTCACAGGGTTTCACAGGTTGCCATGAGAAGATATTCTGAAAACTAAGAAGTTATACATGCCTAACGCCTATTTTCTAGTAAAATGGGTAAGGATACTGTATTGTCTTTCAGCACCGAGTTAACCTGTTTTGCATTTTACTCAAGATTCTTTTGCCACACTAGAGTGGAGAATCTTAGCTGTCCCCTCCACATTGTGTGTGTGTGTGTGTGTGTGTGTGTGTGTAGGGTGGGCGGCAGGGGGTCATCTGGGGATTAAACCCAGGAATGTTCTACCACCAAGCGATATCCCTAGCCCTTTTTATTTTGGGACAGGGTCTTGCTAAATTGCTGAGGTTGTCTTCGAACTTGGAATCCTCCTATCTTAGCCTCCCATGCAGTGGGATTACCCACATGCACTACTATGCCTGGCTCTACCAATCTTAATCAAGAGACAATTGTTCTCATTTCTATTCTTTCTGCCCTCTTGTTATCAGCTTTAGTCTGGGTATTAATGAAATTGAATCTAGGGGTAGATGCAGGGGACTATAACCCAGTATAGATATTTGAGGTAGAAAAGTGCTATATTATCTTTCGTTGTAAAGTCTGGGCAATTTGAAGAATGCATCAAGTTCCTCAGCCTCTGTAGTCACCTTTTCAACATTCAAATGCTTCATAAACTGTTTCTAATGAATACCCTACACTTGAGAATATCAGGATTAATATAATACTATATATATATTACTCTCAGATCTGACTTGGGATAAAACCTTATCTGGGTGTTTCTAAGCTCAAAATTATTTAATCAACTTTTATCCAAAATCAGTTAACGTGCCAACAGCTTCAGGTCAAACCTGAGAATCACCTTAGATAGCAACAGTACTATGAAAACTGTAATTTCTTGGACCTAGATATGTTACATGTTTATCTTATGCTTCTCAAGATTTACCACTTGCCACTCTATAACAGCTACAGTATTTTAATTTCTACAAAAGTATTTGGAAAGCTAAAAGAATCCATCCCTTTTACACCTAGTTAATCTGTGGTTAAAATGAATATCTCCAGTATTATACTGGTGACAGCATTTTTGTTTCAAAATAAATCAAACTGGATCTTAATCTATTAACATCTTGATTTTGTAAATGCTCATTCTGTCCCAACTTTGCTTCTATATGATTAACACTCTTAGCTCTAGATAGGAATTTCTTGTGACAATGCACACAACCCAGATTGTAATTCTGGTAACTGACTTCTTATTCCTGGCCTAGGGATATATCTTTATACAGCATGGAGGTTTAAGAGAACTTGGTAAATTTCTTACTCTACCCACAAAAATCCCTTCATAATCCTTATCTGAAGTAGACTTAGAGATACTTGCGAAGGGAAACGGTTAGAATTCTAGTCTGTGAATAAAGCTGTGATGCTGCTAGATTTCCTTGTAGAAGATCTCTTTAAAAGGTAGTTAAGATTATCATTAGACGTCAACCAATGAAATGGAATACATACATTTCTCTTTTCCTCAAACACACACACACACACACACACACACACACACACCTTCCTCAAGACATAGGACCAGCTCTTCCCTTATCTTTCTAAAGATAAATGATAGGATTCAAAAGCAAACAGGATATAGAAAATTGATCAAATCCAAATACACATTTTCCTTTTGAAAAAACCAAATGAAAGTAAAATGTAAAAACAGGTAACTCAGCCCATTTTTTTCTGAGTTAAAGAAGCTCAATTAAGTTAAGGAAATGTCTTGTCTCTTCTAGGAGGCCTGGGGGCTGATTACATGGAAAACTTCTAAGAATAAGGCTTAAGATGTCCAATTGTATATTCCTAGGAGGAAAAAGGGAATTATAAGAAAATTTATATATTGATCTATTCACATTCTTAAATACCATATTTCACCCCATAATTGGGGGAAAAAACATAAAATCTGCAATGATTATACTGTAAAGTATGGTAAGGATCAAGAAAAACTATAGGTCTTTCCCTCCTCCTAAGGAGCAGCTCCCAAGAATAAGCAATAAATTAAGAACAGTTTGCTTAGAAGTTTTCAACTACCTCCATATTATTAAACTTCTTATAACCCTATTCTACATTAGCTACGAAGTCACCTGCAAAGTAGAAATTATGTCCTAATAACATTCCTCTTATTTACTAATCCCTTTCCACACATACAATACATTTTAGGTAGCGATACAAGATGACAACATTTATGTAGTCTCAATATAAGTATAAGATTCTCTAACTTTCTTTACACAGATGGTGTGACATGACAGTCCTTACTAATGTAGCCTTTAGTTGTCTACTCTTAGTCTGACTACATAAACTGCCATCTCTACCACTTCCTTTTCCTTCCTTTGGCTGCCAGCTGCTTTCCCTTAATCATACTTATCTGTAGTAAATACTTGAAGAAATAGGGCTGCTTCAGAAGATATGAAATAAATACTTGTCACTTGTGCTCAATATCCTAGCCGGCCTCAGAAAGCCAAAACTTTGCCTTTCAGAAGAACACTTACCTGGGTTGAAAGTGAAGCTCAGTGATAAGAGTACCAGTATGGGCAAGACCCTGGGGTTCTATCCACAAAAGAGAATAAAACAAAAAAATCCCCACAAATCTAAATGTTTAAAGATAATAAGAATAACGTATTTAACAGACTGGGAGCCAGTTAATTCTTCAAGACCTTGTGAAAATCATTTAAGAGTAGAGTTTGTTTCCTCATTTGAAAAGTAACCAAGCTAATATTCATTCTAGTCTCTAAAATTCTAAATTCACATTCTACTTTGTAAACTGGTAATTAATATTTTGAATATTTTAATAGCCACATAATTAATAAACAATATACTATTAACAAATTGAGGACTCTATACAGCTTTTTTATCTTACAAAAAAAAAAAAAATAAGAGCAAGGTAATGTGAAATAGCTTCAGAAATCAAGCAAGAAAACAGTTCAGTTGTTAGGAAAACTTCGTAATAGAACTTTAGGGTTTTCCAAAAACAGAGGGGAAAACCCTTAATAGACCAACACATGTAAAGGTGAGAAAGAACTGAAGCAATGAAAGAAAGGGGGGAAGGGATGGGAAACAGTGGCATTAAATAAGTGAGAAAGAATCTTTGTTCAATAATGTATAGAAAACCACTATAGTTCTTTAAGCCTGGAGAGAATAAAGTAGTCATTTAGGGCACTGCATATAGGGACATCAGGATTTGATGCTACTGATACTTTATAACTCATGTACTGTTAAATAATTTTATGTATTTAAACTTTAAGATTTCAAATCTAAGATTTTGAAAAAGAAATCTCAAATACATTTCAACCTGGTACATGGAAGTGGTTAAATATACATTGCTGCCATGCCTGTAATCCCACTGGTTCAGGAGGATGAGGCAGGAGGATGGCAAGTTCTAATCCAACCTCATCCAAAAAAAAAAAAAAAAAAAAAAAAAAAAGAGGTGTTAAGCACTCAGTGAAACCCTGTCTCTAAATAAAATATATAAAGGTTTATAAAAATGGTTAAGGCAACTTCTTTGAGATGCAATCTGATAGCTTGTGTGTTTAGTATTTGGAAGTCAACATGTCTAGTATATCTCTAGCACTCTTTAGGAAGAAGAAAGCAAATATTCAAGAAAGGTGTTCCATTCATCCTTACAAAGGTCATTCATTAAGATACTAAATATTATACACTGTTTACAGCATGGATGCAATAAGCATATAAAATTATCAAAGACATTTTATTTATTTATTTATTTATTTATTTATTTATTTATTTATTTATTTATTTATGCATGCTGGGATTGAACTAAGGGGAACTCAGCCACTGAGCCACATCCCCAGCCCTATTTTGTATTTGATTTAGAGACAGGGTGCCACTGAGTTGCTTAGTGCTTCACTTTTACTGAGGATAGCTTTGAAGGAAAAAAAAAGTGAATCTTTTAGAGGCATTACTAAAAACAAGCCAAAACACAATTACCAAGGCAGGAAATTTTCATTCATCTAAATATCTTAATATCTAAAACCAAAAAACTAATTGGAAAATCATTCAATTTCTGTCACCCTTAGTTGGAAAGGCCCATACAATTCTCTGCATATATTGAGATTTCTACCCTTTTGTAGTAGTAGTTCCTAGCTTTGAGAAAACAAAGGCTTGATCAGGGTAGAATGAGACTAAAGAAGAAGAGCTCAGTATGTACTGAGTTGATAAATGATAAAATACTTGAGAGTAAATGCGAATTTCTCCCATTCAAATGTTCTCTAAATCTACGCTTCCTTTTCTAGAAAGTCTAAAAAAGTGATTTTTGGTTTAAGAACTCCTTGCTATGTTCCCTCCAGACTTATAATAAATTCAAACTTCTCCACAGGTTCTCAAAGACCTTGCATGAACCTACCTTAACTTCCCCCTCCAACTTTAATACTCTCCCCATTCACCAGTATGGTTGCATTCTCACCATCTTTCAGTACCTTGAAAGCACGAAGCTGTTTCCACATTAGAACTTGCACACTTGCTTTGCTTACTCCCTATTCCAGTCTCAAATACCACTGTTTCAAAGAGATCTTCTGAACCCCAAATCTAAATTATGCTATTTTTTCACAGTACCCAGTTCTTTCAATTCATAGTTAAAAACTGTGATTCCCCACCATATATTCATCTGTGGACTCACTTGATTAATGCCTACTGTCTTTACTAAACTTAAAGCTCCCTGAGGTCAATAACAATTTCTTCAGCATTTGTACAAGTAGCATCTGACCAATACTCTTTTAACTACATTAAAGAATGGCAGTTAAAAAAACAGGCCATTAAGATGAGAGTAATACCCACACATACAACTTACTAATTTGCTAGAAATCTGTTTACTTGGTTACTGCCTATTAACTGTAACATATAAAACCAATTCTTGCTTGGAGTGGTGGTGCATGCCTGTAATCCCAGCGGCTCAGAAAACTGAAGCAGGAGGACAGCAAGTTCAAAGCCAGCCTCAGCAAAAGCAAGGTGCCAAGCAACTCAGTGAGACCCTGTCTCTAATAAAACACAAAATAGGGCTGGGATGTGGCTCAGTGGCTGAGTGCCCTTGAGTTCAATTCCTAGTACCCCTGCCCCCCACCAAAAAAAAAAAAAAAAAAAAAATCCTGATTTTAGAGCACTTGGTCCTCGTATATTATTTTGATGAGATAATTTAAGTCTTGTATTGGCAAAAACTAACCATTCTTAAATGTCTGAACATTTCTTTTTCAGATGATGTAATAAGATTCTTGCAATTCTTGTGCTATTGGAAAGGACTTCATTAGTGAAAAATTCATTTTTAAACGATTGTGCATTAAAAAAAATGAATATTTTGTTCCTGTAGTTTCAGGTACAGCCTAGGTTCTTAAGTAATGTGATACTTTTAATTGATGCCCTAACTACCACAAAAGAACAATTCAGGCTTAGAAGTAACTTTCCTTACCATCTATTAGGGTGGTCAACTACAGGTGCTGAAGACCTCAGGCAGTAAAACATTCTTAGGGTCAAGTCTGAGACACTTAAGAGATAGCAAGAACTCTACGTTTTCCCCCTTCTTTTCCACCCTCAGCACAACACAGGAGATACTAGCCTGTGTTCTGCTATTTCCTCCTTCTTAGGACTTACAGGAAGCAAATGTTGGTATTTACAGTAGCTAAGTGCTCCTGAACATTGAATGTTAAGGCAAGGGCTCTACTATTGAGCTACAACCCCAGTCTCACTCTCAATTACTTCCAGTGCCATCTTAACTAGCAGAAGCAGAATTTAAGACTAATTATATATATATATATTATATTATATATATATATAATTAGTCTTAATATTTATATATAAATATACATATATATTTTTTATATTCACACACATACACACATACCACACACTCTGCAAGAGCTCTATTTCTTTGGGAGGTTGAGGCAAGAGGATTCCAAGTTCAAAGCCAGCCTCAGCAACTTAGGGAGACTCTGTTTAAAAATTTTAAAAATTAAAAAACTAAAAGGAGAGATGGGGGGCAGGTGGGTGGGATGTAGCTGAATGCCCCTGGGTTCATTCCCAGGCACCAAAAAACAAAACAAAACAAAACAAAACACATATTTCTCAGAACTGCTTCAGTTGTCACTTCATTAGTTTCTTACCAGTTTGGCAATGAGTAGAATCCTCAAAAATCAATCTGGAACAAAATGAAATATGAAAAAAATTTACAAAATGAGGGAAATACAATAATTTTTTGAACACAATAAAATGTTCAGCCATAACTATTTTGTTTTAAAAAAGTAATAATATACCATATTTTTGTAGATAAACTTGCCATTTCATGACTATTTCTTGGAAACAAAGGTCCAAGATCTGGTGCTAGCTAGTCTATGTTAATGTTTTCATGATTCTTTGGCAAAATGAAAACAATTTTGGACAAATTAAATGTATTAAATTAATTTTAATCTATTTCTACTGAAGGGAATAGAAGGGATGCCTTTTGTTCACATTATATTCTTTCTACTTTGCTAATGCTAAAGTGTATTTTTCATGAAAAATGAAACCTTTGTAAAAAATAAACAACGGTAATAGATGTCAAGTTTCATTTCTTTTAAGTGATTTCTACCAGACAAAACTTAAATTAGCTTTCTCCCACCTTTTTTGAAATCTAACTGGTTCCAAGACATTAGGTTTTAAAACTAACTGGGTTTGGAGCTAGACATAAATTCATTCAAATCACAATTTAGTTATAAGACTTCAGACAAACTCCTTCTCTGGGTCTCAATTTTCTCAACTGTAAACTCTACAGAGTTGCTGGGAAGATTAAATGAGATAAGCTTTTAAGTTCTGCACAGGCTACATACAGAAAAAAAAAAAAAAAGTTCTTTTATTTGGCAGATATTATTTTATCTTTTTCTGGGCCCTAAAAATCCAAATCCGGATTGTCTTTTCAGTCCTGGGGAAAAGTCTCACATGCTTTTACCAATCCCAATACACATATTCTGGAGGATTCCATTACAGCGAATATCTTCAGAGACCTAATAACTAAACAGTTATTCTATCAATAGACCTATTTCCTGTATCTTCAGTCTCTCCTCCTCTAGTTTCACCACTTCTGTTTATATTGAAGACTTTCCATTTAAAAAAAAAAAAACTGTGTGTATATATAAGTAGATAAACAGATGTATGCCTACATATCTGTATCTAGAGTTTATCTCATATATCTCAAAACATCCTTTAGAATCAAATTACTTTACCTCTCCATTTCAGTTACTCCATCAGGCTCAAAATGTGTTCTGGTCCAGTGTCTATCCTTACTTGCTCATCATTTAGACTCTCTGACAACCTCTTATAATTTCAAAATACATTGAGTTCTGTGCAACTTTTACTTTATGGCATTTAACACCACTTTCCTTCATTAAGCATTAAAACTAATGTTCAAACTTGGTTTCTTGGTTGCCTCAATCAAAAATTCCATTTTAAACAGATTGGTATTCTTTTGTCTTTTTATGCCAGTCAAACCCAGAGCTTTAATTACCACTTCCACACTACTAACTCCTACATCTAAAGATTGCAATGATGTCCCTTCAACTTCAGACCCCGGACATCTCAGTCCGTAACCCACTACCCTCCCCGTCCTTAAACCAAGGCCTGTTTTGGGGGGGTGGGGAGTGACTGGGCATTGAACCTAGGGATGCTTAACCACTGAGCCACATCCTTAGCCCTTTTTATTTTGAGACAGGGTCTTACTAAATTGTTCAGGGCCATGCTAATTTGTTTAGGCTGGCTCTGAACTTCCATCACACCTGCCTCAGCCTCCCCAGTTGCTGGGATTACAGGCATGTGCCACCATGCTTGGCTGAAGGCTCATTTCCTAGGTATTCCTTTCCAATTCTCTCAACCACATTTCTGCTCAACCAGTTTTCATTGAGATCACTCACTGACTAATCACTCACTGACTAATATCTACCTCATACTCTTCTAATCCATACTCTACATTACTGCAATGTGATGTCACTTTCCTGTTTAAACTCTTTGGATGGGCCTTACAAGCCCTGTTGAATAAGCATAAATTTGTTAGCATGCCATATATGATTCCCTCCTACCTCCTGTTCCTGTTTTCTATCTTAGTTTTGAACACTTCTCCATTTATTCTACTGAACATACTGTGTTCTTTTCCACTTCTATACTTTTGCACATACTGCTAATTCACTGTTGGTAAAATCCTCCAACTCATCATTCCCCTTTCAAAAAACAAAACAAAACAAAAATCAAACAATTTTTGAATTTATGTGTAGCTCCAAACCCAGTTAGTTTTAAAACCTAATGTCTTAGAACCAGTTAGATTTCAAAAAAGGTGGGAGAAAGCTAACTTAACATTTATTTAACCCTCTGTTAAAGTTTAATTTCTTCCTCTAGGGAAAATAAAAATCTCCTCTGAACCATGCCTATGCTGACTGATTTAGATAATCTCTTCAGATATTTTTATGTTTGGGATTGTGTATTTATGTTATGTCTTTCTTAGGGATCCTAACAGATAAAAAATTGAAAAACACTGCCCTAGGGATTATATCAGAATGTCCTTTATTAATGCATGCCCTCCACACTGCATTATTTTACTGCCCTAAATCTTTAATTAATAAAAGTAACATTGAGGTCTGTTAAAAAGCTGTGTAAGGTAGCATCAACCCAGCTACCTAGGTGGCTGAAACAAGAAGACTGTTTGAGCACAGGAATTCAAAGAGAGCCTGGGTAACATAGAAAGGACCCATCTCCAAACAAAAAACAAAACCCCAAATGTAACCAGATGTTGCATTTGACAACCCAAGTCACTGAATAGTTTTTCTCCCCATAACCAATAAGCAGAGAATAATTTTTTTCTTTGGGGGTTGCAGATGTTAGAGGGTAAAAAATTATCAGCATACTAAGCAGGATACTAATCGAAAACAAAATATCTAGGTCAAAATCTGCAGGTGGTATTTTTTTGAACAGTTTATTATAAGGAGTATGTCAACTAATTTTAATTTTTAAAACACACAAAGAACAATCCAAACTCAGAATCCAAACAAGTTTGCTGTAATTGATAGCAGTCATAATAAAAAGAATTTCTTTCACTGCATGTAGATTTTTAAGAGAAAAGGCTTGACAATTGACTACTGACAATTCTAATACTACCTCTAAAACACTGGGGAAAGCTTCATGGGAAAACTGAAAACAAAACCACAACTAGAATATCCATTTCATGTTTCCTAATGATTTTTCCAAAGGTTATGACAAAACAATATAACATAAGCTGTGTTTTTACTTTTATGCCTTAAAGAGTCAATTTTAGCACTACTGTAGAAAGTACAAAAGCAACATAGAGGAAATGTAACCAAATATAATCAGATTCAATCCTAATTTGCTTTGATTTTCAAGTAGCTTCAATTCCTTCATGTACAAAGATATATGTAATTAATAAATGTGCTAATACTTACAATACAATCTGAAGCTCTGGTGTAAGGACACTATAAATATAAAACACTTGCTTGACAAATCTGCACAAGATGATTTTTCTAATGAAAAGGTTAAAAATGCTTAAAAAGTAAAAAAAAAATTAAAAAAAGAATATATGCTAATATCATATTACTGCACAGACTAGTTTGACCCATCAATATTTTAGAATGGGTGAGATAAACTTATCACAAATGATGGCACAGATAATTATGAGAATATATACTAAGAAAATAAAGTAAAAAGTGGTATACGAGAACAAAGTGGCGGGGGTGGAAGGTGGCCCTTTCACTTGTTATCTCTTAATCTTACTAATACTGTTCTCAGGCTATCATCCCTTTGCACATAAGGAAATTAAGCCTTTGGGTTGTTATTAACTTGTCTGAGTTAACACAACTTGTAAGTGGGAGGGACATAACACAGGTTTAACTTAAAGACTGTCTTCTGTCCACTGTTCCTGGATTTGGCTAATGTCTGCCCAGCTACAATTTCCCTGACTGCACATCATTGCTCATTTTTTCATTCTCCCCTATTCATTGAGGTCTAACATGATCACCCTATTGAACAAGTCAAATCAAAAGTGACTGGTACATACATCATAGACACTGGCCCATTTTTCCTTTCGCATTTTTAAATGTTAGCTGTATGTAAAAACTAGTTTAGTCATTTTTACTTTTATCTCCTTAGAAAACAAAAAGGTCTTATATCTAAGTCAAATTTACATATAAAATGTATTCTAAAATTTGAAATAATTGAAATAAAAATTAAGTTTGAAATTATGATTGTAATTTTAAAAAATTCTAGCCAAAATGAAAAGAAACTGCAATGTGTAGATTGCAGTGATTAGTATTTAAAAGAACCTGCCATGTTCCATGACTTTTAGAAGCTGAATGTGAGCTATAGATGAAACCTAAGAATCAAACAGTACAGCTTCATTATCCTTGATCTAAAATGTGTGGGATCAGAAGTCATTCCAATTTGGAATATCTGTGTGGCATTATCAGTTGAGCATCCTTAATCTGAAAAATCAGAAATCCTTAACTGCTCAGATTTTTGTGATACCCATGGTCAGCGTATATTTTGAAGCAATGGTTTGGGGTGGGGAGAGGAGAGAGTTAGAATGACAGAGTTGCAAAGTTTTAACTTTTAAATTAAAGGGATATTAAAAACTAAATACAGTTATTACCACCATAATTTTATCATGGCATATTAACAAAAAAAAGACAATTTCAGAGAAAAAAAGAGTTAATTTTATTTAGCAAACTGAATTCACAAGCACATCAGTATATAAAATAGCTCCATGTAAATTTAAGTTCTAAATGTGAATAAATAAAATTGTTAAGGTTTTATTTAGAAAAAAGGACAAATCATAAAATGATAAATGTGGCATTAAAAATCTTTTAGTCACTAGAAGATACCATATTTAAAGTAAAAAAGACAATCCCCAAACTGGAAGAACAGATCTTTAGAGCCTGCCAAGTACTGTTATATAGAAAATAGAAAAATTATTACAATTTAATAAGAAAAGGTAACCCTGAGCAGGCAATTTATAGAAAAAGAAAATGAATGGCCAACAAATAAGTGAAAGTTTTAGCAACTACACAAGTTATTGGGTGATGCAAATAAAAACTGCCACGATGTGCCATTTCATACTCCTTAGAATGGCAAAAGTTAGGCCTGAAGTATTTGTAAGGCAGAGAACACATCTCTTGTCCACAATCACTTTGGAAGAAAACTGGCAGTTATCTTAAAAAGTGGAATAAGCTCATACCTGGTGTCTAACAGACGACTACCAGATTTATATTCCAGAGTCATCTTTCTCAATTACAGCTTTCTGGTTGTTTTAATGAATAGGGGTGCTACAAAATTAGAAGTCAAAGAGCCAGGCACTCTTCTTGCATAAAGATAATGCTGCTCTGTGTCCCATGACTTTTAACTATTCTACAGACTTTCAGAGAGGGGTTGAGGGAGAGGAAAAACAACAAGAACCCTAAAGTCAGATATTTCTCAACAGGACTTGCAACCAACAGGTGATGATTTTAAAGAATTCAATTACTGTGTTAAAAAGATTCACTTTCTTTGATTCAACTTTACTGAAAATAGTTTTAGAAAATCATTTTTCACCAACAGTGCTGCTTTTGGTATCTGAATGCCCAATTCAATATAACAACTAAAATATGCACTGGTAGCTGTTGTATTGACAGTGTTACTATCCATTGATGCAAAGTACCCAAAACTTCTAGTAGTGCTTCTAATTTAATGCATACACAAATGACCTGAGAATCTTATTAACCTACAGCACCTGAATCAGCAGCATAGGATCTGAGATTCTACTCTTCTAACAGGCTGTCAGGTCTTAGCATCACACAGCTAAAACTTGAGTATAGTTGAACTGAATGAAGCATTTGCACAGTGAAATACATTAATTAATGTATTGTAATTAACTGCTTATATGTTAGAGAGGACATTGTTGGTATAACACTTGAGAGACTGGGTTTGATACCCAGCACTACATAAAAAAATAAACAAAAGGTATTGTGTCCATCTATAACTAAAAATACTTGATAAAATTAGATGTAGGGTCAAAAATATAAAGAGATAGTTTGGGAAAAGTGTTATTAGGTAATTTCATTGTTGTGAGAATGTCAGCATATACTTAAAACATGGCTAAGATGTCACTAGGTGATTCAATTTTATGAGATCACTATTGATTTTGCTGTCCATTATTGACCAAAATATTATGTGGTACATGACTGTATACAAGAATATTCCTTAATTCTTGAATAGCAAACAATTGAGAAGCAACTAAAATGATCAACTACAGAAAGCTGGTATAGTCACATAATGGAGTACATACCGTTTTAGCAATAAAAATATACTAGAGCTATCTGAATAAAAAAATAAATCCTGGCCTAATGACAAAAAAGCAAACTACATAAAGATATAAACATTATATTTAAATAGTTTTTTGTTGTTGTTGTTTTGAGATTGGATCTATGTTATCCAGGCTGGTCAAAATCCTTAACTGATTTTCTGCCTTAGTCTCCTGAATGCTGAAACTATAGGCGTATACCACCACACTCAGCCTAAATCATTTTAAAACAATCAAAAACAAAAGTAATGTTCTGGAATATAAAAGTAGATAGTTAAGTATAAACAAGTAGATAGGAAGGATGGATGTTAATTAAGTTAGTGGCTGGGGTGAAGAGAATAAAATTTAAGAGAATTTACAAGGAAAATTGTCTCATTTTGATTTGTAGCTTTATTTCTTCAATTGAGTGATAGGTAAATGGAGAATCATTATATTGTGGGTCATCAATAGTTATATTGCTTTATTATTTCTCAGTTCACCTGGATTGAAAATGTTGGGCCTATATGTGTTGCGAAAACACTGCTCTAAAGCGTAGCATTCAGGACTAAAGGTCAGAAGACAGACATTCAAGTCTCAATTCTGCATCTCATTAATTGTTTAGCTTTAGGTAATTCAAGTAATTCTTTTCTTTAGTTTTTACTCGTTTCACCTCTAAAAAATAAAATTTAAAAAAGCCATAAAACCACTTTTCCACTCCACCTCAGAAGATTGGGTTTCAGAGACAAACAGTGCAATGCATGAGAGAGTAGGAAAAGTGGGAGTAATTCTGAGAATTAAAAGAAAAACCTTGGTTAGACAAGAAATAAAATCTATCAGCAAATAAACCAATCAAGTCAATGAACTATTTTTTTGTTATCACTGATTCTAAGGATATGACACCAATACTAACATGGAAGAAATTTTGAGTTTATCAGTTGGTAATTTTAAACAGAATATAATGTCACACACTTAGAGTAACTGTTGCTTATAAAGTTCTCATTGCCTTTTCTATAAAGTGAGCAGGTGGCACATTTTTATTAGCTCTATATTACAGATGGAGAAACTGACTCAGATGTGAGATAGCACTGCCTGGAGTTGTATACCAATTCAGTAACAGAACTTGGAACAGATACCACTTGCCTAGTTCTGTGTTCACAAAGCTAACTAAAAAAAAAAAAAAAAAAAAAAAAAAAAAAAAAAAAAAAATTGTTAGGATGCTGTATAGTTATTGTCCCAAGAAATAAAACATTCTTTGTCAACTATCATTTCATACACATTTCAAAATGGGCAAAGATACTCAAGGAAACAAAACACATATCAACTAGAGGACTGAACACAAAGAGACAAAATTAAAACCACCTAGACTGCTGAAAATCTAATCCTATCCTTGCCAATTAACCTTATTAATGCTAGAGTACGAGAAAAGAGAGGACAAAATGTGGGTGAGAGAGCTTTTCACTTCCTCCTGGATCTCAAATAAGATATCAAATATGACACAAAAAAGAATTTGTATCTTTAGAAGTTTAACACACTTAACTTCGCTGAAGTAAGGCCACTACCACTTCTTCCAAAAAATTTCTCCAACAAGCATGAAATTAGGCAGTCTTAGATTACTGAGTACTAGCAATCCTGGTAATTATCAAAATAATGTCTTGATTGTGACTATTATCCGAGTTCCTAAGATAAACATACGAAGAGACTAATTCTTAATGGAGAAAAGTCCATTATTGCAAACCTTCCTGTCAATGTAAACATATTAATTTTATTACATGTTCTAACTTTAGAGTCCAAACGTAGTAGTTTCAAATGCTGACACAAGACATCCAAAATCCTATTTATCGAATACTTAAAAAAGCCAATGAAGCATTATACGTTACAGAAAGTGTTAGAGGAATACCTTTCAGAAACTAAATAGCTAAAATTTAAAGGTCACCCTCTCTATATTCCGTTATTCACCCTTTGATTACCTAATGTACCTTACACTGATTTAAAGCATCAGGTTCAAAGAATTTGGTTCTGCCAAAGGCAGAAATCTCACACTGGATCAACATTTTTTTAAAAAAAAAAAAACAAGAAGCCGAGTTCTATTAGAGCCTCTCTACGAACATCCTCCACACAATACAATCCACAACTTTCTTGTTTCAGGGGTAAAATAAAATTTCAAACCCAAACTCTTAATTTTCCAATTCAAAGTTGATCCCTGATGAGCATATCCTAGAGCAGATGAAAGTTCAACTATCTAAAGAAGAACCCTGCGACGGCCCGGCCAGAATACACAAATCACCAAGCTCGGCGCAGATTCAATCTAAAATCGAGGCTGGCACCATGAGGACCTTGAGTAGAAAGCTGCTAGGCACCCGCGAATCTCAGAGAGCGAAGGAGAGGAATGTAAACCCGACCCCATCTTTCGGTCCACTGGGAGAAAAGCAAAGGAAGTGAAACAAGACCCTTCCCCGCTGGGGAGGACCCAAGACCTTCCCGGGACGTCCGTCTCTCCCTCACCCCTAGACTCCAGCAGCTCCGCGGAACGCAAGGACCCTCCCACCTACCCCTTCACCAATACACCAGAGTCCTCTTCAATACACCGACCCGACCGGGAGTAGGTCTCCGGCCTTTGCCGGCGCGGAGAGGCATCTCGGTCGCCAACAACAAAGACGCCTCCCGCTCCCCTCCCCCGCCGGCCCCGGCCCGTCCCTCCCGCGCTGCGGCTCCCGGCCTAGCGCCCCCTCCCCGAGCCCGGCCGCAGCCGCAGCGCGTCCCATCCGCGGCCCCACGCACCTGCACAGAGGCGGCCACGGCCGAGATGCCGAGCAGAGGGGGTCGGGAGAGAACGACTGCGACGCGTTGTCCTCCACGAGGCGCGACCCGCGCTCCGGCCACCGGACTCTCCCAGTCCGCGGACGGGCCCAGGCGAGGAGGGGGCACGAGGGCTGCAGTCCCCGGAGCCGGGACGAAGGACCGCGGGGTCTGAGGGAGCCCCGAGTCTCGCCTCGCGCCGGTTCTTCTCCACACAAGCTCGCGTTCTGCTGACTAACGGCCCCGGCTCGAGGAGCTGGAGCGGCGGCCGCCGGCGCCGGCTGCTCTCGGGCCTCACGTCTCGAGCGGCCGTGGTCGCAGACGCTGCCACCGCCTCCTTTTCTGGCACTGTAGACAACACCCAGTCCCAGCCAGGTCTTTCTTCTCTTCAATTCTCCTTTCTTTCTCCTCCTCAGCCCGCCAGGCGCTGGGCTTGCTCTTGTAGCGGGAAAGACACTGGATAGGAACGGAGGGGGGTAGCCGAGCCCTTTCTACACCAAGAGTTGGTCACTGACTGGAGGAAGGTGCCAAGCTGACCCGGGCTCCAGCCTGCGATCGGGTGTGGGGAGGGACGAAGCCCTTCCTCGCCCAATTTGCACCAATCACACGCCGCTCAGTAGAGTCAGTAGCGCAGCCGACTTCCGGAGAGGCTGAACGGATTCGGCAGGAGGCGGGGATTGCGGAAAGGAAGAGCCAATAGGAGTAGAGGAAACCCTCCCCTCTGCCGTGATGGACTGCCGCATTCGGGTCAATGGGAGAATGCTCATTTCGAAGAAAGTGGGACTTGTTCACCCGGTTAGAGGCAAGGGTTGCGCGGGCGGGGGGTTCGGGGGCGCTGGTAGAGGCTGAGCCTTGTGGAGTTTCCTGCACCAAGTGCTGGGAGGGCAAGAGATGTCCTTTCACCACCACGGGGAGTCACGTGTGCCGACTGGGGGCGGAAAGACTGGATAAGTTCCTTCCGGGTCACGAGAGAAGCGTCAACACCTGGGGAGGAAGCTCTCTGGTCTTCCCTGCAACTTTTTAGGTACACTATACTTGAGGTGGTTGTGGTTTCGGGGATGAGTTCCCAGAAGGGCAACGTGGCTCGTTCCAGGCCTCAGAAGCATCAGAATACATTTAGCTTCAAAAATGACAAGTTCGATAAGAGTGCTCAGACCAAGGTAGGAACCTGCCTGTTGTACTAACTCTGACTCCAGGAAGAAGTGATTTATTGGAGGGGAAGTGAGGAAATCAGTGCAGTGGGCGAGAACGAGTATGGACCGCAGCCCAGGGTTAGTCTTGGCTGCAGTGCAGCCCTTTCTAAAATGTTATTCCCACGCCCTTTGTTTGACCTGGATATGTAGTCTCCTCGTAAATACATGTCACGATCGACACACTTAACTAATTGCACAGAGTGGACCGGGACCCTCGTCAAACCTAAGGTGCCAATGAGAAAATTGAGTCGTTGAACGCTCCCATCTGGATCCTTTCTCGTTTGGGGTAGGAAAACAAGGATTATGGCACGAGTGTCTCTTTCAAAATTTGCACCAAGTTTATGCAAGCAATAGCCTCAGTGTCCTCACCAACGTAATGGGAATTTCTCTTTTTCTTAAGATTGTTTTGAAGAGCAAATTATTTGATTTGTGTAAAACTGGTAGCTTTGGTCTTAATAAAGTCTTTTACTTCTTTAGCAGAACTTCTGTAAACTGGTAGAAAATTCAGACTGTTTCGATAAGCCAGAGAAATTGGGTTGTATGTAACTACTAATTTACTGTGGTTATCTCTTCCTGCACCCTTAGCCCTATGGAAAGGACAAAATTGACGACACAAGGGCATATTAGAGGCCAACATTACATCAGATAAACTTGATATTTAAACTGGAATTCAAATGTATTAGGTTTGAGACTTGAATTATTTAATGTTTATCTGAGCTTTAATGTTGTCTCAAGTGAGAAATCTCGAAGGATTGTTGTAATGCTAAACTAAATGATCATAATGGGTGTTCAGTAAGTAATTAGTTGAGTGAGAAAGCAAAGTCATCTGTTTATAGTAACCTATAGTCTTATTTTGTTTCCTCTGCCTCTTCATTTACTGTACAAATATTTATTTATTTTTATTTTTTATTTATTTATTTATTTTTTTAGAGAGGGTGAGAGAGGAGAGAGAGAGAGAGAGAGAATTTTTTTTTTTAATATTTATTTTTTAGTTCTCGGCGGACACAACATCTTTGTTGGTATGTGGTGCTGAGGATCCAACCCGGGCCGCACGCTTGCCAGGCGAGCGCGCTACCGCTTGAGCCACATCCCCAGCCCCTGTACAAATATTTAATGAGCACCTTCCATGTGCAAGGCCCTATGCTCCTGGTTGTGCAGTATTCACAAGTGTTGACTCTTTATAGAACTTAAGAGTTTTCTGCATAATATGGGCAATAATTAAGACAAGATATATGTCATTACAAATTGTGATACATATTGGTGAAGTGTAAGACAGTTTAGTAAATTGTCCTCTTCTTTCTCCCACTTAAATTGAGCAAATTTTCAGAAAGAAAATCATAAACAGTATTTGGAAAGATTTTTCCAAGACTGTGCCAATTATCAATAGGTTACACCAGAATAAAAAAGCTGCATTAGCCAGGAGTGGTGGTGCAAGCCTGTAATTCCAGAGACTCAGGAGGCTGAGGCAGGAGGATCCGGAGTTCAAAACCAGCCTCAGCAACTTGGTGAGGCATTAAGCAACTCATTGAGACCCTGTCTCTAAATTAAATACAAAAAAGGACTGGGGATGTGGCTCAGTGGATGAGTTCCCCTGAGTTCAATCCCCAGTACCAAAAAAATAAAAATAAATAAGAAAGAAAAAAGAAAAAGCTGCACTATACCAAAAGATGTCTACAAGGATCATAAAATCATAGGCAATATTTGGAAATATTTTTCCAACACTGTGCCAATTATCAATAGGTTACACCTATTGTATATTTTATTTAACCCTATATCCCCAGCATCTAGTAGACTGTGGCTGGTACCAGACACTAGATGTGGAATAAATGCATGGATACAAAAATTTCACTGCAGCCTTTTAAAAGGCACAGTAAAAAATTGAAAAGAACTCAAATGTTGTGCATGATACTTCTCTTTTATTCTCCTCTGCCAAGTGATTTGTCTGTCAGGACTTAACTGAAATTAGAAGTTGGGTAATGATAGATGTTTTTTGGGGGGAAGTATATCCAGATAAAGCACCCATTCTCATACGTAAATATATTCTAGAAAAAGAGAGAAATTTTGTTGTGGCACTTCAAATGAACAAATTTGTACCAAAGGGTCAGAGTAAGAAAGATAAATTTCAGCTTAGTATGAGGAAATTATCTAACAGTAAAGTAGCAGTCGCCTTTTGTAATCTCCTGTCACGGGAGTTATTTTAAAAAGGCCCTGCCGCTGTGGTCATTGGTCAGCAGGGTGCAAGTGGTGGTTGGGAAGGGTGAAAAAGGGGATACGTTTAAATTTGGTAATAAAATGTCAATTCTGTCAAGTTAGCCTTGTTTCCTCTACTGGAGAGATAATGATACGTAGTGAATTTTGAACTAAGAGAAAAGACCTTTTTAGCTCCAGGTCTATCATTTGTTTTGTTATGTCAGGCAATTTGCCTATAGCTTTTAATCTATAATTCTGGGTTATTAAAATATTTTGTCTTACTTTCCTCTCAGGATCACTGTGAGGATCATTTCAAAAATTTTTTTAAAGAAATAGGGATATGAATCTGCACTAAGCATAAAGCAAATGATAATTTATTTTGATCTGTAATTGCTTAAAGCCTAAAAAATTTTAATTAGAAAAGAACTTCAAAATTGTTGAAGAATGTGGAAACAGTAGAGAAGTATAAAAATCATGAAAGTGAAAATTGCTGTTCCCAGCCCTAGTCCTGTTTAGGTTTAATCACTGTTAAGTTTCTTGTGAGTGTTTCTAGACATCTATGTACATCTGTAGTGTGTACATCTAAGTGTGTATGCAATAAAGTATGTTTTCTTTCTCATATAGCAAAGTGGGTGTATCAGAGCATGGAGATTAAGTTCTTTGTTTTTAATGGGTGAATAATGTAATATAAACAGGAATTTACTTAATTACTTTTCTGTTAATAAACATTTGAGTTCCTTTTATTTTTTTATTGTGGCTTTTAAAAGGTTGCAGTGAAATTTTTGTATCCATGCATTTATTCCACATCTAGTGTCTGGTACCAGCCATAGTCTACTAGATGCTGGGGATATAGGGTTAAGTAAAATACACAGTCACTACCATAATTGAAGCTTATAATTTGGTGGGACAGGTGACAGACATTAGTCAAATAATCTTTCAAGTATGCTAATACCAATAGCAGTAAGAATTATGAAGGAAAAGTCTAAGGAGCCAAAGAGTATATAGCAGGATTAAGTTTGGAGTGTTTAGGAAGGTTCTTCTGAGATTGGAAGTATAGATAATATTTAACTGAATGAAATGGGAAGAGCATATGTCATCCTCTGGAGGCTGCTGTTTGTTTTATATGAATAGTCAGCATTGTTTTTAACTAGTATTTCCCAAAGTGTATTTTTTTAGATCCCCAGAGACATGAGATTTTTGTAATAGGGAAATAGTAAATGTCATTACTTTGGAAATGCTATATGCTAGATTTCACTATGGGGACAGGAATAGTGTACATTGGCATGAACAACTGAGATGTTCTGCAGTTTTTTAGAAAATTAAGCTAAAACTTGCTTGGCTATGAACTCTAGTGTACAGAATACTTGCTGAATTAATTTATTGTGGAACACACTCATTTTGGAAACTGATCTTCACCTTGCTATGAAGATAGAAAGTGAAAGTCTGACTATACTCTAGCTTTGGAAATATAGTGATATTAATGATAGCTAATATTTGTGTACTTAAGTGTGTTATGCACTAAGCCAACCTGCTACACAAGATCTAATCTTCAAAATAACACTAGGATAGATGCCATAATTATCCTATATCACATACTGGGAAACTAGTGCTTAGGGGAGTGAATTATGCACCGAAAGTTACATAAATTATCAGGTAGCTGTCCATTGGTGAGGTGGAGTCTGTTTGAGGAGACCTTAAAGGGCAAGTAATTGAAAAGCCCTCTATTATATAAGTGTGTATGGTTGTCTTTTTCTGTATTTTTGTGTGCAGTAGAGGCCTTGTGACTGAGGTCAGGACAAAGATGTGTGAACTTTATTGCTGCTCCTTCTGTTATACTTTGAATATGGTTTGTTCTGCAGAGGTTTGTGTGCTAACCACTTGGTCCTCAATGTTGTAGTGTTGAAAGGTGGTGGAACTTTTAAACGATGGGTCCCAGTGGAAGGTGATTAAGTACTTAGGAAGGTGTTGATCTCAGAAGCGATTGTTGGTCTTGTGCAGTGAGTGAGTTTTCATAATAGTTGAGTTCTTATAAAGTAAGACTGTGCTATGTGCTTGGCCACCTCTGCCTGTGGCTGTTTCCCTTTTTGCCCCTCTGCCATGTTGTAGTGCAACAAAGGGAACCTTCAACAGAGGTGGAATAGATGGGGCCTCCAGATCTTGGACTTTGAGTCTCCAAGACTGTGAGCTAAATAGACCTCTTTTCTTTATAAAGTACCCAGCCTGAGGTGTTTTGTTATGGAAACAGAAAATGGACAGAACACTGCTTGTTTGTAATGTTTAAAGGAAAGAGTCTCTCCTCATTGAATGTGGTTTCTGGAGTATCATATGCAGGTTGGGGTGGGTCTCACCTAATAAGCCAGGCTTTCTAGTTAAGATTCCTTTTGCTCACTTAACATAAAAGAAGATGCTAAATCAGTCTAATCCCTCAGCTTCTGGTTTGCTTCAGACAAAAAGTTGTCTTAAGTTTAAGCAACACAATTATACTTATTCAGCAGAATAGGAGTTTATGTTTACAAGGTCCTTTATTTGCAGTAGCCAAAATGGGGAAAGCCCCCAAATATTCATTATCAGGAGCTATATAAGCATATTATGGCAGATACATACCTTGGAGTATTTTTTCTTTTTCTTTTTTGATGGTACTGAAGATTGAACTCAGGGATGCACTACAACTGAGTTATACCCCTAGCCTTTTTATTTTCTATTTTGAGATAGGCTCTTGCTAAATTGCTAGACTGGCCTCCTGCCTCAGCCTCCTGTACTCTGCTATTTTCTAAAAAAGAACTACTGATACATACAAACTGTGAATGAATATCAAAAACATTATGTGGAGGGAAAAATAAAAAAGAACATTCTGTATGATACCGTATGTGGAAATCTAAACTGCAATTGCCTTGAGTGGTAGGGGGATTGACTAGAATAGGCATGTTCTGGGGTAGTGGATGGGTGAAGATCACAAAGTGAAAACATTTATCACATCTGACTGAATTGTACAGTTCAGTCTGCATATGCCACTCATGTCAATTTTGCCTCAATTAAAGATAGGTATTAGTTGGGCATGATAGCACATGCCTATAATCCTAGCAATTCAGAAGACTGAGGTAGAAGGATCCCAAGTTGGAAGCCAGTCCTCAGCAACTTAGGTCCTTAGTAGGTTAGCAACACTCTATCTCAAAAAAAAAAAAAAAGAAAAAAAGATTTGGTGTAACTCAGTGGTAAATTGCCCCTGTGATCAATCCCTCATACCAAAAAATAGGTATTTCAGCAAAAGAACTGAGTTTGCTTTTTGTTTAGGGAAAGTTATAGGAACACTACCTTATCAGTCCTTTTGAAAAAGAAAACATTTTTTCTTCAGGAGTATAACAAAAACAAGTTAAGACTGTTAACAGGTATTGAATATCTTAGCTAATCACAAATAACAATTCTACTAATTGTCTTTCAGTTTTTTCTATTCATAAAGTTTTATCTACAAACTCTAATGATACTTGAGTTTGTCTCTCTGTAAAAGTACAGATAATAATTACAGAGTTGATTTTGTACATTAAGTTACTGAGATTGGATTCTGTTTTTTTTTAATCTTACTCTAAGATAGTTTTAATCCTAATTTAGTTGGCCATGGTACCTGACACTGTAAAATGAATGAATATATGCCTGTAATCACAGCAGCTTGGGAGGCTGAGCCAGGAGGATATCAAGTTCAAGGCCAGCCTCAACAACTCATCCAGGCCCTAAGCAACTTAGTGAGATGCTTTCTCAAAATTAAAAAAAAAAAAAAAAAAAAAAAATGAGGGAGGACAGGCTGGGGATGTAGCAGAATAATAAAGCGACCCTGGGTTATATCTCTAGTACCAAAATAAATAAATGAAATGAATAAAACTTTGCTGTGTAAAAACCTCTATATTATTGAAAAGGTTCTTTTTAATCCAGGTACTTTGGAATTGGATTATAGGATGTTATTGGATGTTTGTCCCATCTCCACCAGCCCAGGAATGTTAAGCTGTAGGGAATTGCCCCCAATTGGTTCAAGTAATCCTTGGTGTGAGTAACTTTAGTGTGAATGATAAAGTGCTAGTCCTGGGAATAAGTGTTATTTCTCAACCAATGGGTGTCAGCAATTAGGGGGTTAAGCCAGTGGGTTTCCATTGAGCAAAGCAGTTGAGCAGATGTAGACTCCACATTAGTTTTGAGATGACTATCTTAGGTAATCTAGAGATCATTCTAGTGATATAGAGATCAGTCTCTTTTGATATTAAATGTATCGCCTGCTTCATTGATCTGGTTTTAGATTCAGCATACCTTTTCAACTCATAAAGTGACTTAATTTATGACATGCACAGCATTGTGATATATATATATATATATATATACATATATATATATATACACATATACATATCATACCTAATGAAAGTCACAGCGCTAGTAGAACTATTTGCTTTTCCCTTGTGTCTTTTTCATTGTTTTAAGTGCTGCATTCTATACTATTCTTTACCTTTCGTTTTCTCTCCTTTCACACAAAATGATTCCTAGAGATTTCCATTTACTTTCACTCCCGACTTGCTTCTGCTTGAAGCCAGTAAAACACTTCTGCACATTTCTTGATGTTGACACCTGCTACAAACAATATAATTGTTTTTCTGCATTAATCAAATATTTTAGACACTTCCTTTTATATATAATGAATAGCAACTGAAATTAATTTGTCTTGACTTGATCTGTTGGGTTAGGTAATGGTACTATGTTCACTATTGAATTAATTATGATATTTTATAATTATCAATACTTATTTCTACATAAAGTTAAATACTACGTTGTTAGAAACAAATAAGTCTCAGAATTCTTCATCCAGGCATATTAGTTCATTGGAGAGAGGGGAAGTTATAATTTTTTATGAATTACCCACCAAAATGGTCCTTTGTCCTTTCAGAAAACACTGTGCAGAGAGTGGTGCAATTGGACACAGAACAGGACTGAGAGTTACAGTCTGGCATTTGTTATTTTAAGCCATAGGGCTCTTTCCACACCTGCAGAAGTGTTATTGTAAGGTCATAGGTAGGTGCACTGAGAATCCTGTTTGTCCTCAGAACACCCCTGCTGCTGGCTCACTTCATCCTCAATGGTCAGTTCTCTCATTTTTTTTTTTTTTTAAACAATGGCTTTTGTGAGATGAAGAAATGAGAAGGGGATAAAGCAATATAACATGCTCAAGGTTTCTTTCTCAACTTTTCCTTATCACTCTAGTCCAAGTAGCATTTAAATGTATTGAATGAAGTAAATAAATATTCTTTCTCTGAACTCCTCTGATGTGTGCAAGGCAGTGTACATAAAGGTATTTGGAATTAAGATTCTGTAGCTGCTAACTTAAGCAAAAAGGGAATTTGTTGGAACGATCCTAAGCTAGACTTATGAAGCTTACATAGGGTATTTATTTCTTTGGCTATTCCTCAGCCCCTGTAATAGAGATTGGACCCAGGGGCACTTTACCACTGAGCTACACCCCAGCACTTTTTTTTTTTTTTTTTTTTTTTTGCAAGACAGGGTCCTGCTAAGTTGCCCAGGCTGATTATCCTGTCTTAGCCTCCCAAGTCGCTGTAGTAGCAAGTTTGCATCACTCTGCCTCATTTGGCTGATTTTTTATTGTCTAAGATTTCCTAGTCAGCCATCATTACTGGGAAATCTTACCCCATCTGGATTGCACATCTCCTAATCTGATGCAATCTTCCAACCGTATGGCGCCCCTCCCTTACCCTTCCATTTGCCTTCATGAATTTATAGTTTATTGTCATAGTTTATTGAGACATATACTTAAAATTTGTTACTTTCTTGCCATACCCGATTCTTCTGGGAATACTGTTTCTGAATAGACTTCTTAGGTGATATTTTTTTGCCTCACATCTTCACCTCCTCCCAGGTGGAACCTGACTCCCAGTTGTTGTGTTAGTTCATTTCTTTTCACTCAAATACTTTAGCTCTTCTGAAATACATATCATCAGAAGAGTATCCCCTTTATCCCAGTACTAACCTTCTCATTACATGTCCTCATTAGTGACTGGCTCACTGCCTTTTCACATTTCCTGTCATCATACTTAGTAATTGCTACATACACCTGGATAATCCATCCAACATCTATCTGACCTCTCAGCTGTTAGACATCCTCCCACCTCAGAAGTCTACTCCCACAGGCAACCTCTAACCTTGTTGCTGCTGGTAACTGTTGTACTTATAAACTTAACAACAACAAAGAAGTATCACCATCTACTGGTTTGCTTATGCCTCAACTATAAATTTGTGTGTGTGTATGTGTACATATTTAAACCGCATTAGGTGCTCTTGTCCGTCAATATTTCTACTTTCCACGGTACTTCATTCATGTTCTTACTTCTAACTCAGAGTCTGGTTTCATCAATATGACTATTCTTGACAGAATTCTAAGCCTACTTAGATCTAGATTTCTATTATTTTACCACCACATCTACCAAACTACCTATACCAGTACCTATATATCCTGCCTTCCTATTACAATAGATGAAATGCCATTCCCTCCTTAAGGCCAGCCCCTTCCCTTGTACCCTGGAGTTCATCCTCTCTTGCCTATCTAAAGACTTAAAGGTGCAAAACTCCTTTGTTGTTCATATACTCTTACATAATCTTTCCATCTTTAATGACTTTATACAATTTCTTTAAAAATTTTCCTTAGAATCTATTTTTCTAGCTGCCACCCTATTTTTTTCTTCCCTTTATAGAAACGTCCCTGCTTTTCCACTTCTTTACATGCCCTCCCCATTTTTTTTCATCTCATATTGTCTTTGCACCCATCATTTCACTAAAATCACTCATGATGAGGTCATTGATGTCTGTGATATACAAGATCTTTAGTAAAAAATACTCAGTCCTTGGGCTGGGCTCAGTTGGTAGAATGCTTGCCTTGCATGCACAACACCTTGGGTCCAATCCCCAGCACCACAAAAAAACAAACAAACAAAAAAAAACAAATAAACAAAAATACTCAAACCTTTTTGCTCAGCAGTGTGAGAAGCCTTGGGTTCCATCTATAATAACACTAAACAAAACAAAATTTAGTCATTTCAGGTGAAAAAAAATATGTCAATGTAGATGCATCAATAGTAATTTAGTCCACAACTTACCATGCCATCTTTGTGCTTGTAATTCCTAGGTTTTGAACTCCAGGTCAAACTTTCTTCTGAGCTGCTAAGTATGTACTTGACCTCTGTTCTTAAGATTTCTAAAAGGGATCTCCAACATAAGATGGCAAAGAAGGAACTCTTTTTTTTCCTCTCTCAAAATTTTTCCCCCCATGTTCCGTAACTCTGTAAAGCACTCTACCATTTACTCAGTTCCTTAAACCAAAAATAAAAGTATCATCCTAGACTTTTGGCCTTTCTCACATTCCATGTTTCAGTTCATCGGCAAAATTGAACTGTTGTATTGTTGTATTGTTTTAATTATTATAGCCTTATTACTTTTGGACATTATATTGTTTATTTTATTTATAGCTCACCTTAGAATATTATAAATAAAGGAAAGGATTTTTTTTATCCACAATACCTAGGGGTTGGTACATACAAGGTATTAAGTAAGTAGTTGGTGACTGAATAAATTGAATAAATATAATTGAATTTGGGGCTGGGGATGTGGCTCAAGCAGTAGAGCGCTCACTTGGCATACGCGGGGTGCTGGGTTCGATCCTCAGCACCACATAAAAATAAAATAAAGATATTGTGTCCACCGAAAACTAAAAAATAAATATTAAAAAAATTTCTCTCTCTCTCTTTAAAAAAAATAACTGTATTTAATGCTTTGACAAGAGGAGTACCATTATAATTAAAAAATAATGGGTGAGAAAGGGAATAACATAATTATTTTCCTCAAAGAGATAGTGGAGCTTGGTGATGTGGGATCAAGGAAGAATGAACCAGATGGAAGACTGGGTGCATGTGAGTTTATATGTTGTTGATCAAAAAGTTGAATGAGTTTAGCTTAATGTGAAAACAAAGGGAAATGAAAAAGGAATTAGGTAAAATTATTATACCGGACAATCTTAGAAACAGGGCTTTTCTTCATTTATCTTTGAGGGAAGAGACACATTGAAGGTGCCTCAGAAGTATTCCATTCAAGGGAGAAAGAAAGGCAAGAATAGGCGAGTCTGTGAAGTTATCCCCTCACCCCAGTGATTATTCCAAAACAAGATTACAAATAGGCACTAATGCCTTTTGGCAAAATGAATATATTACATTATGTGGCGACAAAAGCATAAGAAGGAAATCTCTCTATTATTAACTCTCTAGGGCAATTCTAGTAGTTGAATAAGACCTTTTTACCAAAAAGGGTAATCTGGTGGATTCATATTAGGCTACAAGTGAAAATTTAGGCCATCATTCTTGTAAGTAGACACATAGTTGGTTTTGTTTTGGCTTTGGTCAGTTTACTGTGAAAAATAAAGACATTTTGAAGTATTTGCATCAGGTAGAGAAAAAAATCCTGTTCTGGTAAGATTTCAGATGTGAGGTTTTTTATTTTTTGGCCCAAAGTTATCAAGTTCTCATTCAAGACCATATCTCCTAAAGGCAACTTGGTTTGGCAGAAAGATGCTGATTTTGGAGTCAAAAGATGTAGGTCAATTTCTCTGCTATTTACTGGCTGTGTGATCTTGGACGAATATCTTAACTTTTCAGAAACTTAATGGGTTTTAACTGTATTTCAAGTGTTAAAGTTTTTGAAAATGCCCATAAGGTACCTGACGTATAGTGTTGAGCATTTTGTAAATGTCAGTTCATTCCTTTATCTTGCTAAGACGTTCATCATGCTCATGTGCTACTGCCTCAGTGATGCCTTTCCTGGTTGATCCTGGCTGGAATGTCTCTCTACTTCCCTGTGGCATTTGTTAGCCTCACCATACATAGGATGCATGTCATCTTAGTTATTAGTGTACATGTCTTGGCTTCTTTTTCTTATACACATACATAAATACTACCTACTAAAGACAGGGACTCAAAACATTTTTGAACTACTCATGGTGTATAATATATACCGTGGAGCAACGATCCTATGAGGTGGCATGAAAGTATGGAAATCGAGTAGTTCTTATTGGCATAATATAATCGATTACTGATCTGTGTTAATTCACCTATCGTTATTAGGTCACTATCATGTACCAAACACTGACAAAGATGAGTATGATATAAATTCTTCATTCAGGAATCTCATTTTAGTAGTTAATTTTAAAAGTGGAAAAAGGTAGACATAAAGCATTTTCACTTACTAAACTTTTTTATTGAAATATAACTTAAGGGAGCTGTGGCTGTGGCTCAGCGGTAGTACACTTGCCTGGCATGTGTGAGGCACTAGGTTTGATTCTCAGCACCACATATAAATAAATAAAATTAAATTTAGAAAAAAAGAAAAGAAATAGAACTTAAATTGCCGGGCACGGTCACACATGCCTGGAATCCCAGCGGCTTGGGTGGCTGAGACAGGAGAATCACAAGTTCAAACCCATCCTCAGCAACTGCGGGGTGCTAAGCAACTCAGTAAGACCCTGTCTCTAAATAAAACAGAAAATAGGCCTAGGGATGTGGCTCAGTAGTTGAGTACCCCTGAGTTCAATCCCTGGTACCAAAAAAAAAAAAAAAGAATAAAATGAAATATAACTTAAAAACATATAGAAAAGTATGTATATTATAATACAATCCAACAAATTCTCACAAATGAACACAGTCATATAACTGCCACCTAGATCCAGAGAATGCCATCACCTTCTCTTGGTCAGTATCATCTCTCTTTATCAAATATAGCCATTCTCTTCAAAAATATGAAGTATTTTAAAATAAGTCATAGCTTTTGGGGAAGAAAGGAGAGGGATATATAGGTACCTGGATGGCCAGCCTCTTTACAGAAATAATGTTAGTGAATATGGAAAAGCACCTTGATGGATCGATCATCTTTCTACTTCATATGTACAGTACAATCTCAGATAATCCTTCTTTGGACTGAAAGAAATCAGTGTGATTTGATTTTTCAACAGTCCCTGTAGGGTTTTGGGTTTCTAAAAATATCAGGTGTAAGCTTGGACTTTCCCATAGCTTTGGGCTGATTATCTCAATTCCTTCCTAATTCTCTTCTCTTTTATCTGCTTATTCATGAGGTGGAATGACAGTTTTAGAACTTAATGGAGGACATTTCCTTGATATCAAGTTTATTTCTAGTTGGAACAATTGGGTTTACATTGTAATGTTAATGTAATTATTCAAATTGTTCTTTTGCAACTAAGTCAGTAGCTTTTTTTTGGTTTGTTTCTGCAGGAGCTTTTTTGTTTGTTTGTTTCAGCAGGGTAATTAACAAGAAAGTATTTATTCTTGTAGGTAATGAAGCTATGTATGTGTAACAATTTTCAAGCTATGGTCCTTTAGCAGTAGAATTAACTTGGTGTTACTCAAACTCAGTTTTGAAGGTCATTTGAAATTATTAAGTCATTCATAACATCATGGATATGAAATATTAATTGAGTTTGGGATTATTTTACATACTTTGTTGTTCTGTAAAGATTCATATATTATTAAATGCTCAGCCCTTTCCTACCAGGTGTCTGACTTGCTTGTTTTGAAATTACTCATGTCACTGAAGTCATCGATTTGCATAATATATTTGCTAACATGATATATACTTGTGTATGTTGAATGTTCAGTAGACCATCATTAACTTTTATCGAAAGACACTATGAAACATGATATCGTGTTTCATGTGAACATCAATGACATAATAGTGCTAGATATAGTCTTCAATAAAGTTAGAATAGTACTGTGGGATAACTTGTCATGTATTATCTATATAAAAGAATATTATGGCCAGGCTCAGTGGCGCACACCTGTAGTCCCAGTGGCTCAATAGGCTGAGGCAGGGGGATCAAAAATTGAAAGCCAGCCTTAGCAATTTAGTGGGACACTGTCTCTAAATAAAATACTTAAAGGGCTGGGGATGTGGCTCAGTGGCTAAACGCCCCTGGGTTCAATACACAATGGGGAAAAAAAATAAAGAATATTATGATTGCTTTTACATATATAATATTTGAATTTATACTCATTATTGAAGTCAAAGGAGACAATGGACTAACTCCCTTGTGTACTGTGTGGCTTGGGGAGAAATGGGACAAAGAAGTAGAATTCTGTAAAACTGAACCCATATCTGAGGGGATTGTTTTAACTTAGTTGGTAGCTTATGACAAAAATCAGATCTTTTATAGGAAATAAACAAGCTATTTAAATATCTGAATGTAGAGACCCTTTAAACTGTCCTATCTTCATAGTAAAAATTCAAAGAAATTTAAGATATAAAGTAGGTAGTAATAGACTTGTTCAAATCAAGGAAGGTGAGGAAAAAATGATTAAAATAAAGAAAAAAATCATTTTCCCAAAGTTGAAGAAAATCTTAGACCCTGTCAAGTGCTTTACAGAAATATTGCAGAAAAAAACATATTACCTAGACATAACAATGTGATGTTTTTGAACTCTAATGATAGAAATTCCTACCAGCTTCCAGGAAAAAGAAAAAGATAGAGATTACCCATAGGTCACCATAACACTACAGGCATCAGATTTCTCATTTGCTACTTGTAAAAAATAGGGCAAGGTCTACAAAGTGCTATAATGGGAGCATTTTTAATTTAGAATTCTTTATAGAACTAAGTTATGGCTTTTTTTTTCCAGAACTAAAAAAAAATCATTTGCACTAAATTTTGTCAAAAGAAAAGGTGTGGGGGGGGGGGGTACTATCCAGAAACACTGGGTCATACACTCCTGCAATCCCAGTGATTTAGGAGGCTAATACAGGAGGATCACAAATTCAAGGCCAGCCTCAGCAATTTAGCAAGGAAGGCCCTGTCTCAAAACAAAGATTAAAAAGAGCTGGGGATGTAGCTTAGTGATAGAGTGCCCCTGTGTTCAATTCCTACTGCTTGAAAAAAAAAAAGGGGGAAATTTTTTTTTTTTTTTTTTTTAGGAATTTCTCCAGACTATAAAAAGACATGTGGTAGCTGTGCACAGTGATGAATGCCTATAATCCCAGTGATTCAGGAGGCTGAAGCAGGAAGATCACAAGTTCAAGGCAAGCCTGGGCAACTTAGGGAGGCCTTGTCTCAAAAAATAAAAAGGACTGGGGATGTAGCTCAGTGACAAAGCATCCCTGAGTTCAGTCTCTAGTACAAAAAAGAAAGGAAAAAATAAAAGACATAGAAGAAGAAATAGTGATAAATCATGAATCTAGTAAAACTGAATTGATTTTAAATAAAGATTGATAATATGGCAGTGAAATGTAATGCTTTTGTTAAAATGAATCATAAAATAGAAGAGGTAAATCTTTTAGAAGTATAATATCTAGACTCATAGCTCCAGATTTCAACCAAGCCTAGGAGTTAAAAATAAATACAGGCTAAAGATTTTGTCTGATTGGGGGTGGTAGAGACACCACATAAGAGAAAAATCAGTGTTGCCATCAAGATTTTCAAGTCTGACTGCCTATTGTTGCTTGATATTTGTGCTAGGCATTGTGGAGACGAAAATAAGAACAATTCTAGCTTTCATGGTGCTGAAAGTCTAGCAGGGGCCATAAGATCACTGTACAGAAGTAATAGTGAGCAAACTAGTAATTTTACTAAGAGCATCTTATAAAACAAGTTATTTTTTTAATTAAAAATAGCTGAATTAAGGGTTTAAAATGAGTTTTCAATTAGTAAAAATTTGAAGTGCAATATTGTTCAGATACTTGAGCGTTTAAAACGAAGAATTTCTCATTTTTGATTGAAGCAGTTCTTTGAATCACCTCATTCTCTATGAGACCCCAAATCAAGTCACATGCATGTCAGGAAAGGCTGAAAAACAGTGGCCTGAGAGAATTATCTACACATTATCCACATTATCTTTCCTGCTTCTGCTTGTGGTTAAAGCCATTTCTGATCTTAACTTCTGACTGTAGAGGTACAAGGAAGGTTTGAAGGAAGAGAAGTTGCTGATATAAATTATCAGTGCATCACTGTAGACTTTGATCTGAAACCTTTTGAGGACTTACTGTATTTAAGATTAACAGTAGCCACCGAAAGCATAAAATGCCTCTTCCATCTGTCACACCTTATAAATTTGTCATACATAATAGAAATACATTACTCACATCAGATTGGAGTTGAATGAAATTTGATTAAAAAAAAACTTTTAATCTGGAGGCTATCAATTAGCCTGGGTCTGTAGTGATTCCCATTCAGTCCATATCCTTCTGAAAGCCCAGTTTAAGAAGCCAACCAGTTAATCTCTTACTTTAAATATCATTTTAACTCTAAAAATTATGCTTTCTCTTACGACTTATTTTATGCCCATTAATTTAGTCTTTCCAACTATATTTTAAGTAACATGAGGAAGGAACTATGCATCATAAATCTTCTGAATCTTTGAGATGGCTGGTGTACATACCAGCTACCCTTACTCTTTTTAATTGTTTCTGTAGGCAGCAGAGAGATGGTCATGATACATGCTGTGCTTAATTCTAATCTACAATATATTTATAGTTTGGTAAGTTGAAAGGAGACCTAAACTTGGAGTTAGAGCAACACCAGTAGTAGACTCCCCCGACTGCTAGTGTGGCTACTGAGTCACTTTTTATGTAATCTTGGGTGAGTTACATCAACTTGCTATAAGTTAGAATAACAACAAATACAATAACCACTTTCTTCCCTCTGCACAGGGCTGATTTGACAAAACCAGGATTTGTATAACATAAAAGAATTGTATAACAAATTCAGATTTTAGGACTGGGGTTATGGCTCAAAAGTAGAGTGCTTGCCTAAATAAATAAATAAATAAAATTCAGATCTCTGAAAAACTATAGAAATACAAGGTAGGACTATATTTTGTTATAGGTGATTTGCATTCTTTGCTCAGTATATTTTAATTTTATATTCTTGTCATCAAAAATATCTTTATGTTATTTCTCTTTTAAAGATAAGAAAATGCTCTCAGCTGAAGGTTAGGTAAGTCATATGTGAAAACTGAGCTTTAAACTAAATGAATCATGGTACAAACCTAAATTTTTCCTCATGTGACTTGACTCCTGAATCCATTATCAGTATAAATAGATTATTTTTTTTTTTATGTGTTAATATGACCAGAGCAGGGCAACTATCTTTGAAGAAGTTTACTAGCTTCAAGATGTAATTGTCTTCTTACATCTGCCCCAAATAAATGACTTAAAATATGGTTTTATTTTAAAAGATAAAATCATTTGGTTTGTGGATATTACCAATTAATATGCTTGAAAATGTTAAATCCACAAGTTCCTAAATATGGTATTAGGGGGAAAGAAATGTTTTGGTTTTTTTTTTTTTTTTTTTTTTTTTTTTTTTAGTACATGTTAAACAGTGGTCAGTCAATTGTTTGTCTTAAGATCACTAACTTAGGGCATAGCATACTGGTTGGACAAGATCTCAAATTGTGACTAACTTCTAATGAGTGGTTATAAAAACATTTGTGTTGCCTTGTGACACTACACCATTGCTGCTTGAATAGGGCTTTTTGCATTCCAGTTGAATTGTACATATGTTGGCCTGTATTGTTCAACAATTAGGTATCCTTCATTGTTTAGATAGGTGATGATAGAAAACTAAATCCTCCTATCTTAGAACACTGCTTAACAAACATAATGGTTTCTTTCTAAATGAGGTTTTCTAACTTTGCAAGTTTGCTTTGTGCTTTTAAACAAATAATGTAATGCATACTATACAGCGGTTAAAATACCAGTGTTAGAATAAGTCAGAACACTATACAAATTGAAATGTATACTCTGCAAAATGGGGGGGGGGCTTGTTTTTTTGTTGTTTGTTTTTGTTTTTTAAAATTTAAAAGAACTTGAAGGCTGTAGAGGAAACACTTTCTACTTGTAATCTAATAGCATGCCCTAAACTAAAAAGCATCTTTTTACGGGTGCTACCTGTGCTGCTCTCGATTAATTTTGTGACCTCAAGCAAATCTCTTAATTCTCTGAGCCTTAGGTTTCTCATCTGCAAAATGAGGATAATTATGCCGACTCTTAGCCACAGGAATGTTGTAAAAACAACAGGGAGAATTTTTATAAAGGATTAGACATGTGATTTATAGATTTATGGTAGCAGTCTTTTATGTACAAATTATTTAGCTTGCTATTATTTTTATGATAAAAACCAAAAGACCTGGTATATAGTAAACTATGTAAAGAGCTCTTCCCTAATACACTGACCAAAGTACAGCTATGTCTATGCATGTGAAATCACTGGAAGATTTGTGTAAGAAAAAGAACATTGATCAGAAACATCAAATCAGGCAGGGATTTAAGTGACAAGGACAGCAGAAGACCCCTTGAGAAGACAGAAACGCACACATGTATGTATAGTTTTGATGTACCTTACTGGGAAATAATATATCAGAAATTTTCTTCCTTGTCCTTCTCCAGAATATTTGTTACTTACCTGTTAAGATGTACTGTCTTCTGTATGTGATAAGAGCATGTGAACAGTGGAAGCAGAAACAAAGACTGAGAATAACTGATCTAGAAATTACCCACATTTCCTAGTGTGTTTCCTAATTTTAGACTCCCTAACTAAGTTTTGGTCTGACATTTGATCTTATTAAGAAATAGAAAAGAGGGGGGATAGTAGGGGATAGGAAAGGTAGCAGAATACAACAGTCACTAATATGGCATTATGTAAAAATGTGAATATGTAACAGACGTGATTCTGCAATCTGTATTTGGGGTGAAAATGGGAGTTCAAAACACAATTTGAGTCAAATGTATGAAAGATGATATATCATGAGCTATGTAATGCTTTAAATAATCAAGAAAAAAAAGAAAAAAAAGAAATAGAAAAGAATGAAGAAGGAATAGTTTTCCATCCATTAGTGTACTTTGATTGGACTAAATTCCAGGAATAGGAATAAATTCTATTTTTCTAATCATGAGGAAGTCAGTAGAAATAACAGATGTTTTCTATATTGTGCTATGCCAGGGTCAAACGGTGTCTGAATTAAGGAACTTTATAAGACAGATTGAAAAATCTGGGGAAAATTACATTTGGGGCTGATGTCCTTTGTTACAAATGTTAGAAAAGCTTTTTAAATGATATATTAAATAATAGCCCTTCTGGATTACTGATTTATGCCCCCTCTAGCATGCCTTTTCCTGTCAATTCTGGGATTATTTTGGGGACTAAGATATTTGATAACATTCCTCAAGCATACAGGTAATCTAGTGTATATATATATATATATATATTTTTTTTTTTCCAAAGATTTCTTCAAGTCACTTGTTTAGTACTCAAGATACATCTTGCCAAAGAATTGATGCTCTCAATAGTGAAACTAAAAGACAGCTATTGATTTAGTCTCTAGAAGAAAAGTTACCTGGAATAGTAGGGCATAATATGGAATTTAGAGTCATGGGTGTTGTCTTGAATAATAATTAATAGACATAATAGTTTAGGCAGATTATTTAATCTGTCAGATTTCTTTGTATGTAGAGTAAGAATAACATGTTATCCATCAAGGTAGTTAATATAATTAACTGAGAAAATTGATTTTTAAGTGAAATCAGTGACAAGTATAGTTTGGTAATAGCTGACAAATACTTAGAACTGTACAGAACACTTGCCAGGTATTTATTTCCCCCCCCCCCCTTTTTTTTTTTAAGTGCTGAGAAATGAACCCAGTGGTACTCTACCACTAGCCACACATACACCCAAGCCCATTTTATTTTTTATTTTATACAGAGTCAAAGTTGCCCAGGCTGGCCTTGAACTTGAGATTGTCCTGCCACAGCCTGCCTAGAAGCTTGCTACAGGCAAGCACCACTACACCCAGCTATTATTATTTCTTATCTATACTAACTAATGCTGTTTCAGTTGTGATAATCATAACTTTCTTTCTAAGGTAAAGTATATCACCTTATTAAAACTTGTATTCCCAGTAGCAGAGGTGAGGTTTCGTTAGCAATGTCAATTTGTTTCATCTGCTTAGAAGAGAAATTTTTCAATTTTGTGTGCTTAAGAATCGTCTGAAGGCTTGTTCAAGATGCAGAATCCCAGATGCCAGGAATTCTTAATATCTTGGTGTTGAGCCCAAGAGTGACGTTCTTAGCAAGCCTTGAAGGTGATTCTGATATACTTGGTCCTCAACCCACACATGAAAATACCAGGTAGTTACCTTCCCCCATATAGATGTGCCACTCTACTGTACATAAGTAACCTTCCAAGGATCAGACTTGTTCAGTTTATGCTTTTAAGTGTACCTTGGAAGGTGAAGATGAGGGAGAGAGATGGGTTGTTATGTAAACTCACCCTTTATGGGCTCTTGGCATTAATTGTGCCTTGCTCTAGAGCATTGTCCATCCTTTAACTGCGGGTTAAGTGTCATCTGTGCCACAAAAACTCCTAAATGACAAAATCAAAAATATCAGGGAGTGTGCTTGGAAATCTAAATTTTAATATACTCTAAAATTGGGATTTCAGAACTGGCTTAAAAGTCACTCTTCCCAAACTCTCCCCTGTCTTGACTTTGCCCCAACACTGTATTAGTCATTTTATCACTAACCGTTTACTGGCTATAAGTCATTTTTCATCTTCATCATCTCCCATGTTTGTGTCCATCTTTCTGTCAACCCTGCCACAGCCAACTATACTATTTAAGGATATCATTTCTAGATTACTTCAGTAACTTCCTAAGTGATCTCATCCTTCCTTTTATCTTTAATTGCTGCTCAAAATCTTATCCAGTCATATCCCTTCCCTAAAGAGGCCAAATTCTTTAGCTTGGCAAACAAGATCTCTCATAATTTAGCTTATTCTTCACATTGTCTTCATCCCCTTTTATCTAGCCCTTCTAACTGTTTGCAGTTTTCCAAATAGACTATATGCTTTCTCATGCTCCGTGAGGGCTTCTGCATGTACTGGCACTGGATTTGCTAGGTATAGAATGATACCAAAGCATACTTTGTCATAGTAGTTTCCACACTGCTGTATTTATCTCAATGGGAAAAAAAAATCAACAGACATTATCAATAGACAATCAACAGACATTATCTGTGAAAGACATTGTCTGTTTATTAGCTCAAGAACAAGGATCCTACCTATCTTTTTTTTTCCTAACCTGTATCCCACTATCAAATATATGCCTAGCCAATAATAGGCATTCTGTACATCTTCTGAATTCAGTGCAGAATTTGATGAGAAGTACCACAGGTAGTTTTGGAGGATTACTTGAAAAGCAAAACTAGAATAGGAATGAAGACTTTAACACACAAATATGGAGGGAAGGAGGAAAACTTAGGAGGAGGAAGAATGCAGGTTTTATACTACCAGATTTATTTACTTGGGAGTGTTTAGATGCTTGAGAGGAAAACAGGTCATAGGCTCAGAATGGAAAGTAGATATCAAATTGTGGAGAGCTCTGAATACCTGCCTAATAAATGCCTTAAGGAATTTGTGTTTTGACCAGAAGAGAAACATAGCCAGGTATCTGTTAAAATGTGTCTATAGAATAGAGAATTCTGGGAAGATGGCTTAGTAGAAGGCACTGAGGATTGGTCTCACCGCCTAAGCAGCAATTTCACTGAAAAAAATCTGTCTATATAAATGGTTGGCACTTTGGAGTCTGTTGAAGGCTTGAAGCTTCAGGGAAAGACTGGGATAATAAATTTTGGTCAGTTTCAGTACTTAACACAGTAGAGTTCATCCATTCCCGTTGCAGACCTTTTCTCCTCTGAATGAAATGACTTCTAGGAGACTTAAAGACCCAACATTTGGGGGCTGGGGTTGTGGCCCAGCAGTAGAGCAGTCCTCTAGCACTTGCGAGGCCCTGGGTTCAATCCTTAGCACCACATAAAAATAAAATAAAGATATTGTGTCCAACTACAACTCAAACAAAACAAACAAAAAAAAAGACCCAACATTTCTTTCCCTGTCTTCAATTTTCTCTTTTTTTCCCCTCTGGAAGTCACACATTGAAGAATAGGACATTCCAAGGCAAATGCGTTTGTGGGAAAAATTAGAAAGTCCCCATATACATCCAAAGAAAGTCTGGCTCTTTATAAAAGAGTTGAAAACACTTTTAAGTTTATACCTCAGGCTGATTGTTGACACAGAAACAGTATACAATAATAATTTTAAATCAAATGGAGGAAGGGGATATCTGACCTCCAGAAAAAACACTGTTTTAGTAAGATTTTTTGCTGCTGTGATCCAAGGACCTGGCAAGAACAATTAGAGAAGAAAAAATTTATTTGATGGGACTCATAGTTTCAGAAGTCTCTGTCCATAGACAGCCAACTGCATTCCTCAGGGTGGAAGATTGTGGTCAAGGAAGCCTCGGAGCAAGGCACCCAGGAAGTAAAGAGAGAGAGAGCGAGCTCCACTCTTCAAGGACAAAATATATACCCCAAAGGCACATCCCCCAATGACCCACTTCCTCAAACCATACCCTACTTTCCTATATTTATGACCCAAGTTAATCCTTATCAGAGGATTAATGCACTAATTAGGTCAAGACTCTTATAACCCAATTATTTCACCTCTAAGCTTTCCTGCATTGTCTCACACCTGCGCTTTTTGGGTACACCCAATTTTCAATCTATAATAACCACATTATTCAGATGTCTGGTTTTCAACAAAAAATTCACAAGACATACAGAGAAAAAGGAAATTATGACCCATTAAATGGAAAAAAAACTAAATCAATAGACACTGTCCCTTAGAGGCAACTGATGGTAGATCTATTAAACAAGGAATTTTAAATAGCTATCTGAAAGATACTCAAAGTACTAGAGAAAGATAAGAAGAAAGCTAAGAAAATGATGTGAAAACGTTAGTAAAGAGAGAGAAAAACCTAAAAAGAAACCAAAAAGAAATTCAAGAACTAAAAAGTATAGTAACTGATATGAAAAATTCACTAGAGGAATTCAAAAGTAGATTTGAGCAGGAATAAAACAGAATCAACAAACTTGAAGATAGGAGAGTGGAAATTATCAAGTAAGAGGAACAGAAAGGGAAAACAATGGAAGGAAAGTGAACAGAGTCTAAAGGAGCTATGGGAAACCCTCAAATGGAACACATATATTGTGGGGTTCCAGAAAGAGAGAAAATGGCAAAAAATATTTGAAAGAATAACAACTGAGGGGATGGAGTTGTAGCTCAGTGGTAGAGTGCTTGCCTGGCAGGTGTGAGGCATTGGGTTCAATCCCTAGCACCATGTAAAATTAAAGGGATTGTGTCCATCTACAACTAAAAAAAAATAAATAAGCAAATAAAAAAATAAAATTATATATATATAAAACTTTCCAAATTTGATGAGACATGAATGTAAAAATTCAGGAAACTCAACATGAAGGAAAATAAACACAAGGACATGTACATCGAGACACATTATAATTGAGCAGTTGAAAACCTAAAAAATCTTGAAAGCAGTGAGAGCAGTGACTCATCACACAAGGAATCCTTGATAACATTATCAGCAGATTTCTTATCAAACTTGGGAGGCCAGATAGCAGTGGACTGATAAAAAAATTAAAAGAAAAAAAGTATCAACCAAGAATCCCATGTCTGACAAAACTGTCCATCAAATTAAGATGTTCCCAGATAAAAGGTGAGAAAGTTTGTAACTACTAGATTTGCTTGTGCAAGAAATGCTGAAGGGAGTTCTAGAGGTTGAAATGAAGACAATGGGTAGTAACCCAAAGTTTTGTGAAGAAATAAAGATCTCAGTTAAAGTAAATTCATGGACAGTTATACAAGCTATGTTAAACAGGGTGGGTAACTCCACTCTTTGTTTTCTATTTGATCTGAGAAATAAACGCATTTTTTAAAAAAAGTATTAGTCTAAGAGCTAGAATTATTGTAACAAGTGTTTATAATTCCACATTTAAGAGTTGAATCCATTTTTAAAAGTAATTGTTTGGGGGCACACATGTTTAAAGAACTAGTTTTATGACATCAGCAACTGAAACTGGTAAGGATGGAAATTAAAGGAGCAGAGTATTTGTGTATTATTAAAGTCAAGCTATATTATAAATTTGCTTTAAAACTTTAAGTGCAATCCCATGACAACCACAAAAAAAATAGTTTATAGAATATACATATAAGGAAACAATAAAATAATTTATAAACATTTCACTACAAAAAAAAATCAACAAAACACAATAGGAGACGAAAACGATGGCCAAAACAACAACTATAACAACAACAAAAAATAAGGCATACAGAAAATAAATAACAAAATGACAAAATCAAATCCACCCCCCCCTTTTTTTTTTTTTTTTTTTTGATGGTGATACTGGGGCTTGAATTCAGGGGCACTCAACCACTGAGCCACATCCCCAGCCCTATTTTGTATTTTATTTAGAGACAGGGTCTCACCCAGTTGTTTAGTGCCTAGTTTTTGCTGAGGCTGGCTTTGAACTTGGCGATCCTGTCTCAGCCTCCCAAACCACTGGGATTACGGGCATGTGCCACTGTGCCCAACTTAAATCCCTTCTTAGCACTAATTATTTTTAAGTGTAAATGTGCTAAACACTCCAATCAAGAGAAAGATTGTGGAGGTATTATTGTCTACAAAAGACTCACTTTAGATCCAATAAGTTAAAAGTGAAAAGAATGTGTTAAATAGTAACAAAAATAGAGCAGGAATGACTTTGCTAATCTCAGACAAAATAGAGTTTAAATTTTAAAAAAAATTACAGAGGCCAAAGACATTATATTAATAAAAAGTTTTAGAGGATATAACAATAGTAAACTTATTTTGATCAGTTTTTTCGCCACTGTGACTAAATGACCTGACCGGAACAATTGTAGAGAAGGAAGAATTTATTTGGGGGCTCATGGTTTCAGAGGTTGTAGTCAATAGAAGACTGGCTCCATTCCCCAGGGGCTTCAGGTGAGGCTGAACATCACAGCAGAAGAGTGTGGCGGAGGGAAGCGGTACATGTGGTGATCACTAAATAGAGAGAGAGGTCTCCACTTGCCAGATACAAATTTAAACCACAAATTGACGCTCCCAATTCCCACTTCCTCCAGCCACACTCTATCACTTCAGTAACCACTTAGTTAATCCCTATTGGGATTAATTCACTTATTGGGTTAAGACTCTCACAACCCAATCACTTCTCCTCTGAATCTTCTTGCATTGTCTCACTCGTGAGCTTTTAGGGGATGCCTCATATCTAAACCATAACAACATGTATGTATGTAATGACAGACCATCAAAATCTGTGAAGCATTAGTTGAAAGGAGAAGAGGGAAATAGTTCCATAATAATAGTTGGAGACTTAAATACCTTACTTTGAATAATGGATTGAATAACCAAACAGAAGGAAACAGAAGACTTAACAACAAACCAACTAAATGTAACTACCATTTATGGAATGCTAACCAACAACAACAAAATATTCTTCCAACAACAACAAAATATTCTTCGTAAATGCACTCAGGACATTAGGGATAGACCACCTCTTAGGCCATATATTAAGTACCAGTAGATAGATATCATTCAGAGTACCTTCCCGACCATAGTGGGATGCAGTGAGAAATTAGTAACACAAGAAAAACTTGAGGGGCTGAGGCTGTAGCTCAGTGGTAAAGTGTTAGCCTCGTATGTGTGAGGCACTGGGTTCAATCCTCAGCACCACATAAACAACTACAAATAAATAAACATTAAAATAAGAAAAGTGAGAAAATTCACAAATATGTGGAAGTTAAACACAGTCTTACCCAATGAATCAATGAAGAAAATCACAAGGAAAATGAGAAAATGCTTAGAAACAAATGAAAACAAAAACAATATACTAAAACTTATGGAATACCACAAAACAACACTATGGAAGACATTTATAGCTGTAAACAAATGCTTATGTTAAAATATAAGAATGATTTTAAAGTGATGTAACTTTACAATTTAAGAAACTAGAAAATGAAGAAACTGTATCCAAAGCTACTGAAGGAAGTAGATATAGTACAGCAGAGATGAATTAGAACATAAAAACAATAGAGAAAATCAGAGGAACTAAAGGGTTTTTTGTTGTTGTTGAACCCAGTGGTATTTAACCACTGAGCCACATCCCCAACCCTTTTTATTTTTTTAAATTTTGATACAGGGTCTCACTAAGTTACTTAGGGCCATGCTAAATTGCTGAGGCTGGCTTTGAACTTGCAATCCTCATACCTCAGCCTCCCGAACAACTGGTGTGTGCCACTCTGCCTGCTTAAGAGTTGTTTTTTGAAAATATCAACAAAACTGTCAAACCTTTAGCTAGACAGACTAACAAAAAAACAAAACAAAACACTTAGATTACTAAAACCAGAAATAGATCGCAGAAATGAATGCCCATTCTGCAGAAATAAAAAGGATTATAAGACAATAGTATGTCTATATAGAGAATAATGTTCAACAGGAAAAAAAGCATTTTGTCAAAGACATACAAATGAGCAATAAACATGTGAAAGTGTGCTTAACATCACTGATCATTGGGGAATTGCAAAGTAAAACTACAAGATAGGATTGCCATAGGATTCTATTATGAAAAAAAAAATCAAATGTTGATAAGACTGGAGAAATTGGAACCTTTGTGCTCTGTTGGTGAAACTAAAATGGTAAAGCTACTGTGGAAAGTGGCATGGAGTTTTCTCAAAAACTTAAAACGGAGCCGGGTGCAGTGGTGTACACCTGTAATCCCAGTGGCTCTGGAGGCTGAGACAGGAGGATCATGAATTCAAAGCCAACCTCAGCAAAAGTGAGACACTAAGCAACTCAGTGAGAGCTTGTCTCTAAATAAAATACAAAATAGGGCTGAGGATGTGATTCAGGTTGAGTGCCTCTGAGTTCAATACCTAGTACAAAAAAAAAAATTAAAACGGAATAATCATTCTGGGCATGTTCTCCAAACACACAAAAAAATCGAAAGCAAGTTGATTTTCTATTTGTTTGTTTGTTTGGTATTAGGAATTGAACTCAGGGGTGCACTACCACTGAGCTACATCCCCAGACTTTTTATTTTGAGAAGGATCCAAGTTGCCCAGGTTGGCTTTGAACTGGTGGCTCATCCTGGTTTAGCCTCCTAAATAGCTGGAATTACAGGCATGTGCCACCACACCCAGCTAAAGCAGAGTCTTGGAGAGCTATTTATACACCCATGTTTGCAGTAGCATTATTCATGGTAGAAAAAGAATAGGCAACCCAAGGGTCTATTGAGGTATGAGTAGATAAGCAAGATATATTATATACATACAGGAAATTCTGATATATTTACTGCATCTGTGAACCTTGAGGACATTATGCTAAGTGAAATAAGCTAGTAACAAAAAGACAAATATAATTCAAATTATAAAAAGTACTTAAAGTAGTAAAATTATAGACAAAATAGAATAATAGTTGATGGGTTGAGGAAAAGGAAGAAAGTTACTGTTTGACTATAGAGTTTTAAATTTGTAAGATGAAGAGAGTTCTGAAGATGGATGATGGTAATGGCTATGCAGCAGTATGAATGTATTTAATACCACTGAATTACATACTTCAAAGGCTAAGATAGTAAATTATGTGGAAGAATTGATTTTGTCAGTATTGGCATGTTGGTGAAAGGCTATGGAGGAGTAAAATGTGACCTGAAACTTGTTAACTTGAGCTGATGAAGTTTAGGACAGAGGAGGAACAGATTTTCTAAGAAAGATTATGATTGCTATTTAGTTTGTAATTTGAGGTGTCTCAAAGATTTCTGTGAGGAAGAAAATGGAAATTTCTCATGCAGTCTGAGATATTGGAGAAAATAGTTAGAACTGAGATGTAGTTTTGGATGTAATCTTTATTGAGCTTATTGCTGAGACTGGAGTTAAATATTCAGTTGACCATGAATATATAGTGTGAAAAAAAGGAGGATCCAGCAAGCACCTGAGCTGAGAGAGGAGAGTTAATGACTGAGGAAGAGTGTTAGCAAAGGATCTTGAAAGGAGCAGATAGGGCTGGAGGCGCTGCCTACATGTAAGGTGAGTCTTTAGACAAACTATTGCTGGATTAATCCTTTAGAGACATTTTGAACATTCACAGTGAAATCTTGAAGAAGAGAAGGCCTGTTCTCCATAGTGCTGACAATAAAGCTGTTTGTTTCTATTCAGATACTTTTTTTGTGTGTGTGGTGCTGGGGATTGAACCCAGGGCCTTGTGCATAGCTCTACCAACTGAGCTATATCCCCAGTACTCTGTTCAAAGACAATTTTTGTGGGTTTTTTATTTACTGAAAATGTTCTGTAATCAACAGGTACAAAGGTAAGTGAAGCCACATTATGTTAAAACTCTTAGTACCCATTTTTTAATTCTTGTTAAGGCAAAAATTTACCTGTTGCCGAGAGAGAATTACTTCTGTGTTTTGTATTGACGATGTTTTTTTAAAAATATTTTTGTACTCGAGGCTGAGGCAGGAGGTTAGTTCAAAGCTCATAAGACCCCGTCTCAAAATGTAGGAGATGGAGTAGGAGCTTGCTCTGTCATGCCGCACATCAATCTGGTATTACAGTACCTCCAGGAATAGTACACCCCCTGCGGGGGAATAAAACTCAGTTAAAGGAAAGAAATAAAAGTGAATTTTGGGATGTGTGTGTGTGTGTGTGTGTGTGTGTGTATGTGTGTATTATATAATATGTATACACACACATACACACAAACACACGCATATACATAGTTGTAACTCAGTGGTGGAATGCTTGTCTAGCATGTGTAAGGCCCTAGGTTTGATTCTCAAAAGAGGGGGGATGTATTTTGGAAAAGAAAATCGCCTTAATGGGTTTTCTCTTACTGCTAGAAAAAGGTACTGCCACATTGTGTTTTTGCCTGTAGACAGGTGTGATTCTATTTAAGTGTCTGCATTAAGATTGTCAGTGAAAATCTAGATAGTTTGCTTGGTTGTGTAACAACAGTAGATAGTCTGTACATAGACCCTCTCTGTATATTTGCAACTGACAGTATCTGTGTATCGACCTATTAAGAGAATAGCCCTCTGTTTGGGAGATCAGAACTCATTTTAGATTCAAATCTCTTGCGGATGAAATGTGATTGTTTATTGTTGCAGTTGATGTTTGTTAAAGATTCCAGCCATAATAAGAAAAGTAGGAGGAGGGAATCAAATATTATTTCTTTACTTCTAGAAAAAGCTATGTTCTAAGTGTATTTATTGAACAAAAGGAACATTTTTAGCATATATTTTGAATTCTCTTATTGGTATTTTAAAGATTTGTGATGACTTTAGAGTGAATGAGAGAAAGATGAGCTAGACTTCAAGGAAGAAAATAATTTTGTCTCATAGTAGAGGCATGCTTTGTTTTATGGTTTTTAATTAAATTTGTATAAATAAAAATTAAATATGGGAGCTGGGGTTGTGGCTCAGTGGTTGAGCGCTTGCCTCACATATGTGAGGCACTGGGTTTGATTCTCAGCACCACATATAAATAAAGGAATAAAATAAGGTCCATCAACAACTAAAAAAAAATAAGCTAAATATGTATTCAATGTATATATCTATACCGGATATTTTTTAATACTAGAGTAATATTTTGCTTGAGGGAGAATGGGCTGATGTTTTTGGTAATAAAATCTTTAAAATGTTGATAACTGCTGGGCATGGTGACACATGCCTGTAATTCTGGTGACTCAAGAAGCTGAGATAGGAGGATCACAATTTCAAGAACAGCCTGGGCAACTTATTGAGACCTTGTTTCAAAATAAAATACAAAGCACAGGAAATGTAGCTCAATGGTAAAGTGCCTTGGAATCAATTTCCAGTGCAGCCAAAAAAAAAAAAAAGTTGATAGCTAATTTCTGACTAGCAATGTTGTACAACTATAGTTTCCTTAAATAAAAAAAAAAAGGTAAACCAATAGTAACTTTGATTTTACATTTTTCCTCAAGTGACAGTAAAACTAATTTTACTACTAGAACTTGCTTCAAAAGTATTTCTGAACTATATATATGACTAGCTCATTTACTGAAATAGTAAAACACACAAAAAGTGACTTATCCAAATAATGTATTTCAGAGAGTAATAGATGTTCAAATTGTTACCTATTATTACATTTTTAGAAGGATTTATAGGTTCAAAAGTTTCACATGAGTAAAATTTAATATTGATAATCTAGCACTGTTGACTAGGTGAGAACTTGACATTCTTTGCCTCCTAACTTGGAATAATACAATATACACAGCAGTAGCAACATGTATGAATTGTTCTGATCAAAATACATATTTCCCAGATGTTATCAAGACTTTGAACTTAACTTCCTCTTCATAGGAAATATAGAAGGTAAAGCAATGAGTTTGATTCCAGTATGAGAAAACAAACAAATCTGGAATGTGAAATATTCTCTAAGATAGTTTGCCTGGTATTTTCAAAAACAACTTTGTAAAAAAGGATAAAAGTGGGTGGACCAAAAGAGACATAAGAGCTAAATACTGATTTGATCCTGGATTTGATGCTGGAGAGCAGGGGGAGGCAGGGGGACAGCTATGAAAAATATGTGAGCAGTCAAGGAAATTTCAGTGTGGAATAGGTACACTCATTTATACTAGGGAGTTATTTTACCTGTTTCTTCAGTATGGTAACAGTATTATGGTTCAACATGAGAAAGTATTTCTAAAATATGATAAGTAGTAAGAGGTGTAGTGCCTTTATGTTCATGACTTTAAAAAGTATACACCTGGGATGGGAATATAGCTCAGTTGTAGAGTGCTTGCCTCACATGCACAAGGCCCTGGATTCAATCCCCAGCACCACAAATAAATAAATAAATAAATAAATATATATATATATATATATATATATACACACACACACACACACACACACACACACACACATACATACACACACACACACACACACACACACACACATACATACACACACACACACACACACACACACACACCCATAAAAAGCAAATATGTAAAATGTTCAAGATTGTCTCTAGGTAGTGTGTATGTGGCTAATGTTAATATTATTATTTAAAATTTTCTGCAAATTTGACATTTTTTATAATAGAATGGAATGTTCTTAAAACTTAATTGAGAGAAATAGTATTTATTGAGTGGCCTTATGATATACAGTGCATTCTACAGGTCATATAACCAACCATCAGGGATCTGTACCTATACTTCATTCCTGAGTAACATTTTTTACCAGGCTGTGTCTGAGTACCATAACACAGGTTCCATTGAGAACCAGGATGGAAAACAGTTGTGTTAAATATTATGTATTTTGGAGAGCTTTGCTTATTATATCACATGATATCCTTTTGGGGAACATGAAACTTTGGATTTTAGTAACAGGAATAGTTAAGCTGCTTCTGAGAAACTGGATTTCTGGCTTGTTACAGACATTGAGTTCTGTTTTTCTGGCTGCTAGAAAGGTTCGACCTCACTTGTAGCCATCTCCAGCAGGTGGTCTTCCTAACTGTGCCCCTGAGTGCTTTCAGCTTTTCTCTGTTTCCTTTAGTTTTTCCTCACTTTGATTCTCTTATCTTTTTTTTTATTATATTTTTAGTTGTAGATGGACACAACTAAAAATTTACTTATAATTATTTATTTTTATGTGGTGCTGAGGATCGAACCCAGTCATAAGTGTGAGACAAGCACTCCACCACTGAGCTACAACCCCAGCCACTTTTATCTGTTTTTTTTTCTAGCCATATTCAAAGGATTTAAAATAATGTAGTTTATTATTTGAAAGTCACAAACTAAAAGACAGATTTTCACATTATTTTCATTAGTCCTATAAGTTCCTACTTCCAAATGCAGTACTCCATTGTCCGTTAGTCAATTTTAGAATAAGAGAATGTTTCTAGAAAATTAAAATTATATACTTTTAAATATAATTTTAAGATATAAACATTTTTATTTTCTGGAATAACATTGCCATTGCTATATTTAAGTAAAATTCCTTATTTTATGGGGAGAAGTAATTCAGGACAAAGAACAACGCCAGTCCATGAAAATAAATATTTAGCAACAGTTGGAATTAGCATTTTCCTTTGAGAATTTCATTTTTCTTTTTTTCAATCAAGGGAAGTAAAATATGCCATTTGCAGTCACTTTACCTTTAACATTTCTGAAAGAATTGTGATCTATAATGACATTAGTTGCTTTTGAATGGTATTCAAATTCCTTCCCTCCTACAGTAGTATCTTTCTTCTGTTAAAAGAGACTTTACATTTTACAAAATACTTTTCAGCATCAGCGTGTTGATGCACATATTTAAAATTTGCTCTTGCTACTTTTCAGGAAGTCAAAGTCCTCACCCCATTTCTATGTGGGATTGCTGTGTTATATTATTGTGCTCTAACAGAATGCTTATGACAAGGATAATACCACTTACTCTAAAATATGTAAGCTAATGATGGCTAAGACAATTTTTAGATATTATGTATATGTTAGGTAAGTATTTAAGTTTAACTTTTTAAAAAGTGTTCATTCAGTGAAATTTTCCAAAGAAGTTTTTTTTTTTTTCTTTAGTGATAGGGACTTGAACTCAGGGCCACTTTACCACTGAGCTACCAGCCCTTTTTATATTTTATTTTGAAACAGGGTCTCCTGAGATAGGAGGATCAACTTCTAGGCTGGCCTAGAAGTTGATCCTCCTATCTCAGCATCCTGAGTTGCTGGAATTACAGGCATAAGCCACCATGTCTAGCTTTTAAAGGCTTTTGTATTTGCAAAACTGTTTTCATTTTATATTTGGGCATACTTAAGTCTGACCTTAATAACCTGTGATCTTCCATCTTGAGTGGTATCTCAAATTAATTGCCAAAAGAGGGTTAGTGTCGCTGTGTTCTGCACAACAAGGGATCAGTTAGTTAACTGCACAGAGGTATGAGCCAGCTGAGAAATTAAAAGTCTGAAATAATTAATAAGAAATAAAAGACTCAGGAAAGTAGTTTCACAGCGGGGTCCTGGTGGGAAGATTGGACCTGATGAATCCTGTCTCTAACAAAGAGTGAGGGTCTGCATGCTTTATTTATAGGGGAACACATCAAAGGGATTTATTATGAGGAAGGGTTCTTAAAGGTAAATGAGAGAGAAGCAGGAGGTTATGGGGAAGTTGGCCTGAATGGAGCCTTATCACCTTCGCAGTAATTCCTCCTCCTCCAGGCAGCTGGCACCTCAAGACTATATGGGTACACAGATATCTCTTTCCACCTCCTTGAACCTGGAGCTGTCTGAACAGTATCACAGAATTCTGCAGTATCACAGAATTCTCTATGAGCAGGACGTTGCCAAGGCAACAGAGTGGTCTCAGATTGGTGAGATGGCACAGAGAGTTCTTTGAGGGGCACACCTCCACTTAGAGATGGCTCAGACAAGCTCACAATTCATTTGTGGCTCCCAACAGGTTAGTTGTTCACTTAAGTGTGAGTGAAGTAAGACTGCCATCTCTTTTGCCCCAGATGGAACAATTCCTAGAATCAGGATTTAGCTTTCTTTGCTCACCTTTGGAATTTACTTCTGGTTTGCCAAAATAAGGTAAAATAAGGTGTATATCTTTCTTTCTGCATTTTACTTTCATTTGTTTTTTCTTTCTTTCTATGTGTGTGGTACTGGGTATGGAAGCCTGGGCCTCACACTTCCTAGGAAAGTTCTCTACCACTGAGATACATCCCCAGGCCACCCTCAGTCATTTCTTGACACATAAACATCAACTTTAGTTTTGTCTTATGGCCAGTTGGTCATGTGAATGCTGTACAACATCTCCGTTTATACTGCTTCACACATCACTCTCCGGACAAGTTCCCACAAAGACCTCTTTTGTTCTACTGTCAATCCACCCTGAAGAAACCAGTTTCCAAACTATGCACAGCTTTGTAAATCAAGATGAACTGGTCAGAAATTGGATACAGAAGCAAACAAGAAGCCAAATAATACTTCCTGGTTAACATGGCAGTTAACAAGCTGAGCGTGCTATGTGTAGTAAAATTGCAGGTCATAAAATGTTTTGAATTCTAAGAAAATGCCAGTTAGAAAGTTTATATCATATTCTTATTGTAATTATAGTTCAAGGTCATTAACTTGTTCCTATTATTATTGGAGTTAAGAAAATACAAGTAATGTTTTTAGTAAGATATTCTAGGCAACAGAAGGCAGTGAGAACAAATGATGAAATGCGAACTTTAGTTCTGCATATTTCTTTTTTTCTTTTCTTCTTTTTGGTGGTGCTAGGGATTAAACCCAGGGCCCTGTGCATGCAAGGCAAGCACTCTACCAACTGAACTATATCCCTAGCCCCCTAGTTCTGCATATTTCTTAATTAGCTTTGTACATGATCACTGAGGACCAAGATTGGGAGGAAGAGGAGCTTGGTCTGTGGGCATAGCTGTCCTTCTTTCTGACACCAGTGTACCACAGTATGGAACCAATATAGTGAGATACAGAGCTGACATTCCTGGGAACTCTACATAAGTCAGGAGGAAAGGGATATACCCATACATAATGATAGTAACAATATGTTTTTCACCAGAGTTAAACATAATGTATTCACAGCTTAATTTATGGATTTTGAAAATATCCTTGAAATATTTTCTCTTTGAATAAATGTTTTGTCCAATTATTTTTGCCATCTTGTTCAGAGCTTTCAAGAATATCAAGCACTTCTCAAAAGTTTTGTTTTCCTTCAGATGATCTAGTCTAAACACTGTGCTTTTAACTCTATCAAATATCCTTCCAAAGAATTGGCATCTTTGTGATATGTTTCTCTCCCCTTGAGAAATTTAAAAAAGAACAAAGGGAGTAAAAAAGAAAAGATTTAAAATGCCTTCTATTTGTAAATTCAGTAATAGGCAAAGACAATGTTCCTCAGCCAAAGAGATCAGAAAATTCTCAAGAGTACTTTGAAAATATATAGTTTAGATTCTGAATCTGTTACAGAAATGGTATGATACATTTAAAATTTTACCATATATCACATTTCTACCCCACCATATTTTGAGATGGAAATCATAATTAAAAATGTTTTCTTTCCTCATAAAGCCCCTTTCTCACCAAGCTATTTACACATACAATTTTTTTTTCCTATTTTGGTAAAGCCAGGAGAAACTTTTTTTGTTTTTTTGGGTTTTTTTTTTTTTTTTTTTTTTTTTTTTTTTTTTTTTTTTTTTGGTACTAGGGACTGATCTCAGAGGCACTTAACCACTGAGTCACATCCCCAGCCCATTTTTTGGTTTACTGGGGATTGAACTCAGGTACTCAACCACCAAGCCACATCCCTAGCCCTATTCTGTATTTTATTTAGAGATAGGCTTTCACTGAGTTGCTTAGCACCTCGATTATTCTGAGGCTCGCTTTGAACTCAAGATCCTTCTGCTTCAATCTCCTAAACCACTGGGATTACAGGTGTGCACCACCACAACCAACCTCAAGAAGAACTTTTTGAAAATATTTTTTCCTTATGTAAGAATGCAAAAGGGCTGAGTAATGAAATGCTGCCTTGCTTCGAGCCTTCTTTCCCCCCCCCCCTTTTTTTTCATATTTCCAGGCTGGAGGTGCAGCTAGGTAACACTTGCCTAACATGTCCCAGGTCCTGGGTTGGAACCCTAGAGACTGAAAAAAAAAAAAAAAAGATAATTCAGAATGGATTCCTCAGTTTAATTCCAACTTACTGATTATATTTGAATTGTTGAAATAATATGAGCTATGTTTTATTTTTTAATTATTGCATTTTTGAGGTATATTTAACATATACTAAAATATATATGTCTTAACTATACAGTATGAATTTTGACCAATCAGGATATGATGTACATCTGGTCAACAGGAAACCTTTCTCAAAATACTCGTCAGAAAATTGGAAAGTTTTCTAGATGATTCTGAGCTAAACCCAGTTAAGAACAATTACCTTTTAAAGAATCAGAGGATAATATACATAAAATATGTAATATGTCATAGAATGTTATACAGATTAAAGTTAGGTTATTGTTTTTTAAAAAATATAAACTTATCAGGCAAGGGTTGTGTCTCAGTGGCAGAGTGCTTGCCTAGCATGCATGAGGCCCTGGGTTCGATCCCCAGCACCACATTTAAATAAATAAATAAACAAAATAAAGGTATTGTGTTCATCTACAACTAAAAATATTTTTAAAAAGTAAACTTCTCAGACTGGGGGCGTACCTCAGTGGTGGAACACTTGCCTCACATGTATGAGACACTGGGTTTAATTCTCAGTACCACATAAAAATAAATAAATAAAGATATTGTATCCATCTACAACTAAAAAAATATATTTAAAAAAAAGTAAATTTCTCTCATGCCTTTTTAAGGGGTTTGCTATACTCATGTGTGAAATTTTTCATTTGTTTTTCTGTTTGTTTTTAAGAAAATTAACCAAAAACTTCACGATGGAGTATGTCAGCGCTGTAAAGAAGTTCTTGAATGGCGTGTAAAATACAACAAATACAAACCATTATCAAAACCTAAAAAATGGTGAGTTAAGTTTCTTCATTACTTTAACCGGTGGCATATATATCATACTTTGTTATTTCATTTCCTAATTTCTAAAATTGTATCCAAATAAATATCAAGGTCAATTTTTTTTTAAAATTCCATTTGGGCTGGGGATATAGCTCAGTTGATAGAGTGCTTACCTCACATGCACAAGGCCCTGGGTTCAATCCCCAGCACCACATACACACATAAAAATTCCATTCTCTCTTTTAGCATTTTGTCTTGCATGCATATTGAATCTTGGTTTTTAGAGATGAGAAAAAGTAGATTCATCATTTCCTGATCCAGTCTTTCACAAATAATAATGCACCACTCATAGAACCTTGTTCATAAAAAGTGAGTTTTGGCTGAGAAGAAGTTTGTGTTACAAAATGTCTCCTACTAATGAAATAACAATATTTACTATAGATTATCTTTACCAATTCTTAAAAGGAATCCGATCTTTTAATTCAATCCATAAAATTTTTTGTAATTACTTTCAATGTAAAAATTAGCATATTCTTTTTACATTATGAATTTAATTTGGTAATCTATATAGTAGCTATTAAGAACATTTGCTCAAGCAGGACATGGTGGCACATGCGTGTAATTCCAGCGGCTCTGGAGGTTGAGGCAGGAGGATCGCTATTTCAAAGCCAGCCTCCGCAATGGTAAGGTGCTAAGCAACTTAGTGAGACCCTGTCTGTAAATAACATAGAGAATAGGGCTGGGGATGTGGCTCAGTTGTTGAGTGCCCCTGAATTCAATCCCCAGTACCCCCCAAAATAACCTTTATTCATTATTTCTTTATTTAACTGTTCAATAGCTTCATCTTCCTTGAAAAGGTGTTTCTTCTTTATATTTTTGTTTATTTATTTTTTATATGTATACTTGGAATTGAACTCAGGAGTGCTTTACCACTGAGCCTTTTTTAACTTTGTGACAGTGTGTTGCTAAATTGCTGAGGCTGGCCTTGAACTTGATCCTCCTGCCTCAGCCTCCCAAATTGCTGAGATTATAGTGTGTGCCACTGCAGTAGGTGGTATTCTCACTTTATGAGAGAAAATTTTACTTAAACTTTGGAAGGTCTGTCTAAATATATGTAATATAGCTGTTGGTGTTTATTTTTGTCGAAAAATGTCAGCGTATCTGTGAATCTAAAACTGAAGCTATGGAATAATTTGTTTACTTGGGAATATTTGATAGCTTTGAGTGCCTTAATTTGAGTAATTTACTTTGCCTGAGATATGCTGCATTTTCTTAACTTTTTATTCTATAAAATTTATTAAAATTAAGAATTATACTTTCTATGAAACAGATACTAAAACATCTGAAATGCTTTCAGTTTTTCAAATACACTGAAACATCATACAACACAAAAAAATGCAAATTTTATCATGAAGTTTTTTTGATACTTCTGAAGGTGACTGATTGCAATGCCTAAGATAGTCATACTGTTAATTTACCTCCAAGTTTGTTTAGCACATTGTAGATCTTTTTTGTCAGGCATGATATCCTAGCAGCTCCAAAAGCTAAGGCAGGAGAATCCTAAGATTGAAACCAGCTTCAGCAACTTAGCGAGGTCCTAAGCAACTTAATGACACCCTGTCTCAAAATAAAAAATATAAAAGGGCTGTGGAATGGGGCTCAGTGATAAATCACCTCTGGGTTCAATCCCTAGTACCAAAAAGAAAGAAAGAGATCTTTTCTCTTAAAAGACAATGAAACGTGCACAGGATACTTCTTTTTAGTATGGAAAGTTACAAACTTTTTAGAAAATTTTTTTTCCAGTACTAATCTTTCAGACCAGAATTTTTAGATTTATTTTGGGTATAGTTGACTCCCCCTTTAAAAGGTTTATAAATTTCTCACTTCTGTCTTTCAGTGTTTTCTTCTTGTTTTTCAGCATTCCCTTCCAGAACAAAACACCTTTAAACAAGTCTGATGAGTCTTATTCTCACCGGCCCAAATTAGCAGTAGGGAAATTTAATAATAGGGAAAATTGTATGCAGTATCTAATTTAGATTTTTATAAATGAATTAAGTATATTCTCTGGATAGCAATTAAATACTAGTTGTGTACTTTTAGTTAATAGGCCTAATACAAGATTTGTAGGTTTCTGAGTATTTTCTACAAGGCATTTTCTATAAAGATCTTTTAAGATTTCATCAATCTCCATTTTCTCTTTCTAGCATCTTTTTCCCTAAAAGAATTGGAAGTATAGGTAATAAATATTTGCATATTCATAGGATTTTAATAGACTAGTGTTGTATAAGAAAGAAAATCTTTTAAGAACATTTCTGTCTCAGCAATTGTTTGTATTCTAATTGCCCATCTTTAATATATGCTAGCTGGTGACACATGCCAATAATCCAGTAGCTCAGGAGGCTGAGATAGGAGAATTGAGAGTTCAAAGCCAACCTCAGCAACTCAGTGAGATCCTATCTCTAAATAAAATACAAAATAGGGCTGGGGATGTGGCTCGTTGAGTACCCCTGAGTTCAATCCCTGGTACCTAAAAAAAAAAAAAAAGAGAGAGAGAGAGAGAGAGAGAGAGAGATTATCCTAGGTGTTTATCTTCGTTATGAATGTGCTAGTATGTGAAAGATTATATCAGTTATTAGTCTTCCACAGGCTATAGAATTTCCAGACGTACTTATATGGCTCTTAGATTTTTCCCTTCTTTTCTGTGTTACTTATAATCTTAATATTTTCATGGCCAGTGCCAGGTGCAGTGGTGCACACCTATAATCCCAGGGACTAGGGAGGCTGAGGCAGGAGGATCGTGAGTTCAAAGCCAGCCTCAGCAACTTAACAAGGCATTTAGCAACTCAGTGAGACCTGTCTCTAAATAAAATTTTAAAAGGGCTGGCGATGTTGTTCAATAGTTAAGTGCCCCTGGGTTCAATCCAGGTACCCCCTCCAAAATTTTTTTTTCATGGCCAGAAAAACTTGCATACTTTAAATCCTAGAAAAACAAATATTTATTTGGACAAACACAAAGATTCAGTTAAAAACAAAAAGAAAAGGAAAGCAGTGTAAGTGGCAAATTTTTATAAGTCACACATCACTTAATGATGGGGATAGCTTACCATTATAGTCCATCCTGTATGTGGTTCATCATTGACAAAAATATCATTATATAATGCATAACTGTAATTAGTTTTCCAGAAAATTTAGAATATACCAAACTTTGAAAATGGTTGGATGTGAACACATTAACTCAAACACATACAACTTTGTTCTGACTCAAAGCTGTTGAAGTCCTTGGAGTTAGGGGAATTTGTGGTGGTATTGTCACTAGCTGTGTCACTAGCTGTGATTCAGAGGTCTTCAAGAGACCATTGTGTCAAGGAGGTAAGGGCTAAGAAGGACCTCAAGAGCTACTATTCTGCATTATATTGAGGTAGATGTGGTTAGCCGTACTTCAGCTCACAATAAAGCAAGATGAGGGAAATATTGTACAAATGCCAAAATATAGATAACAAGATTTTAAAGCCTAAAGGAAGATCTCTAAGAGTAAAGAAGCCCAAGCTAATGGAAAACAGGTCATAGCTTATGAGACTGAGACATTACTAGTCAAAATAGGATCTTGTAAAGGAAGAAAAAGTTATTTTTCCATCTACCCTTCTAGGTTCTTAGTTGAGGCCCTTCTTTTAATAAAAACAATAGCAAGAGAAAAGGACACCTTTATTTAATATGAGTTTTATGTGACATTTACACAGTTTTTTGTTTAATTTTTTTAGGCAGTGCTATGGGGATTGAATTTAGGGCCTTCTACAGGCTAGGCAAGGACTCTACCCCTGAGCTACACCCCACCCAAATTTTATGTGCCATGGGAACCTTCATAAAGAAATAAAGATTTGAAGAAATGATTAAACCCAAGTGCTTTCATATTAGGTTTGATAAGGAATGGAAAGCCATGGGAAAATGTGATAGGACAAAGTAGGAAACTTAGCTAGACCTTTGTCTGCCTTTGGAGATAATGATGATCTTTTCCTCCAGGTATCATGAGGGCATATCTTGAATGAATGTCTTATAAGGAGAAGGTCAGAGAGATTTTCCTACACCTGCTGTTTCTCAGATTCCTTCATCTTAAACTATTAAATTTGCCGAGACACCTTATTTTAGACTAACATGTTTTGAACCTTGTCAATCTGAACATGTTACCTTCCCACTAGGACATCATTAATTTCTTTTCTTCTTCTTCTTCTTTTTTTTTTTTTTTTGGGTGGTGCTGGGAATTGAACCCAGGGCCTTGTGCGTATGAGACAAGCACTCTACCAACTGAGATATATCCTGAGCCCCAGGACATCACAAATTTCTGATAATCCTAGACACATGGTACATGAGGCATATAGGAAAGCCTAGCTTTCAAATTTTAGTCCCATGACTGAAAGGGTTATAGAGTGTATAACTCATTAATATCCACCTTGCTTTTTCTGTGTATTAAGACATGCCCAGGGGGATGGGGATATAGCTCAGTTGGTAGAGTGCTTGCCTCAAATGCACAAGGCCCTGGGGGTTCAATCTCCAGCACCACCAAAAAAAAAAAAAAAAAAAAAAAGACATGCCCAACATTATAAGGAATTTAAATCTATTGATGATGTTGCTAACATAACTTGTTTTGAAATTTTAAATATTTTGTTCAAGTTAGTAGTCACCTATAATTTAAATTTGTCCTCTGTTAGGGTTTCTATAAGATGTTTACAGATACCTCTCAACTGATAATGGTGTTACATCCTCACAAACCTGTCATATAAGTTGAAAATATCTTAAGTTAAAAATGTGTTTAGAGGGCTGGAGATATAGCTCAATTGGTAGAGTGCTTGCCTCACATGCACAAGGTCCTGGGTTTAACCCACAGAACCACCAAAAATATAAATTAATAAAAATGTCTTTAGGAGTGCCTAGCAAGTGGATATCTCAGTTTGATCCCTAGAATTAAACATGCAAAAGAATATATGTTTAGTATATTTAACCTTCCAAACATCGTATCTTAGCTTTACCTTCCCTAAATATGCTCAGCATAACTAATCTACAGCTAGGCAAAAAGTATCCAACATGAACTATTCGTGTGTGTGTGTGTGTGTGTGTGTGTGTGTATGTGTGTGTACACTACCGGGAATTGAACTCAAGGGTCCTTTACTACTGAGCTATAGCAGTCACCTACACACACTTTTTTTTTTTTTTCAATTTAAGAAAAGGCCTAGCTAAGTACCTGAGGCTGGCCTTAATCTTTCAATTCTCTTTCCTAGTTACTAGAATTACAGATGAGTGTCACCATGCCCAGAAAACACAAACTATTTCATAATAAAACATGTAATTAATTGTATAATGTATTGAAAGTGGGAAACAATCCTTGTATGGGTTTGTTTTTATACCATGATGAAATCAATAAATTGTAAGTCAAAACATTAGAATTAGTAGACCATTTGTACTTTGTTACTGTCAAAGATGTGTCTTTTAACTGGACATGGTAGCTTACACTTACAATCCCAGGTATTGGGAACCTGAAGCAGGAGGCTCACAAATTCAAGGCCAATCTAGGCAATTTAGTGTGACCATATCTCAAAATAAAATTTTTCAAAAACTGGAGTTGTAGCCAGAGCACTTGCCTAGCATGCATTAGGCCCTGGGTTCAATCCCTAGTACTAACCCTCCACCCCACCCACAAACACACAAACAAAAGTAACTTCTGTGTAATTTCATTTTTCTGGTTAAAATGTTGAATACTGGGGCTGGAGTTGTGGCTCAGCGGTAGAGTGCTTGCCTAGCACATGCCAGGAGTGGGGTTCAAACCTCAGCACCACGTAAAAATAAATAAAATGAGGGTATTGTGTCCAACCACAACTAACATATGTTGAACACTATTTTACTTGTCTAAATATCACTTGCCACAAATTATGCAACAAAACAATGTATATAAAGAAATGTTGGGGCTGGGGATGTGGCTCAAGCGGTAGCGCGCTCGCCTGGCATGCATGTGGCCCAGGTTCGATCCTCAGCACCACATACAAAGATGTTGTGTCCGCTGAAAACTAAAAAAAAATAAATATTAAAAAATTCTCTCTCTCTCTCTCTCTTTGAAAGAAAAAAAAGAAATGTTAAGTAGAATATAAAATGTTAAGAGAAAAGGGGGCTCTTTGTAAGTGACATTTATTTTAAATTGAAGTAGTAATATTCTGAATATGGGAACAATTAAAGCCCTTTCTCCCATTTGTCTGTCTTCTCAAATGTCAAAACCCATACCATTAGCAAATTTCCATCATTCATGGGGATCTGATACCAGAAATTAAGAGCAGAGAAAAAAAGTTTGGCATCAAAATTTTCACACATACCTGCTTCAACCATGGGAAGCAGAAATGGTCCCATGTTTGTACTTGGCAAACAATGTTGCATATTTATTTTCTTCCAGTGTGCTAACATGCTGCAGGAATTTTTATAAGCATGTTCATTATGGCAGTCTCTCCCAGTTACTGGAAATAATCCTGGACCATCACCAGAGAATTTTAAAAACAGAATAGAGGTCCTAACTTGAGTTGATTGAAAGAGAGATGGGTTGAAAACTGTATTTGATAGAGGGGAATTAAATGAAGGCAGTGAGAGGATAGGGGATAAAAAGCAGCTGGTGCTTCCCTTTGTGATAAGTCAATTTTAAATAGCTCTACATAGGGCTAGGAGTGTAATTCAGTAATAGAGTGCTTGCCACCAAGCCCAAACCCTACAAAATAAATAAGTAAATAGCTCTGGATATTCAAAGTTTGAGGTCTTTATAGAAATAAAGTGAAAGGCTCACCAAAGTAAAAACCCTAGAATCAACAGTCACCTGTATTTTATACACTCTAACTTAGAAGTCAGATCAGTCTCTACCATAATTCCCCACTCATTTTTCCTTAGATAGTTGCTCCTAAGGCCAGTACCTGCTACTCCCTGGTAGAAGGGCTGCTATGGTGGGATCCAGATCTCCTTTGGCACTAAATGGCATGATCACTATTAGATTTCAGATTTTAATATTACTATTAATAAATGTTTGAGTTGTGGTTCAGGGCAAGTCTGCCATTTTATATAAAATTATTTTTTCAGTGACCTTATTTTTGACTTTTGAAAAAGAAACCCAAAGATTAATTAAAACTGTTCATTACTATTCCTGATTTGTCCCAAATCACTTATGAGCAGTATAAATAACCTTGGATGTAGAGCTGAATTATTAGAAAAGCAAGAGATCTTATAAAATGATTTGTGTAACTCTTTGAGAAGGAGGAAGGAATCATGTTTTTTAATACTTAGTAGAGTGTCTATTTAACATGTGCATGGTCCTGGGTTCAATCCCCAGCACACGTAAATAAGCAAACAAGTAAAGAAATATTTTAAAATATGTATTTATATTTTTCCAGGTACTTGAAATATAAACTGTTAAAAGATTTGTTCCTTTCTTCAATCTTATGCCAGAAAGAAATTCTTTGTTTATCCTGGGATTAGAGAGATTAGATGTTTCATCCTAGACAAAAGTAGAGGGAACAAAGATTCAAATGCAAATTGGTCAGATTGCAAAGGCATGTTCTCCTTCTCTTTCATGGTGATTTTTCAGTATTGTATTATTCAGTCAAAAGACTTTTTCCCCCTCTTCAACCTGAGCCTGATGCTTCATTAATTTTTACAAATGTCACCATCTTGTTTCATGGAAGTTGTCTGCTATGTGCTGTTACCACATACTGCTGAGTACCATCCTGCTTTGTTTTCCAATATTTGTTTCTATGGAAAGTATTAAATAAGTTTGCTTCCAGGTGCTGAATGCCTTTTGTTTCAGGTAACCAAGCAACGTTTTTCTTCTATTAAGTTAGAAATGTGGTAGGCAAATAATGCACATTTCTGTTAAAATGTCCAGCCTACTTCTTTTCCTCTTTCCATCCACTTAAAAAAAGAAAAATCTGTAGGCCTATCATGTGTGAATGCCTGGGTTCATTCCCTAGAACTGCAAATGAATGAATGAAGGCTGTATCATCATGGATACAGCATTAGTTCATGATTAACATCACCATAGTAGTAAAAAAGAAAAGCTGCTATAAAACAGTGGCAGGCCACAAACAGACTGGGATCTGAGCTGACTGTTGAACCTATAAGTTTTCTATTTCAGTTTTCTGCCCCTCTGGGACATTGGACAGAATCTAGAGACCATTTTCTTTCTTTCTTCTTTTTTTTTTTTTTCTTTTAGTATTGGGGATCAAATTCAGGGGCACTTTACCACAAAGCCATATCCACAGCCCTTTTTGTTTATTATTTTGATACAGGATCTTATTAAGTTGCTTAGGGTCTTGCATAGTTGCTGAGGCTGGCTTTTGATCCTACCTCAGCCTCACAGGTGATGAGGATTAGAGGGATTAGAGATGCCTGTGCCTTGGTGCCCAGTGTGAATTGTCCTGTATCTTAAGTCAGTGGTTTTCAAATTTTTCAGCTATAGAATTCTTTAGTAAAGCAGAAGCTTACTCAAGAGTCCCATGAACACAACAGGTTAAAACAACTGTCACTAATGGGGAGAAGGTAGCCCAGAACTTAAATGCTGTGAGATGAATGTTCACTGGAAGTAGCTTTGATCATTAAAATATTTCAAGTGAAAAAATGGAAAAATTGGTATACCCTGCCTTGGAATCTGCATTGCTCTGGAAATGTCTGGGCTGACAATTGCTTTAGTTTTTTACAACTAAGAAACTGTTTCCTTTTTTACTAAATCTTCTTATTTGTATTGGACACTTTATCCCCAGCCCTTTTTTAAACTTATTTTTTATTTTGAGATAGGGTCTTGCTAAATTGTTCAGGTTGTCTTTGAACAGTGATCTTCATGCCTCAGCCTCCTGAGTAGCTGGAATTATAAATAGCTGAGATCACAGAGGTGCACCACTATGTCCAGCTAAATCTTTTTACTGAAAAAAGTTAGGCCCTTGCTTCTCACATCCAAAATTTAGTACCTCCTGAGTGGCAATTTCTATCTTATTGATTCTAAGTTTTTATTCTCATTGAGTGTCCCAGTGTAGCCCTTGTCTCGTTGAACTTAATTACTTTGAACAAATAAATTCTCCTCTCCTTTTTAATATATTTGCTTCTCATCTGAACTGCACTCAGATATGAGGCCAATAAGACAGTGGTTTGGGGTGGGGGTGGGGAGAGCCTTAATCCTCTTAACTGTTTCAAGACCTCCAGTGGGGAAGTGGTGAGTCTGTAGCAGCAGGACGCTCCCTGAAGCTCTGTCTCCAGAGAACTCCTGCTTTTTATGTCTACTATAGTGTGGGAAAAGCCAATAGGTTGGGGAGAGAGGCCTGCCTCTACAATGCATTAGAAACAAAAAAGTCATACTATTTGGAAGAAAATGAGCAAGGGAAATGAGATGAGTCACCATGCTTGGCACTAAATGAATGCTTTTAAAATGAATTACCTTGTGGAGAATTTTTCCTTATTTTTTCAAAACGTCTTTGAATTTATAGAGTGTATTTATATCAGGACATCTACAAATTAAGTGCCTTATTACAGAATCTTTAATAGAAAAACTGTCTAAATGCTGATAAGCATTGGTGCTTATCACAATTTATAATTGGAATGGAAATGCAAAGCCTTCATACTTGATCATAGTAATATCATAGCCAGAGAAGACTCTTGACTTTGTAATATTTCTATAGGGAAATGGCTAAAGAGTAATGGGCAAAGTTGAGTACCTTAAGAATGAAATAGCATGAAGAAAGAGAGATTATAAAAGGTTTGGTAAAAATAGAATGTTTAATTTGTGTTTACTGCCTAAAGACTGATGTTCTATAAATTGTTTTATTCTTACCACTTAAATATAGCAGTTGGATTACTCTTCAGTTTATACATTATCAGATACCTCTCATACCACCATGTTTCAAATATCATTTTTTATTATTAATTTAGGATATTAGACTTAGAGTAAATAGCAATGTGTTTATTATATTTTATTGACTAAGAGGCAAGAACTGGCATTTTAAATGTCACTAAATTTTTACCAGTTTAAACTCCAAATGACATCCCAACAATTTTCATCAAAATAAATGCATTACTAGAAATAAATACAAAGTATCCCATTACCAGACCAATGAAAAGTTAATTATTTACTGCTATAAGACATAATTAATTGATTAGGAAGAAAAATATTATTCTAAAATACAACAGAAGAAAGGGCTATTTAAGATTAAACTTTCATGATCAGTCTGTTCCTCTCTCTGTAGATGTGTACCTGTGTAACTTATTTGAAAATTCAGGTAAGTTTGTGATGGCAGAGGTTGTTGGGAAGAAGATAGTTGAGTAGTACATGCCATCTTCCAGAATCCAAACAGAATTGAAAGATAATAAAGACACAACTGTAGTAGTTTTTTCTTGTCCGTCTTCTTTCTAGCCTTCACTTCCTTCTTTGCCTCCATCCTTCATATGCATAGTAAGATCTGCTGTTAACAGCTGTGGAAGGCTGTCCATCTCCCCCACCCCCAGCAGTGGAGTCTTTCCCCCACCAATACAGTGTGACTTCATGAATTAACGATTAGGAATGACATTGCAGAGAATATGTCTTAGATCAATAAAGTACTTTTAGCAAGGATTGCCCTCTGGGATATAGAAATAGCTGCTGTTGTAGAGCATTCCTCTTTAATGGTATTGGAAATGCAGTTTTACTGTTGAGGCTCTGAAATTAAAATTCTGACTTGAATTTTAACAGTAAAAAGGTAGAAACCAGTATGCAAGAATGCCTCTAAAATTAGAAATTATATTCTGTTGATGGTAATTGTGAGAATTATTGCAAGAATTCTTCAGGGAATTTTCAGGAAGCTGATGCAATTTGGGGAAGCAGGGTAAAAGGGAAAGGAAAAGATCTCAGCTGCTTAAAGCTGACCTAAGGAGGTCACATATAGCTGTTCTTTAACCTGAGAACACCAATTTTTTCTTTTTTCAGATTACATCTTAAATCAGTGAATAATTAAGATATTTTATTGAGGGACTAGAGCTGTAGCTCAGTGGTAGAGCACCTGCCTTTCATTTGTGAGACACTAGGTTCAATCCTTAGCACCACATAAAAATGGATAAATAAAGATATTGTGTCTATCTGCAACTATATATATATATATATATATATATATATATATATATATGTATATATATATATATATATATATATAAAATTTTTTAAATTGATATTTTATTGAATTTAACATTTTTTTCAAAGCTCTGCCATACCTATTGCATTCTATTAACCACACTGTAGAGTTAGAAACAATGAGGAAGTAGCCTTAGAATTTAGATGACTTACCCTATTCACCTAGCAGGCAGGAGATTCACAGTTAGGATTCAGATTTTTTTTTTTTTTTAAATCATAGTCTCTCACTACTCTCTTTTATTTCAATATCAGATCACAGAGGTTTGATACAAAGTCATCCTCCATGACTTGAACCACTTCTATATCTTAAATTAACCAAAATAGAATTTTCACTTATAAAGTTAAAATATGCCTATTCGAAAACCTCATATTGTGTAACCAGATTTCCATTAATTTACAACAACCAAGAGACTGAGATGAATTTGAAAGTTAATTTACTATAATCTACTTGTTTTATTAGGTTAAAAAACAATTTTCTATAGGAAGAGTCCAGGGTAATAGCAAAGAATATTAACTGAGACGTAGCTCTGAATTTCAGAGCAAAAAGGATTGCTAGCAATGACAGGAAACTCGGTTCAATATGCAATTATTTTAAATAGTATCTTTAATATACAAGACACTATGCTGCATATTATAGAATATACTAAGGTGAATCTCTGCTGCCAATAAATTTGCAATCTATTAAAAACAGGAGGGTCCACAGGTAACTCTTGGGTAGATCACAAGAAATGCTAGGTGTAAGTAAAAAGGGAAGGACATAATGTCAGACTGAGATTGCAGAGGAATAATAAAATGAAAACAGAGAAATAGGTCTAGAAAAGACATGAATTAAAAGCAGAAGGTGGTATAAACAGTGTTTGCAGGAAATCCTATGAGGAAGAAATTAAGGGAAAATAAATATGAATCTCCTCTTCCCTCAGAAAAAAATTTGGTTATCATGAGCTCTCTCTCTGTATCCTGTTAGTTCCTTGTAAATTCATTATCCTTTTTAGTTTTCTTTTTTTTTTTTTTCTCATTACTTTACTTTGGTGACCCATGAACATTGATCAGAGTTACCAATCAAAAGGAGGTTTTGTTCATCCTTGAATGTACACATGATGAAGAAAAAATAAGAGTTGGAATTCTGGTTTGTGGCTTTACTCCTAGCCTTAGAAAGTGGGTTATCACTTTTTTGTTGTTCTTTTACCAAAGTAAACATGTATTACAGTCTTGTTTATATAAAAATGATAAGTACTACAGTTTTATCAGTCCCTCCATGTGGCACTATGTATGTGGCAATAAGCTATATATATTGGTCTCTGTGATTGTGCTTTCAATACAGCATTTCTTGTAATAGACATGCTCTGAAAGTTAATCAGTGTTATGAAAGTTGTGTCACCACATTCAGGAGCATCAAAATATCCAAGAGTGAAGTTTTAGTCATAGGTTGCTCTTGATATGAGTGTATTATATAATGACTTTAACCCCTGACTTTACTCCTGCCTAAGATCTTGGGTCTTCTTTCATGTTTATAAAAGTAAAAGTAGTTTTCATTACTTCTATTACTCATTTACCTGTATGTGAATATTACTTGAAAACATTGATTGGTGCAGCAACTTTTGATTTAGAATTGTCTGCCCTAAATAATTTCATTCTCTCTTTTTTTTGCCCCCTTAAATTGTTCCTGGTCAGAGGTGAATATGTTGCACTCTTAAGAATTCTCATCCAATCTACCGCTGCGATAAGAAGTAGTATAACCTCTCCATTTACTTTCAAATACATAATCTAGAGACATAAGGAAGTGAATCGGAACTATGTACAGTCAGGGTACTTGAAATTTGAGAATATTGTTTCCTTATATGTATCTTATAAGTAGCATGTGATGTAATCCTATAATATGGTATTAGAATCTTCCTCTGTTGGGTATAGATGAATTACAGCCACTTCAGGAAATGTGACTTTGTGAAACTCTACCAATATTGAGTGTCTATTATTTGTACTCAAGAGGGTGGAGTACCACAGGCCACTGTTTACCAAAGCATACCAAAGCACCTTGTCATCACATAAGTGATAATACAAGTGCAGGTGAATTATGGTATAGGTTAAAGGGTAGTGACCAGGAAATGAAGGCATTGTCAGAAAAGTTGTAACAGAGACATTTTCTTTCTGACAATTACTAATCTATTTTAAGCCTGTCCCCATGGAAAATCCTAAGAGTACAGGAGAAATTTTACCTCACTGATAGATGGTCCAACTATTGATATGTTTAATTATATAATATGAAAAGTCATGTTATTATTAAATGACTTTTAATTGAGTACAGGTTATGAATACATTGATTACTATTATTAATAGTAATGTGTCAGCACTTTTAGTACTATTATAAAGAATGAGACTCAAAGAAGTGAAGGTTATATGACAAGATATATATGAGGGCTGGGGATATAGCTCAGCTGGTAGAGTGTTTGCCTCACATGCACAAGGCCCTGGGTTCAATCCCCAGCACCACAAAAAAAAAAAAAAAAGAAAAGAAAAAAAAAAATATATATATATATATACACACACACACACATATATACACATATATATATACATGTATACATATATGTGTTTATATGATTATATGACATATATATCTATATATACATATATATACATATATATATGTATATATATATGAGTGATTATATGACAGGGACATGTCAAAGATGGGCTAGAATCTTGGTCTCCTGTTTTCCAAAGTAGTGTTCTTTCTCTTTTATTTTCAAAAAATTGTATTTTCTAGTTCTTATGGTGGTCGATTAAAAACTTCAAATTCTGTCTCTAATCTTTATTCATAAATATATAATGAACAGGACTGGGGAGATAGCTGAGTGATAGAGTGCTTGCCTTGCATGAGTGAGGCTCTGGGTTCAATCCCCAGTACCATACACATAAAAACATATATATACATACATACATACATACATATACACACACATGCATACATACATAGATATATACATATATATTTATATAGAACATTTATTAGCTTCATTTAATTTTTCTTTTATGTTTTTCATTATAAAAAATACAGTACCATTTTTTAAAAATGTATTACTATCTCCCTTGTCAGTAAACATAGTTTGTAGAAGTGATCTGTATTTTTCTTTGACCGTATATTCCACCAAAATTATTAGTTGTAGTATAGGCATGATCATGATTGTTCAAATGATTGTTTCTGGAAATTGTATTTCCCCGAGAAATGAAGTCAAAACTACTATATAACATCTCTGAATTTTTTGGGGGAGGGGGATTTTCAAATGTAGCTATTTTCAAGGAAAAATTTAATATTTAGGTGTTGTTTTTTGGTGCTGGGAATGGAATCCCTAGTGCTCTACCACTGAGCCATACCCCCAGCCCTACCTAGAGCTAATTTAAAGTTATTCCTTCATGGATTCTATAAGGAAAGAAAATATCCTGGAGTGATTAAAGAATTTATAGATATTTTAAAAGGTATTTTACAACACTTTATAGGTTTTGTGACTACTTGGAATGTATAGTTCTTATTAAAATGATGTCTAAACCATTCTTTCTCTTTTTCTTTTTCTTTTTTTTTTTTTTTTGGTACCAGGAATTAAACTCAGAGGTACTTGACCACTAAGCCACATCCATGCAGCCCTATTTTGTATTTTATTTAGAGACAGGATTTCACTGAGTTGCTTAGTGCCTTTGCAGTTTCTGTGGGTGGCTTTGAACTCTCCATTCTCCTGTCTCAGCCTCCCAAGCCACTGGGATTACAGGTGTGCACCACTGTGCCCCGCTAAAACATTCTCATATTTAAGATCAAGATTATTTAGATAGATAAGTGTAATGTTGAGGTGGAAAAATAATGCAGAAACTGTTACTTTTGCTAGCCAAAAACTGCTACCTTTAACAATAACCTCCTATACTTATAAGGGGGTGGGGGGAACTGTGTCCCTTTAGAAAACTTAAAATACCTTCAAAGTTTTCAGCCAGGCAAGGTGTCATATAGCTGTAATCTCAGCTATTCAGTAGGTTGAAGCAGGAGGAGGGTAGCAAGTTCAAGGCAAGCCTGGTTAATTTAGCCAAACGCTGTCTCAAGATTAAAAACAACAAATAAAATGGGCTTGGGGATATCGCTTAGTGGTAAAACACTTGACTAGCAAGTGAGAAGTCCTGGATCCCCAGCACCTCCCTGCCACACACACACGCACACACACACACACACACACACACACACACACACAAAGTTTGTTCTTTTTTGTTTCAGCTAAGACTCTTTGGAGACACACAAAAAATGTGTCTACCATCTTCCTTTTTGAATATGTGATGAATAGTCTTGAACTGAATATGCTCAGGAATATGTACCTAAACTGAGCATGCTCAGGAAGGTAGTAGCCCCCTCCACACGCTTTCCTATGTATAAGTGTAGGTTTCCTCAATGAATCCCTCTCTCTCTGTCATAGGAGAGCAATGCTTCACAAATAACTCCTTTGCTGTCCTTAGTTGCTGCAATTAATAAACCTCTCTCCATGCTTTTATCTTCTGGTTGTGCTCATGGGCTTTGCACTCAGCAAGAGGAGAACACAGCATTCAGTTACATGTTTAGAAAGCCTCTCACTGTACTCTTCAGGGAAAGCCTGTATTTAAAGGTTTGAAAGAGGCATACCACTTACTTTTATGATAGGGAAAGTAAAATTTTATAATTCATATTTTCACAAGCATGTCATATTTATTTTTAAAAAGGACAAAATGTTAATGTAATTGTGCATATTTGCTTTACTGTGAGATATGTGTGTGTGTATATATGTATGTGTATATATATAGTCAGAACTACTATCCTAACAAAATACAAATGATTTTCAGAAAAAGTTTAAATTTGAGAAGAGCATAGTTGCTTTCAACAATAGAATTCATCCTGTTCTCAGAATTGGCTATTGTAGTCTCAATGAGCAATAGGAACACCGGAAAACTTGAGTATGAAGGCAATATTATTTTGATATTGGTCAAGACTTCTCAAAGGTTGTAAGCATAAGAATTTCTAGGAGAGTTTATCAAACAGATCCTTGGGACTCATTCCCAAGATTCTGGTTACCTAAATAATTCAGGATGTCCAGGAATCTGCATTTTAATAAACTATGCAAGTGTTTAGATTCTTAGGAGTAGATGGGCTAGAGAACTAGGACCTTTTGACTCCAGACTCCAAAACAAGTTAGCCATTTTAAACCTTTTTTATATGTAAATTTTAACACCAGCTGTGCTGCTAATACAGTTTTATCCTCAAATTAGCAATTAAGGATTTGTTTTCCCCAGGGGTCTCTAGTATATGACCAGATTCTGATTTCTTTTGAAGCCTCAGATGAACCTAACCAAGAGAGATTTTAACATTATTTTAAAACTTTAAAAATATTGAAGGCAAAAAGCATTGTGAAGATTTTTCTAATTCATTTGAATTATTAGAACTTGATTCCATGTTCATTCTAATGGTTTAGAAATTGTTGATCTATTTTTTATTGCAGAGTAACTAAGTAAAGCTTTTTGGTACACTAAAACACAAGTATACCAAAATAATTCAACCCAGACATTTTTAATAATTATTTTCATTTAAATCATATATCAAAGAGGGTTTGGTTTTTGTTTAAAATTTTTCCCATTTGAGGCTCTTGAAGTATAATTTATGTGCAGCAAAATTCACCCTTTGTAGCACACAGTTTAAATTCTAACACACACAAATGTATATAGTTTAAGAACAACATCACAGTCAAAATATAAAACATTTCCTGTGTGATTAATTTAACAAAATCATGCTGTATCATGCTGTGTATATATGTAAATAACCAAAGGGAATTCTGCCTTTCTGTATATGTAAAAAGCATCAATCAAAAATAAATAAATAAAAGAAAGGAAGATTGGTAGAGAAAGGAGAATGGGGGAGAGAGGAGGGGAGAAAAGTAGGGAGGAATAACAGGAACTAAAATAGAGTAAATCACATGCTTGATTTTGTCAAAATGAACCCTACTCTATGTATAACCGTAATGTTCTAATAAAAATATATGTGTATAAAACATTTCCATTACCCAAGACATTTTTCATACCACTTTATTTATTTATTATATATATATATATATATATATATATATATATATATATGTATGTATGTATGACAGCAGAATACAATTCTTATTACATATATAGAACACAATTTTTCATATCTCTGGTTGTATACATACCACTTTATAGAGACTCCTGCTCACTGCCAGCCCTGGCAAGTACTGCTATATTCCTTCCCTACACTTTTACCTTTCCTGAATGTCCTCTATGTAGAATCATATAGTATGTAGAGTTTTGAGTATAGCTTCTTTAGTTTAACATAATTATTTGAGATTCATCCACATTGTGTGAATTAGTATAGAGATCCTTTTTATTGCCAAGCAGTGTTCTATTGTAAGGGTGTAACACAGACTGTTCATTTACTCATCTGTGGAGGGATATTCACGTGTTAGCGATTGTATATCATGCTGCCATAAACATTCATATACTGCATTTTGTGTGAATATAGTTTTATTTTTCTTGAGTAAATATTTAGTAGTGAGATTGCTGGGTTGTATGTCAAGGGTATGTGTATTCCAAACTGTTTTCCAAAGAGGCTGTGTACCTTTTACATTCTCACCAGCAGGGAGTAGGAATTCCAGTTCAGCATCCTGGTCAGCACTAAGGATTGTTAAGTTTTTGCTTTTTGTTTCAGATTCCCGTTTATTTAGCCACAAATGAATAGATATCTCTCATTGCAATTTTAATTTACATTTCCTTGATGAACAGTGAAGATAAGCATCTTTTCATGTGTTCATTTCACATCTTTCTTTGAACTTTCTGTTCAAAGACCTTGAAATCATGTTTTATCTTGTTTTCTTATTACTGAGTTTCAAAAACTCTTTGTATATTACGGATATGAATCAAATCTGTGTTTTGCACATATTTTCTGCCAATATCTGGCTTATTTTGTTTGTTTGTTTTTTCATTCTCTTTTAGTGTCTTTTGTCTTTGTTTATTTTCTGAGATGGGGTCTGGCTGTATTGCCCAGGCTGGTCACAAATTCATGGACACAAGTGGGAGACACCAAGTGTCCTTGAAGAGGAGAAAGTTTTATCTACTAAATCATGATTATGGATCATGGTTTTATTATCATAGCTAAAAACTCTGCCTAGCTAAGAATCACAAATAGTTTCACCTATGTTTTATCCTCCAAGTTGTATGATTCTGTTGTGAGTTTATAATTTATTTCCTTTTAATTTTAGGGATGTCTGATTGTTTATGCATCTTCTGTTAAAAAGACCATTCTTTCTTTATTCAATGGTCTTTGTACTGTGTTGAAAGTCAGTCAGTTAAATATAGAGTATGGGTTTGTTTCTGGATACTATTCTGTTTCATTGGTCTATGCATCTGTCCCTTCACGAATGCACCTTGAGTACTGCAGTTTTCTGGTAAGTCTTGAAATTATGTATTGAGAGGCCTCCAACCTTGTTTTTTAATTATTTTGCCTGTGATAGTTTCTTTGCTTTTTCATATAACTTTTAAAATCAGCTTTTCACTTTCTACATGAAACATATGAATATAGTTTTCTTTTGTTTAGTGATCCTATATATTATGATTTTATTAAACTCATTTTAAATTTCTAGAACACTTTTGGAGATTTCTTTGGATTTTCTACATAGACAATGATGATTTTTTTTTCTCCTAAAGAAAGACAATTTGATATCTTCTTCCCTAATCAATCTGACATTTAGTTAGCTATTTCTGATTTTATTGTACTACCTAGGACTTCCAATATTATGCTGGAAAGAAGTGGTGAAATCAGATATTCCTGCCCTATTCCTGATCATGTGGGGAGGCATTTAGTCTTTTATTATGAAGTATGATATTTGTGTGGGTTCTTCTTTTTTTTTTTTTTGAGAATTTTAATATTTATTTTTTAGTTTTTGGCAGACACAACATCTTTGTATGTGGTGCTGAGGATCGAACCCGGGCCGCACACATGCCAGGCCAGTGTGCTACAGCTTGAGCCACACCCCCAGCCCTGTGTGGGTTCTTTGTAAAAAATTTTTGTCAGCTTTAGGACATTTCATTCAAGTATAGTTTACTGAAAAATATATAACCAATAGTTGTGAAATTTTGTTGGATAAAGCTTTTTTTTTTTTTTTTTTAATTTTGAGACAGGGTCTTGCTAAGTTCTTGAGGCTGGTCTTAAACTTGTGATCCTCCTGCCTCAGCCTTATGAATCTCTGGAATTATAGGTATGTACCACTGCACCTGGTTACATGAAGCTTTTTCTGTATCTCTTGAGGTCATCATGTGGCTTTTCTTCCTTAAAACATAATTTGATGAACTACATTTAATGGTTCTTGAATATTGAATTATCTTTGTTTTCCCAGAATACACCCCACTTGGCCAAGATATATATGTTACTGGGTTTGATTTGCTAATATTTTTTCAGAGATTTTGTTTGTTTGTTTTTGTGGTACTAGGGATTAAACTCAGTGGCGCTCTGCCAGTAAATATATCACCAGCCTTTTGAATTTTATTTTGGATTTCATGGGTCTTACTAAGTTGCTGAGGCTGGCCTCAAATTCCTGATTTTGTAAGTGGGGATTTATGGGTAGACCACCATGCCTAGCTGATAATTTTCTTTAATGCACAAGTATTTAATTTCAGTTGTCATATTTACCTACTTTTTTGTTTGGTCACTTATTCTCTTAATGTCATATGAAAGAATACTTTACCTAACTCAAGTTTGCAAAGATTTCTCCTTGATTTTTTTTCTAGATTTTACTTTTATTCTTAAGAGTTTATATGTGTAGCTCTTCTATTTAGGCCTTTGAGCCATTTTGAGTTAATTTGTGTGAAGTAGCAGAGTGTGGAGGCAAACTTCATTCTTTTGCACCTGGAGATTTACTTGGCCCTGCACAATTTGTTGAAAAGACTATTCTTTCCCTATTGTATTATCTTGGCACCCTAGTCAAAAAACATTTGATCAAAATGTGAGGGTTTATTTCAAGACTGAATTGTATTTTGTTGATGTATACATCTATCCTTTGCCAGTATTAAACAGTCCGGTTTACTATAGGTTTGTAGTGTGTTTTGAAATCTGGAATATGAATCCTCCCATTTTATATTTCCTTTTCAACATTGTTTTGGCTCTCTTGAGTGCCTAGTATTTCTTTGGGTGCCTTGGAGATATTGTGGGCTCAGTTATGGTCTACTACAACAAAACAAATATTACCATAAAATGAGTCACACAAATTTTTTGGTTTTCCAGGTAAAAGTTATGCTTATATTGTATGGTAGTCTGTTAAGTGTACAATACCATTACATCTAGAAAAACATTGTACATACTTTAATTAAAAAGTACTTCTTAATGGAATCATCATTTCACCCAGTTATCCCACTCCTCAGTATATATCCAAAGGAGTTAAAACCAGCATACTACAGTGACACAGCCACATCAATGTTTATAGTTGCACAAATCACAATACTAACCTATGGAGCCAAGCTAGATGCCCATCAACAGATGAATGGATAAAGAAATTGTGGTGATATATACACAATGGAATATTACTCATCCCTAAAGAACTATGACTTTATGACGATTGCTAGTAAATGGATTGATCTGGAGACTATCAGGCTAAGTGAAATAAGCCAATCCCAAAAGACCAAAGGGCAGATGTTTTCTCTGATGTGTAGAAGCTAACCCACAATGGTGGGGGCAGTGGTAGGGGGGCGGAGTAGAAGTTCTTTTGAATAGACAAAGGGGAATGAGGGAAGGGAACAGGGATAGGAATAGGAAAAACAATGGGAAGAATCTGACATAACTTTCCTGTGTACACATATGAATACTGTACAGTGAATCCCACCATGATGTACATTCACAAGACTGGGACCCTAATTAGAATAAGATATATTTCATGCATGTATAATTTTATCAAAATGGACTCTGCTGTCATGCATAACTAAAAAGAACCAATAAAAATAAAATACTTCTTTGCATTAAAAAAAAAAAACCCTAATGATCACATGAGTAGATTTAGTATAATTCACATGAGCCTTCAGCAACTCATGATCTTTTTGCTTGTGGAGGGTCTTCCTTTAATATTGATGTCTTCTAACTAGTCATGATGATAGGAGTAGAAGGTTAGGGTAGCTGTGCTAGTTTCTTAAGACAAGGAAGTTTGCTGCATTGACTGACCCCTGCTTTCACAAAAGATTTCTCTGAAGCATGAAGTGCTGTTTGATAGCATTTTACCCAGATATAAGCAACTTTCAAAATTGGAGTCAGTCCTCTCCTACCCTGGAATGGCTTTATCACCTAAGTTTATGTGACACTCTTAATCTTTGATTATCATTTTCACAATGTTCCTAATCCTTGGTTATCATTTTCACAATATTCATGGCATCTTCATCAGGAATAGATTCCATCTCAGTAAACCAGTTTATTTGTTCATCTGTTAGAAGCAGCTTCTCATCCATTAAGTTTTATCATGAGATTGCAACAGTTCTGTCACATCATGAGGCTCCAGTTCTAATTCTAGAACTCTTGCTTTTTCTGCCACATCTGCAGTTGCTTCTTCCACTTAAACTCCTGAAAGTGTCCATAAGGGTTGCAGTCAACTTCTTCCATACAGCTATTAATGCAATATTTTGAATTCCAATAAACCATGTTCTTAATGACATCTAAAATGGTAACTCCTCTCCAGAAGGATTTCAATTTACTTTTACTTAGTTCCATCAGAGGAATCACCATCTGTGGCAGCTGTAGCCTTATGAAATGTATTTCTTTAATAATAGGGGTTGAAAGTTGAAATGTCTCCTTCTTATATGGGCTACAGAATGAATGCTGTGTTAGTGGGCATGAAAACAACAAAAGTATCCTTTACACTTTTGTCAACATTCTCTATTGAACAGGTGCAATGTTGATGAGCAGTAATATTTTGAAAGAAATCTTTTTTATTTTTATTTTTTCTGAGCAATAGGTCTCAATAGCAGGCCTGAAATATTCAGTAATCCTGTTGTAAACAGTTGTGCTGTCACCAGGCTTTCTAGTGCCATTTATAGAGCTCAGGCAGAGTAGATTTAGTATAATTCTTTAGGGACCTAGGATTTTTGGAATGATAAGTGAGTATTGACCTCAACTTAAAGTCACTGGTTGCATTAGTCTCTAAAAAGAGACTCAACCTGTTCTCTGAAGCTCTGAAGCCAGGTACTGGCTCCTCCTCTTCTGCTATGAAAGTCATAGAAGGCATCTTCCAATATGAGATTGTTTTGTCTATGTTGACAATCTGGCCTGGCACTGTGGTGGTGCATATAACCCCAGCCACACTAGGCTAAGACAGGAAGATTACAGTTTAAAACCGGCCTCAGCAATTTAGTGAGCAACTTAGTGAGATCTTGTCTCAAAATAAAAAAATAAAAAGGGCTGTGGCTGTGGCTGTGGCTCAGTGGGTTAAGTGTCCCTGGGTTCAATTCATAATATCAAAAAGAAGGAGAAGGAGAAAACAATCTGGTGTTTGTCGTAGCTTTTGTAGTCAATTATTTTTACTGGCTTTTCTGCATAATTTGCTATGGTTTCTGCATGAGCACTTGCTGCTGCCCCTTGAACTTTTATGTTAAGGAGGTGGCTTCTTTCCTTAAACCTCAGGAACCATTTTCTGCCAGCTTCAAACTTCTTTTGCAGTTTCCTCACCTCTTTGAACTATCATAGAATTGAAGCAGGTTAGGGCCTTGCTGTGAATTAGTTTTGGGATAGGGGAGTTTTGTGGCTGGTTTGTCTTCTATCCAGACCGCTCAAACATTTTCCGTAACAGCCATAAGGCTGAGTCACTTTCTTATTCCTGTGTTCACTGGAGTATTAGTCTTAATTTCCTTCAAGAACTTGTTCTTTATGTTTGTAACTTGGCTAACTGGTACAAGAGGCCTAGCTTTCAATCAGGTCAGCTTTCCATGTCTTCCTCACTAAAAAAGGCTTAATGATTTCTAGCTTTTGATTTAAAGTGAAAGAGCTGTGACTTTTCTTTTTACTTGAACAGTTCAAGGCCATTTTGGGGTTATTAACTGGCCTAATTTCAATACTCTTGTGTCTCATGGAGTTAGGGGACCTGAAGAAGAGAAGTGAGACAGGGAATAACTCATTAGTGGAGCAGTCAGAACTTACACAATATTTATCATTTCAGTTTGTTGTTTTATATTGGTACTATGGTTGGCATCCCCACACAATTGCCATCATTACATCAAAGATCTCCAAAACCAGATCACCACACCAAATATAAGTATAATGAAAAAGTTTGAAATTTTATAGAAATTACCAAAATGTGACACAGAGACACTATGTGCTTGACCCAGGGTTGCCACAAACCTTCAATTTGTAAGTAACAGTATCTGTGAAGCACAATAAAACAAAGCACAGTAAAATAAAGTTTCCCTGTATGAACTGTAGGATCATCCTGCCGATTTGTGAGGCGAACGTGATAACCACTACACTACGGAAACACCTTATCCTGCCAATTTGTGAAAAAAAAAAAAAAAACAGGCAGAATTTTTATAATGCCATTGAGTCTCTATGTTAATACGGGGAGTATTGCCTTCTTGCCTATATTAAGTGTTCTATTCTATAAATATGGGAATCTTTCCAGATCGTTAGGTCTTTAGTTTCTTTCAGTGATGTTTTGTAGTGAATTATTTTGTTGGTAGTATATAGAAATGCAATTTATTTTGTGTGTGTGTGTGTGTGTATATATATATATATTTATTTATTTATGTATATATATATATATATATATATTTTTTTTTTTTTTTTTTGACCAGGGATTGAACTCAGGGGCACTCAACCACTGAGCCACATCCCCAGCCCTATTTTGTTTTATTTAGAGACAGGATCTCACTGAGTTGCTTAGCACCTTACTAAGTTGCTAAGGCTCGCTTTGAACTGGTGATCCTCTTGTCTCAGCCTTGAACCACTGGGATTACAGGCGTGTGCCACCACACCCAGCTGACATGTTTTAATAACACTTAGAAAGCTTTAAGAAAGTAGATAAACATCAAGTACTATTCTGCAGCTGTAACTGTTATCTAGAAAAGCTGTATATGTAATTTTAAAATAATATAAAATAAATATCTGAGATTGAAATGTAAGTTTTGATTTTTAGATTCTCATCCATTCATTTAGTTATACCCTTAGTTCATCAACTGAGTCTTAATTAGTAAAAGTTAATATTTGATTTTTCCCTTTTACTTTTAGTGTTAAATGTTTGCAAAAGACAGTGAAGGATTCTTACCACATAATGTGTAGACCATGTGCCTCTGAGCTTGAAGTTTGTGCAAAATGTGGAAAGAAAGAAGACATTGTTATTCCGTGAGTATTTCCTTTTACATTTAGATTTTATTCTTAGTAATTGATATATGAACTTTCGTTTTTTGGAGTAGGGGGGTTACTGGGATTGAACTCGGGGGCACTCGACCACTGAGCCACATCCCCAGCCCTAGTTTGTGTTTTATTTAGAGACAGGGTCTCACTGAGTTGCTTAGCACCTCACTTTTTGCTGAGGCTGTCTTTGAACTCATGATCTTCCTGCCTTAGCCTCCTAAGCCACCAGGATTACCAGGGTGTATCACTGCACCAGGCTAAATTTTCTTTTATTGAGACATTAAGTAACTACTGTCTGAAGTTACAACCTATCACACTAATGTAGACATTTTTCTACCTATAGGAAAAGAGTCACTATTTTGTTAAATTTTTCTGTTATTACAATAAAAGTGACTCTTTATGTTTTTAAGAACATCAGATGTTTAGCTATGAGGTTCACATTTATTGAAAAAGAATTGTTCATTATGTAACAACTTTCCTTCAATGGATACCTTTTATTAATTTCTTAGAGCCTATTCTATTGCAACAGTATTATAATTAGTTGAATCCTAAGTTAGTTTTCAAGAACCTGTTCTCTGTACTTATTTTATTAAGCTCCTTTAAGAAATGTAGTGGTGGTCCCCAGCACCCCCCCCCAAAAAAAAAAAAAAAAAAAAAAAAAAGAAAGAAATGTAGTGGTGGGCTGGGGCTGTAGCTCAGTGTGGTAGAGTGCTTGTCTCATGCATGTGAGGCACTGGATTCAATTCATAGCACCACATAAAGATAAATGAATAAAGGTATTGTGTCCTTCTACAACTAAAACAGTATTTTTTTAAAAAAAGGAAAGAAATGTAGTGGTAAAAGTCTCTTCAACCTGCATGGTTGAGAAATAATTAGAATGTTTTTTCTTCTATCTTTAGATTTAATAAAGATCCAGAAAAGACTGAAAATAATGAAAGTTACAAACATACAAGAAACTGCAAAAGCCATGAAGAAAGAGATGCTGATTTAGATTTTGATATTTATTTAGATGATACAGATAATAATCAAGTGGATTAATGACTCAAGTTAAAGAATGTGAAATTTTGACCAACTTTTGCATTTGAAGGGCTTACAAAAAATATTGTGAAATCCTAATGAGGAAATAAGAAAAACTATAGAAAATACATAAAATATATGTATGAACAATATAAACTGGGTAAAATATTTGAATAATTATCAAACATTATAAAGCTTTCATCCAGAGTTTTTTATAACAAATTTTTTAGGTTGCATAAATTAGAATAATATCTGCCAAAATACATATTGTGGTATCCTGTTGTAGTTCATGAGAATTATTTAAAAGAATGTATTAATTACTAGGGCTGGGGATGTGGTTCAAGCGGTAGCGAGCTCTCCTGGCATGCATGCGGCCTGGGTTCGATCCTCAGCACCACATACAAACAAAGATGTTGTGTCCACCGAAAACTAAAAAATAAATATTAAAAATTCTCTCTGTTTCTCTCTCTCTCACCTCTCAAAAAAAAAAAAAAAAAAGAAATTCAAGAATGTATTACCTAAATACATAAATGTATTTGTTATCAAAATAAATGAGACTCAGAATCGGTGGTTATGTAAGAACTATCTCATGTAAAAATAAGATGATATTATTATAAATAATATTAAAAATCAGTAAACAGTCCTCTTGACAAAAGCTCCCTTACTTTATTTTTTTATAATAATGTATAGCAATTTTCCTTTGAAAGCATTTTTATTTACCTCTTCACACTGTTGTACCTTTTTCCTCTTGAGAACTATATATCCAGGAAAAATGCATAGAATTTATATGTACAGCTTACTCAATAATTATAAAAGGGAGTTTTACACTTAGACCTGCATGAAGAAACTGCTGGGACCAGAAGCTCCCCAAGAAGCTCTCCCTCATCACAAGTTCATCCTTCTTCCCAGAGTTGGCACTAACACTGAATTTTTTGGGGGGCAGCGGGAATGGGTTGCCAGGGATTGAACTCAGGGGCACTTGACCGCTGAGCCACATCCCCAGCCCTATTTTGTATTTAATTAGAAATAGGGTCTCAGTGAACTGCTTAGCGCCTCACTAAATTGCTGAGGCTGGCTTCAAACTCATGATCCTCGTTCCTCAGCCTCCCAAACTGCTGTGATTACAGGCGTGCACCACCACGTCCATCTCTAACCTGAATTTTGATAATTATTTCCTTTGTCATTTTACTACTACTAAACAATATAAATTCACTTTGTCTGATTCTTAAACTTTCCTATCTTTTTATTTTGAAACATTTCAAACCTATAGAAAGGTAGCAAAGTAGTACAATGAACCTTTATATAGTCTTCACCTAGATTTCAAATGTTAACATTTTACCATGTTTTCTTTATAGCTCCATAAGTGGACATATATTTATTTTTAATTTGTAAAACCATTTGAAAATCAGTGCTAAATAAGGATTTGATTTTGAACTGTATGTGAGTAGACTTGCAGTATGCATACTATTTTGCATCTCTTTTTTCATTTTTATAAAGTTTGGGAGATTGACTCATGTTGTTACAAAAGTTCATTTTATATTATTCTATGGAATTACATAGTATAGTTTCTTTATCTTTTTTTTTTTTTTTAAAGAAAGAGTGAGAGAGAGAGAGAGAGAATTTTTTAACATTTATTTTTTAGTTCTCGGCGGACACAACATCTTTGTTGGTATGTGGTGCTGAGGATTGAACCTGGGCCGCACGCATGCCAGGCGAGCGCGCTACCGCTTGAACCACATCCCCAGCCCTCTTTATCTTTTCTAATGTTAAGACATTTGAGTTAATTCACATTTTTCCTATTGTAAGCAATATTGGTATAAACACTGTTATATGTGCCTCTTGGTACATATGTGCATTTCTGTTAGGTATATATCAATAAAAGAAATCAGGTGTATGCAAAAAGAAATCAGGTGTATGCATCTTCAATTTTCCTATATAGCATGAAACTTTTTCCAGAGGTACAGTTATCCTCCCTTCACTCAGCAACACATTACTGTTTCTGTGCTCTGCATCCTTTCTGATGCTTAGTATCAAAAATTTAAATTTATGCCAATTTGATATGTGTACAACAGTATCTCCTTGTGTTATTGTTACTTTGTATTTCCAGAATTATTAGTAACCCAGATCCCCTTTTTATGTTTACTAGTATTTTTTTTCCTAGTAGATAATGCTAACAAATAACTTTGTTAAGTATAATAATGTTATTTTTAAAAAGGTATACTGAATTAGGGTATAATGTCAATTTACCTTATTTTGTTGTAAAGAAAGTAAATATACAGATAACATCTCGGTTGCGTCAAAAAATGTTACCTAGGAATAAATAAAAAGTCCTCAAGAACTGTCAACCAAAATATAAAATCTTATCAAGATATTAAATAAAGAGGAGCTGGGGTTGTGACTCAGCAGTAGAGCACCCACCTAGCATGGGCAAGGCACTGGGTTCGAGCCCCAGCACCATATAAAAATAAATAAATAAAGATTGTGTACAATTACAACTAAAAGAAAAAAGATTTTGAAGAAAACAGACAAAAATAAATGAAGCTCAGGAGGCTAAGGCAGGAGGATCATGAGTTCCAAGTTCAGCCTCAAGATCAGCATCAGCAACTATGAAAAGGGTAGGGGATGTGGCTCAATGGTTACACATCCCTGGATTCAATTCCCAGTACAAAATAAATAAATAGAAATACCATGTTCATGATTTAGATATCTCAATATTCTAAGCTTCTAGTCTCACAAAAGTTTCTCTCTTTATTAACTTGTGTGGCTTTCCTTTTTATATAAATTTATTTTGGTATCTATATATTTTCGTCCCTTTTTATATGTAGATTTATTTAACTTTTGTGATTAAAGAGCCAACTAACTTATGATTCGATTAGCATAAATTCTTTCCCATGTGAATGCTTGTAATTCCTCAGAGCATCACCTAGTAACATATATCAATAGCTGCATTTTATTCTTTAATAGTAAGAAAATTTGTTGTGTTTTGTTCCTTTTGTTTTATTCCCCTGGTACTAGAGATTGAACCCAGGGGCACTTAACCACTGAGACAAATCCCAAGCCTTTTTTTTTTAAATTTTGAGACGTTATCTTGCTAAATTGATTACAGCCTTGCTTGGTTGCTGAAGCTGGCCTTGAACTTTCCATCTCCCTGCCTCAGCCTCCTGCTCCTGGGATTACGTGTTTGCCCCATCACACCTGGCTTTTGCTTTGTTTTGTAAACAGACTTTGTTATATTAACTTCCTTTATATTTCTTTAAGAATTATTCTAACCTCAAAATGGTTTTGTTTTTTTTTTTTCTTTTTTCTTTTTTTGGAACTCAGCACATAAAAACAAAATGAAGACCTTGTTTTATTTTAACATAATGAATCAGTTTAATATAGTCAATTAGCTTATCCCTCAATATTTTAGCATCACATATTCTAAAATATTATAGTACTGTATTACAGAAGTTCTGAATTCTCATCATTAAATTCATATGATGAGCTTTTAAGAAAAATCTTATTCCTGGGATATTGTGATTCCTTTGTCTGAATTATAGCCCCATATTTTCCCTCCAGGTCCTTAGGTGATTCTGATCATCAGCTACTGCATGCAATTGGTTGCATGTGCCAAAAACCCATTTTCATCCCATCTGCTGCTTTTTAGCTACCATAATACCATACTCTATTGTCATGTTCTCTCTTAGCTTCTCTTGTAACTGGTGCTAGCCAGCTCCACTGGGAGATTCTAGGAAAGATTAGTCTTACTGGCAAAAAGAAAACGTTTTTTTCTACCATGTTCTTCCTGCCTAAATGTGGTTGTGAGAAGACATGATGTCTAGAACTTGTATCCCTAAAGAGGAAGTTGAGCTGCAGAGACAGCAGTCCAGAGCCCTGATGTTTTTAAGCTGCTGACATAATGAATCCTTGTGAATTCTTGTAAATAAGTGCCTATTTGTATAAGCTGTTACTAATCAGAAATCTGTTATTGGCAGTAAAACGAATTCCAGCTGATAACACAGCAAATTTGGTAAGCCTTGTTTTATAGAACCCATTGTGTGCTATGACAACTAGGTTAGTTAATATATCAAAAAAAAAAAAATGTTTACCTTTGCTCTGTACAATTCTGATTAAATCACAACTAATCACATAGTAGCAATAATTAGAATATCAAATATATAGTATTCATAGATTCTAAGCAGCTTGCATCTATCAACACATTTAATGCTACTACCAACTTTATGGAAACAAAGCACAGAAAGATGAATTTCTACCAAGTCATATAGCTGAAGTGATAGAACAGGATTCAGAATCATGTTCACTGGTTTCAGAGTCTACTTTTTTTCCTCCCCGCCAGGGGTGGGTACCAGGGATTAAACTCAGGGGGCTCCACCAGTAAGCCACATCCCCATCTCTATTTTGCATTTTATTTACAGACAGGATCTCACTGAGTTGTTTAGTGCCTCGCTTTGCTGAGGCTGTCTTTGAACTCACAATCCTCCTGCCTCAGTCTCCTGAGCTGCAGAGTCTGCTTTTCAACCACTGCATTGTACAACTCCTTTGTCACATGCCAAAGACTTTTTTCTTTTTCTTTTCTTTTTTTTTTTTTTTTTTTTTTTTGAGAAAGGTCTGGGTTAGCATGTATTTTAAGATTTCATAATTATTATTTAAATTTTTCACTCAAGAACACTACCTGCTTCTACAGAAGCCGGACCAATTTTTATTTTGGGAGATACACACCTGTAGATTTTGAAGAACTTACTGATAGAAGAGCAGTCCTGGGTGGAAATAAGACCAAATGTTCCCCACAATTTGAGTCAGAAGGAGGGATCTATTTATTGGTTGAGACAAAAGTGACTTTAAGCTAAAATGTACCCTGCTTAACTTACACTGATACCAAAGAGAAGGAGACATTGCTGGAGCCCGAGTCCTGTTGCCCAGCTCTGCACAGCTCTGACTGTCTATCTAGAATTTGCTGGACACACTGCATTCCCATGAGAGCACTCTGCCATTCCCCAATGTGTGTCAATACTCTTTACTCAACTCCAGGACCCTCAGAGACCAGGTGCCCTCAGAGACCCTAGCCAAAGATTTCACTCCAGACACCAGATAGGCCAGCCTAAATGCCAAAGACTTTTCTAAAGGTAGAGCATATTAGACTGCATGGCATGATAGATTATTTGGTGACTAAAATTTCTGTAATAATAATACGATAATACCTAACATTAATAAATAATCATTGAAGTGTGTGCATGGCACCGTTGAAGATAGTAGGGATACAACAGTGAACAAAACAAAGATCTCTGTCCTTGCAGAGATAACATTTGGATGGAGATAGACATTAAATAAAGTAAGCAGGTTATGTGTTAGTAGGTGAAAAGGGCTATGGGAAAAGTGAGTCATAGAGGGTGATTGGGAGCCTGAGGGTGTGATGGACCAGGGTTGAGGTGCACAAGTGGGTGGGGGATGGGATGTGCTTTTAAATTTAGGCCTCAGTGAAAAAACATCATTTGTACAAAATCTTCAAAAGATGGGAAGAATGTTCCAGGCAGAAGAAACGATGGCTGCAAGAGCTCTAAAGGAAGACTGTGGTTGATGTGTTCAAGGAAGGGAGTGATTAAGTTAGTCCCAAGAGATTAAGTCAGAGAAGTGATGGAAGGCCACACCATAGAAGCCTGCTTTTAAAAGATTTTTTTCCCCCTTTGTATTTGGTTTTCAGCCATTTGAATGATTCGTAAGTATTTATCCTATGTAAGGTTTTCTTAGGTTTTTCTTTTAATATATTTTTTTTAGTTGTTAATGGACCTTTATCTTTTTATTTACTTATATGTGGTGCTGAGGATCGAACCCAGTGCCTCACATATTCCAGGCAAGTGCATTACCGCTAAGCCACAGCCTTAGCCCAGTTTTCTTAGTTTCTGAAATCTGTTGGTGAGTGTCTTTAATGTGGCTCAATAGCAGAGCATTTGCCTCGAATATGTGAGGCACTGGGTTCGATCCTCAGCACCATGTATAGATAAATAAAATAAAGGTATTGTGTCCACTATAATTTTATATATATAGAAGACTTAAAAAATTGTCAATTATTGTTTCTCCAAAGTCTGTTGTTTCTGTTTCCCCTTCTGAGACTTCAGTTACACATACTGGTAGACCTTTTTGCTTGTCTCCAGTGTCTGTCTTCCCTGCTTTCTTTTGTGCATTCATTTTCTCTTCTCTGGGCTGTAGCTGGTATATTTTCTATTTTCCATTTTTGTGTTCATGAATCTTATCTTCTAGAGAAATAGAATTAATGTGTACAATTTACTTTCAAACCTATGTGATAAGTTCTTAATATCAGACACTGAATTGTATAGTTCTAAAGTGTGCGGGGCAGTGGGGGGGGGGGCTACTGGGGATTGAACCCAGGGACACTTTACCACTGAGCCATGTCCCTGGACCTTTTTACTTTTTTTAATTTGAAACATGGTTCCACTAAGTTGCTTAGGGTCTTGCTGTGTTGCCAAGGATGGCCTTCAACTTGTGATCCTCCTGGTTCAGCCTCCTTAGTCATTGGGATTACAGGGCTGAACCACAGTGCCCAGTAGTCAGTCTGTTTTTGTTTTTGTTTTTTTAATAGCTTTATAATTGAAATATTTCATCTTTGCCTATTTTCTCTCTTTTCTTTGACATATTAGTCCTAGTTAACTTGAGAACTACTGTGGCTTTAATGTGCCTTGAGTGTATCACCCAAAGGTTTATGTGCTGGAAACTTGGTCCACATTGTAGTGTTGTTAAAGTGGCAGAATCTTTAAAAGGTAGGACCCAGTGCAAGGTAACTGGGTCAGCTCTTGCAAGAAGTTGATATAGTTCTCACCAGAGTGACTTGTGGCAAGGAACAGATTGTTGGAAATCTAGATCACTCACTATTGGTCGCTTCTAAACACAGCCAGTTCCTTCTCATTTCACTTCCATGTTGTGACTCAGCCAGGGCCCTTGCCAAGACACAAGGATCGGTAAGGGCTCTGATGAACTTTCTTTTAATTAAGCAAGAGAGAGATTCCTTTAACAATGAAAGGTTTAATTGGTGATGAGAGTGGAAAGAAGGAGGGAGAAATAATTTTGATGCTGAAATTCCATATAAGGATATCAAGAGTCATACAAGAGGGACTGGCACCACATTAAAAAAATAAAGATATTGTGTCCACACAAAACTAAAAAATAAATATTAAAAAAATCAGAATATTCAGCACACTTGTGACATTGTCATGGCAAAAGTTCTTTAAAATCCCAACGATGCAAGAGAAAATCAAACGTGTTTACTGATTAAATTTTCAAAAAAGAAGAATAAAACATTAAAAAAAAAAAAGTCATACAAGAATTTTGGACAAGGTACCAGGCAGGCCACTGCTATCTGTATAAGCATGTACAAAAGAAGTGAAAAGAAAGTGGGTTGGGGAACGTGATGGTCATCATTATCCAAAGTACGTGTATAAAGCCACGAATTGGGCTGGGGATGTGGCTCAAGCGGTAGCGCGGGTTCGATCCTCAGCACCACATACAAACAAAAGATGTTGTGTTCGCCGAAAACTAAAAAAAAAAAAAATATTAAAATTCTCTCTCTCTCTCTCTCTCTCTCTCTTAAAAAAAAAAAGACACGAATTGTTGTGAATATACTTTGTGTACAACCAGAGATATGAAAAATTGTCTTCTATATGTGTAATATGAATTGTAATGCATTCTGCTGTCATATAAATTTAAAAAAAATTAATTCAAAAAACACAGAGCAGTTTTCTAAGGGAATAAAGTTACATTTCCACAAAAAAAAAGAAAGAAAGTGGGTGGGGCAATGGCAATACAGGTGGAAGGGTGTGATATTGGACATGAATCTAATGTGATCTTGGGAGATGTGTCATGTAAGATAAAGACCTGATTTTTTTTTAAGAGAGAGAGAGAGAGAATATTTATTTCTTAGTTTTTTTGGCGGACACAAATCTTTGTATCTGGTGCTGAGGATCGAACCCCGGGCCGCACGCATGCCAGGTGAGCGCACTACCACTTGAGCCACATCCCTAGCCCAAAGACCTGATTTTGATGTTAAATTTTATTTTGGTTTTTGTAAAATTTGAAGGCACTTGAGTCCTACCTGTTGGGATAAAATAGACTAGCAAAGAGTTTCTCATAAGATACACGTTTTCTGAATCATAAGAATTTGACAGTAGCCAAGGAAAAAATATTATATAGTATTTTTAAATGAAAAAGACCACCCAAGTCAAGTTAGAAACAGGTGACACAGAAGAATCCTCATCAAAGATCAGGAAAAATAAAACTGGAATTAGAGAAGGGTATTCAAATCAGTTCTGTAATGTATTGGCTGTCTGAGCTTAAATCATCAGAATCTGCTGAGCTTTCTTTTTAATTTCAAATTCAACCCACTATTCAAGTTTGATGGGAGGAACAATTCCATCTGTGTAGAAAGCAGCAAATACAGAGAGGTGACAAGATGTGGTGGGTAGAAGAAACCCTCCCCCCTTTTTAATGTTTATTTTTTAGTTGTAGTTGGACACAATACCTTTATTATTTATTTTTATGTGGTGCTAAGGATCGAACCCAGGGCCTCACACATGCTGGCAAGTTCTCTACCACTGAGCCACAACCCCAGCCCTATTACCTTTTGAACTAGAAAAATCTAGGTTCAAATAGGTCCTTTGGTAGAATAACTTTAGGTTTGCCTTTTGTTATCTATGAGTTTTATTTCATTTTATTTCTGTGAAATGTTATAATAGCAACTTTGTAATGTTTAAGGGTTAAAAGCAATATTGATACACGGTAGATATTCTGCAAATTTTAAGCATTCTTATTTCACATATAAATTATTGTTGCAGATTCAGAAATATGGATGAATATATTCCCAATTTGCCAAATTTAAAAATATTTATATATTGAACATGTTGAATCCAGTTTATATTATGTGTAGGCTTATTATATACTTTATGCAGGAAAAATTTTAACATCATGTGGGGGTTACATATGACACATGATTAAAGTATTTGAGGATATTGTTAGTCTATTCTATGGATTTTAACGTTGCCAGGCTCAAACATAAGGGGAATATATATATATTGAGCCACATCCCCAGCCCAAAGACCTGATTTTATATATATATATATATTTTTTTTTTTTTCCTTCCCCAGGAAATCCTGCAAATAGGGAAAGTCCTGGAAAAACCTGTTGGGATAAAATAGACAGCAAAGAGTTTCTCATTAAGATTTACATTTTCTGAATCATTCTAAAATTCAACACAGTCGTGCACACCTGTAATCCCAGAAGTTTGAGAGTCTGAGGCAGGAAGATCACAAATTCAAGGCCACCCTCAGCAATTTAGCAAAACATTACTAAGTTGCTTAGGGCCTTGCAAAGTCACTGAGGCTGGCCTTGAACTTGTGATCCTCTTGCCTCAGCCTCCCAAGTAGCTTGGATTACAAACATGCACAACTACATCTGGCTCAAAAGCTATATTTTTAATAAAGACTATATATATATCCTATAATTATGTCAAAATTTTTATCACTCATTTTGTTTATATTTGTCAGAAATATTGAATGTTGTAGGACTGTTTTTCACAAATTTTATTGGAAATTTATGTTGGGAGTTATGTTGGGAGTGCTTACTGAGTTCTCTAACAGTGAGTCTCACAATTCTGTTAGCCATTACCATTATACGTATGGGAAAAATTATACCTCCCCAAATATGACATTTTTTTTTCCCTGCAGTAAGGGATTGAACCCAGTGGTGCTCTACCACTGAACTACATCTCCAATCCTTTTTATTTTTTATTTGTATTTCACATAGGAAACATTGCTTTGTTAATTTTGACTTAGACATTTCATTTCAAGTTATTCTAGGAGGTTTTATGGACATGGGAAGCAGGTAAACTAAATTCTTGGATAGAAGAAAGAAACCTTGATAAAGAATTCCTGTTGCACTGAAAGATGAAGCAGATCCCTCCAATGAAATGTTAAACAGGAAATGTCAGGCTTATTATTAGCTTTTTTTGGGGGGGAGAGGGGATACTGGGGATTAAACTGTGCCCAATTTATTATTGGCTATTTATGATATTTAAGAGATACAGTAACACTGTTCATAAATGCAAGTACAATATCAAGCTTAGAAAAAATATTTCTGACTATAACAACTTTACAACTTTTCATTTCCTTTTTTGTTTCATTGGCAGTACAGAGGATTGAACCCAAGGTACATATCTATCCCTGAGCTATACCCACAGCCCTTTTTTATTATTTTGAGACAGGATCTCACTGAGTTGCTGGGATTGTAGGCTTACAGGCATGTGCCACTGCACTGAGCAATGGTTGTTTATCCATCCATCCATCTATCTATCTATCTATCTATCTATCTATCTATCTATCTATCTATCTATCTGTTTATTGCAATACTGCAGATTGAACCTAGGGCCTTACACATGCTAGGTGAGTGCTCTACTCTGCAGCTACACCTTCAGTCACTGTTCATTTCTTTGTCAAAACAAAGGCCATATTGGTAACTATTATTAGTTATGTATGTACAGGCAGAAACTTCAGTAAAGCAAATAACAAAAAAATTTCTATTTAGAGCCAGGGACAGTGGCATGCACCTATAATCCCAGCAACTCTGTAGACTGAGGCAGGATGATTGCTAGTTTGAGACTAACCTCCACATCTTAACAAGACCCAGTCCCCAAATAAAGAATAAAAAGTACAGTGGTAAAGTGCCCCTAGGTTTATCCCCAGTGCAAAAAAAAAAAAAAAAAAAAAATTAAAACTACACAGTGAACTAAAAATGGAAAGTGAATTAGAAAATCATAGTCCCTTACACTGAACTTTAATTTATAAATTTGCATATTTAAGTAACAAATTTTGCATAATTGAGTATGATTTTATCTATTTCACCTTTTATTTACTTAATTTATGGAATTTACTTATTTAATTTACTTATTTGTGGAATGTTAAGTCTGTTAGAGTTGTTTATTTCTTTTACCGTTATTAAGAAAAATCATGGGAGCATGGGAACAATGACCTAAATAATACAGGAAATGAATTGGCCCTGGGGAAATTGCCAGGACCAGCTGAGGTTAGAAAAGATGTGCTACTATAGGACAACACTGACGTCCCTCAGCAGAGGATATTACAACATGTCCGCCAAGTCAGGAAATGTAAGATAAAAATGTTTTTTAAGCTGTTTCATTTACCTTGCAGCAGTATACTCATTATGTTTTCTGGTACTCTATTGCAATAGGTCCAGTTGTTGCTGTGGAGGAAAAAAAAAGTATAATTAATACAGTAGAGAGTGCCCTGAAAGTCTGGAAACACAGGAAGAATAGTGCATTTATTTACTTCGCCCAAAAGCATACTGAGCACACTAGTTGGAAGTGTAACTGAACACTGTTTAAAAGGGAGTTTCCCCTGTGTTTGTTGCCATGACAGCACTTGTGGTCTCCAGCTGACACAAGACAGGTACAATGTGAGTCTCTGCCAATGGGCAGTGACAAAAACAAGACTTACTGAAACAAGCATTTCTTATAAATAAATTGGAAGCAAATGTGTACATGTCAGATCCTGTTCAGTGACTGATTTATGTGCGGGAAGTCCTCCCCTGGGAGTGCTGGAAATACTTAATGATGCTACACTACTGTCCATAAATTTTGAGAGGATATCCTACAGAAAACAAAAATCCCAGCAGAAGGAAACCATGCAAGGGGCACACCGTCTCTGCAGGGTCATAGGAGGTCTGCTGGGTAGATGTGGCGTGACCAGGCCAGGTACCACTGAAATGTGACCTGGGGGACAGAATGGAGACAAATAGTAATCCATAAAACAGCTTCTTAGGGCTGGGGATGTGGCTCAAGCGGTAGCGTGCTCGCCTGGCATGCGTGCGGCCTGGGTTCGATCCTCAGCACCACATACAAAACAAAGATGTTGTGTCCGCCGAGAACTAAAAAATAAATATTAAAAATTCTCTCTCTCTCTCTCTCTCTCTCTCTCTCTCTCTCTCTCTCTCTCTCTCTCTCTCCTCTCTCACTCTCTCTTTAAAAAAAAAAAAAAAAAAACAGCTTCTTAGATTTTTTCTTTTTCAGGTACTAGAGATTGAACTCAGGGGCACTTGACCACTGAGTCATATCCCCAGCCCTATTTTATATTTTATTTAGAGACAGGGTCTCACTGAGTTGCTTAGTGCCTTGCTTTTGGTGAGGCCGGCTTTGAACTCAGGATCTTTCTGCCTCAGCCTCCTGAGCCACCAGGATTGCAGGTGTGTGCCACCGCACCCAACTCTGTGAATATGTTTGGACAAACATCCGACCAGTCAAGCTTTCTGTATGTTTCCAGTCAGAGGTATCTTCTACAATCCTCTCATCAAGTATGTTTAGCCCAAACTTGAGACATAGTTATAGTCCAAAAAATGAGTCATATTTTTCCCAGCTGTAAACTACAGAGATGGCCGGGCATGGTGGTGCATGCCTGTAATCCCAGCCACTCAGAAGGCTGAGGCAGGAGGATCACAAGTTCAAAGCCAGCCTCAGCAATGTCAAGACACTAAGCAACTCAGTGAGACTCTATCTCTAAATAAAATATAAAAAAAGGGCTGGGGATGTGGCTCAGTGGTTTAGTGTCCCTGAGTTCAGTCCCCGGTACCAAAAAACGAAAAGAAGGGACTCTGGGTTAACTGAGTAACCTAACCTGTGGAAAGGTTTGAAGCCACTGATAAAAAATACCAGCCTTCGTTGTGCTGTCAATTCTATAAAGCACCATAAAAAACTTTTTTTACAATGTATGTTTCTATGTGTCTTAAATGTTTATTAAGGTATAACTCACATAGCATAATATTCACCCATTTTAAGTGTATAATTTAGTGATTTGGCTAATTTACAGAATTGTATAATTATCACCATTATAAAGTTTTAGAACATCACCCCCGAAGTATTCCTCACAACCATTTGTTGTGATTCCCTATCCCTAATCCCCAGCCCCAAGCAATGAATCTCCTTTTTATGTTTATAAATTTTTTCTATCATATCATGTGTGAGTACATGGATGTAAAAATGAATCCCACTATTATGTATAATTATATTGCACCAATTAGGAAAAAAAAATACCCAACTCTTTAAGGACTTGATAAGTGCTGAAAATGGAAGAAAATTTAACATGTACATTAACAATATAAAATCTGTAATGAGAGCTGGAGTCATGGCTTAGTGGCAAAGCGCTTGCCTAGCACTTGGGAGGCACTGGGTTCGATCCTCAGCACCACATAAAAATAGAGGTATATATCCACCTACAACAAATAAATAAATAAACGAATGAACTTCATATATAAATGAAATGTGTCTTTGCATCTTTCACCTAACTTACATGTTTGAGGCACATCTATTTTATAATATGTACCAAAATTCATCATTCCTTTTTATATTTTGTTCTGAATAGTATTACATTGAATGGACATTAATTTTGTTTACCTTTTCAAATATGGGTTTTTTTCCACATTGAGCTATCATGAAAATACTACAATGAACATTAGCATGTGAAATTTCCATGTGGATGTGTTTTCTTTTTTCCTAATATATCTCCCAGAGAATAAGATGGTAAATTGTATGATAAATTGATGCTGCACCTTTATATAATCCTACCAGCTCTGTAGTGGTTCCACACAAAGAAGTAGAACCTTATTAACGCTTAGAACTGCTACTCCATTTTGATTATTGCCATTCCCGTGAGTATGTGAAGTCTCATTGTGGTTTTGTATATTTCTTTTTGGGGGGAGGTGGGTAACGGGGATTGAACTCATGGGCATTTGACTACTGAGCCACATCCCCAGCCCTATTTTGTATTTTATTAGAGACAGAGTCTCACTGAGTTGCTTACGCCTTGCTAAATTGCTGAGGCTGGATTTGAACTCAAGATCCTCCTGCCTCTGCCTCCCGGAGCCGCTGAGATTACAGGCGTGTGCCACCAACCCAGCCTTAACTTGTATAATTCTATTTCTCATAGTGTTGATTTGGCATATTTCCATGTGTCTACCATCCAATGATGTATCTTCAGGGAAATGTACATTCAGACATTTTGCCCATATTTAAGAATGAGTTGTAATAATTGTTTATAGATATTCTAGACACAAATCCTTCATCAGGTATGACCTGGAAATATTTTCTGCCAGTCTGTGTCTGGTTATATATCTATAAAAAATGTCTTCACAGCCAGGCATGACAGTTTACGCCTGTAATCCCAGAAACTCAGAAGGCTGAGGAAGGAGGATTGCAAGATTGAGGTCAGTCTCAGCAATTTAGCAAGGCCGTGAACAACCTAGACCCTGTCTCAAGATAAAAAATAAAAAGAGCTCTCTGCTTTCTCATCAAGTGAACTGCTTCCCTCCTCCACACTCTTCTGCCATAATGGTTTGCCTCACCTGAGCCCCAAGGAATAGAGCTGGCTGTCTGTGAACTGAGATCTCTGAAACTCTATTGAAATTTAGCAGGGCACGGAGGGTAGCAGAGCCTGGTCGGCGGACCGCCCCGCGGATGGAGCCTGGGGCGCGCGCTGGGTAGCGGCGAGGTACCGGAGCAGGAGTACAGCGATGCGGATTCTGGGGGCTCCTGCCAGCGGTGCAATGGCCGTGCTTAGTGCTGAGTTCCGGCTTTGAGACAGAGGAGAAAAGCGGTCCAGTTCGATTCTCGACACCGGTCGGACCGCGGAGGAGGACAGCAGCCGCCATCTTGGAGAGCTGATGTAATCATCCCTGTTTTCTACTGATCTCAGCTCATTCAACTACGGAACAGGTGATTTCAGGCTGGTATTTGCCTGCGTCTCGCAGACAGATCGCTCAGGCTCGGGACTGGAGAACCTGAGGAGAATACTCCTCGGGGCTCGCTCCTGGCAAGGTGTGCACCGGGCTTTGAGCTGCTGGATTCTGGTTCCCTGGGCTGCTTTGACCCAGGGCTGGGGAACCTGCGGAGACTGCGTGTTGAGGCCAGCTCCAAGTGGAAAGTGCGCTGAGGGGCGGCTGGGCTCTGACTCCCGGAACAGTTTTGGCCCGGGGCTGGGGAGCCTGCGGGGACTGCGTCTTTGACCCTGCTCCTAGCGGAGCGTGCACCGAGCTGGTAGAGTTTGGAGCGGCCGGGCTCGGGCTCCCGGGGCTGCTTTGGCCTGGGGCTGGGGAACCCGCGGGGGTGGCTCTGTGGAGCCTGCTCCTAGCAGAGCATGGCCGGGATCCGAGAGGCCGGGTTCTGGCTCCCGAAGCTGCTTTGGCCCAGGACTGGGGAACCTACGGGGACTGCTTCTCGGTCCGGGTCCTGCTGGGTGCTGTGGGGGCCTGGGGGGCAGAGTGGAGCTGCCACCTGCGCCCAGAGCAGGCCAAGTGACCCGCCGGCGTGGTATCACGACACCCCAACTACAGCTGGGGCTGAGGAGAGTAGCCGGCCACGCCTGGAACAGGACCAGCGACCCGACGGCGCGGTAGCCAAGTCACCCCATTTGGAGTGGGGGCTGTGAAGAGCCGCCGTCTGAGCCTGCAAGGTAGGCAGACCTGCAACCCACTGGCAGGACAGGCCCGGCAGCCTGCCAGTGTGGTGGACAAGTAGCATCAAGGCAGCCACGTTACACTGGTTGGAGTGCGGGTGGAGCAGAGCCGCCGTCCGTGTCCGGAAAAGGCCCAGCGACCCGTTGGAGAGGCAGTCAGGTACCCCCACTGGGAGTGGGGGCTGAGCAGAACTGCCGCCCAAGCCCACAAGGTAGGCAGAACTGCGACCCACCGGCGGAACAGGCTTAGAGGCCGACCAGTGTGGTAGACACGTCACACCAATTGGAGTAGGGGCGGAGCAGAGCTGCCGCCCACATCCGGATCAGGACCAACGACCCGAGGGCGTGGTAGTTACATCACCACAATTGGAGTGGGGGCAGAGCAGAGCTGCCACCCGCGCCCGCAGGGTGGGCAGACCTGCGACCAACCAGCGTGGTAGATAGATCACCCTAATTAGAGGAGGAGCACAGCCACTACCCGCCCTGCAAGAGAGATCTCCCAACTATACAAGAGCAATATAAATAAATAGGGGGAAAATTTCAAAAACACAACAGTTTCACCAAGCAGAAAGAAACGCGAGCAGTATGAAAAGACAAGGAAAGAAAGGACCACAAGCAATGCAGGTCAACTCAACTTTAGAAGAGGTAATAGCTGCAACAGATGGAATGTCAGATAAAGAGTGCAGGATATACATGCTTCAGATGATCTGGAGTCTCACGGAAGACATGAGACAGCAAAATCAGACAATGAAAGATCACTTTGACAAGGAACTACATAAACAAATCCAGGAAGTAAAAGATCAATTTCACAGGGAGATAGAGGTAATAAAAAACAAACAAATAGAAATCCTAGAAATGCAGGAAGCAATAAACCAACTTAAAACCTCAATTGAGAATACTACCAGCAGAGTAGATCACTTAGAAGATAGAACATCAGACAATGAAGACAAAGTATTTCAACTTGAAAAGAACATAGACAGCTCAGCAAGTCTGCTAAGAAACCATGAGCAGAACATCCAAGAAATATGGGATAACATTAAAAGACCAAACTTAAGAGTCATTGGGATACAGGAAGGCACAGAGCTCCAAACCAAAGGAATAAACAATCTATTCAATGAAATAATACGAGAAATCTTCCCAGACTTGAAGAATGAAACAGAATCCCAAATCCTAGAAGCCTACAGGACGCCAAAAGTGCAAAATCATAAGAGATCCACACCTAGACACATTATAATGAAGATGCCCAACATACAGAATAAGGAGAGAATTTTAAAAGCTACAAGAGAAAGGAAGCAGATTACATTTAGGGGTAAACCAATCAGGATAACAGCTGATCTCTCAACACAGACTCTGAAAGCTAGAAGATCCTGGAATAACATATTTCAAACACTGAAAGAAAATGGGTTCCAACCAAGAATCGTGTATCCAGCGAAATTAAGCTTCAGGATGGAAGATGAAATTAAAACCTTCCACGATAAACGAAAGTTAAAAGAATTCGCAGCTAGAAAACCATCTCTTCAAAAAATCCTCAGCAAAACATTACAGGAAGAGGAAATCGAAAATAACATTGAAAACCAACAGTGGGAGGTAGGACAGTAAAGGGGGGGAAAGTAATCAAAGAGGAAAACAAATCAGGTTTAGTAACATTAATAAACAAATGTGGCTGGAGGAACAAACCATATCTCAATAATAAACCTAAATGTTAATGGCTTAAACTCACCAATTAAGAGACACAGGCTAGTTGAATGAATCACAAAACAAGACCCAACAATATGCTGCCTACAGGAGACGCATCTGATAGGAAAAGATATACATAGACTGAAGGTGAAAGGCTGGGAAATATCATTCCACTCATATGGACTGCGGAAACAAGCAGGAGTGTCCATACTCATATCAAACAAAATAGATTTCAAGCCAAAGTTAATCAAAAGGGATAAAGAGGGACACTGCATACTGTTCAAGGGAACCATACACCAACAAGACATAACAATCATAAATATATATGCCCCAAACAATGGTGCAGCTATGTTCATCAAGCAAACTCTTCTCAAGTTCAAGAGTCTAATAGACTACCATACAATAATCATGGGAGACTTCAACACACCTCTCTCACCACTGGACAGATCTTCCAAACAAAAGTTAAATAAGGAAACTATAGAACTCAATAACACAATTAACAACCTAGACTTAATTGACATATATAGAATATACCACCCAACATCAAGTAGTTACACTTTTTTCTCAGCAGCACATGGATTCTTCTCAAAAATAGATCATATATTATGTCACAGGGCAACTCTTAGACAATATAAAGGAGTAGAGATAATACCATGCATCTTATCTGATCATAATGGAATGAAACTGAAAATCAACGATAAAAGAAGGAAGGAAAAATCATGCATCACTTGGAGAATGAACAATAGGTTACTGAATGATCAATGGGTTATAGAAGACATTAAGGAGGAAATTAGAAACTTCTTAGAGTTAAATGAAAACACAGACACAACATATCGGAATCTATGGGACACATTGAAAGCAGTTCTAAGAGGAAAATTCATTGCTTGGAGCTCATTCCTTAAAAAAAGAAAAAACCAACAAATAAATGATCTCATACTTCATCTCAAAATCCTAGAAAAAGAAGAGCAAAACAACAGCAAAAGAAGTAGAAGGCAAGAAATAATTAAAATCAGAGCTGAAATTAATGAAATCGAAACAAAAGAAACAATTGAAAAAATTGACAAAACTAAAAGTTGGTTCTTTGAAAAAATAAATAAAATCGACAGACCCTTAGCCATGCTAATGAAGAGAAGAAGAGAGAGAACCCAAATTACTAGCATACGGGATGAAAAAGGCAATATCACAACAGACACTTCAGAAATACAGAAGATAATCAGAAATTATTTTGAATCCTTATACTCCAATAAAATAGAAGATAGTGAAGGCATCGATAAATTTCTTAAGTCATATGATCTGCCCAGATTGAGTCAGGAAGATATAGACAGCCTAAACAAACCAATAACAATAGAGGAAATAGAAGAAACCATCAAAAGACTACCAACTAAGAAAAGCCCAGGACCGGATGGGTATACAGCAGAGTTTTACAAAACCTTTTAAAGAGGAACTAACACCAATACTTTTCAAGCTATTTCAGGAAATAGAAAAAGAGGGAGAACTTCCAAATACATTCTACGAGGCCAACATCACCCTGATGCCTAAACCAGACAGAGACACTTCAAAGAAAGAAAACTACAGACCAATATCTCTAATGAACCTAGATGCAAAAATCCTCAATAAAATTCTGGCGAATCGGATTCAAAAACATATCAAAAAAATTATACACCATGATCAAGTAGGATTCATCCCTGGGATGCAAGGCTGGTTCAATATACGGAAATCAATAAATGTTATTCACCACATCAATAGACTTAAAAATAAGAACCATATGATCATCTCGATAGATGCAGAAAAAGCATTCGACAAAGTACAGCATCCCTTTATGTTTAAAACTCTAGAAAAATTAGGGATAACAGGATCATACCTCAACATTGTAAAAGCAATCTATGATAAGCCACAGGCCAGCATCATTCTGAATGGAGAAAAATTGAAGGCATTCCCTCTAAGATCTGGTACAAGACAGGGATGCCCTCTCTCACCACTTCTGTTCAACATAGTCCTCGAAACACTGGCCAGAGCAATTAGACAGACGAAAGAAATTAAAGGCAGATGATATGATTCTATACCTAACAGACCCAAAAGGGTCTACAAAGAAACTATTAGAGCTAATAAATGAATTCAGCAAAGTGGCAGGATATAAAATCAACACGCATAAATCAAATGCATTCTTGTATATCAGCGACAAATCCTCTGAAACGGAAATGAGGACAACTACCCCATTCAAAATATCCCCCCAAAAAATAAAATAATTGGGAACCAACCTAACAAAAGAGGTGAAAGACCTATACAATGAAAACTACAGAACCCTTAAGAGAGATATAGAAGAAGACCTCAGAAGATGGAAAAATATACCCTGTTCATGGATAGGCAGAACTAACATCATCAAAATGGCGATATTACCCAAAATTCTCTATAAGTTCAATGCTATGCCAATCAAAATCCCAACAGTATTTCTTGTAGAAATAGATAAAACAATCATGAAATTCATATGGAATAATAAAAGAACCAGAATAGCAAAAGCAATTCTAAGCAGGAAGTGTGAATCTGGAGGTATAGCGATACCAGAGGTCAAACTGTACTACAAAGCAATAGTAACAAAAACAGCATGGTACTGGTACCAAAACAGGCGGGTGGACCAATGGTACAGAATAGAGGACACAGTAACCAATCCACAAAACTACAACTATCTTATATTTGATAAAGGGGCTAAAAGCATGCAATGGAGGAAGGATAGCATCTTCAACAAATGGTGTTGGGAAAACTGGAAATCTATTTGCATCAAAATGAAACTGAATCCCTTTCTCTCGCCATGCACAAAACTTAACTCAAAATGGATCAAGGAGCTTGATATTAAATCAGAGACACGGCGTCTGATAGAAGAAAAAGTTGGCTATGATCTACATACTGTGGGGTCGGGCTCCAAATTCCTCAATAGGACACCCATAGCGCAAGAGTTAACAACTAGAATCAACAAATGGGACTTACTCAAACTAAAAAGTTTTTTCTCAGCAAAAGAAACAATAAGAGAGATAAACAGGGAGCCTACATCCTGGGAACAAATCTTACTCCACACACTTCAGATAGAGCCCTAATATCCAGAGTATACAAAGAACTCAAAAAATTAGACAATAAGATAACAAATAACCCAATCAACAAATGGGCCAAGGACCTGAACAGAAACTTCTCACAGGAGGACATACAATCAATCAATAAGTACATGAAAAAATGCTCACCATCGCTAGCAGTCAGAGAAATGCAAATCAAAACCACCCTAAGATACCATCTCACTCCAGTAAGATTGGCAGCCATTATGAAGTCCAACAACAACAAGTGCTGGCGAGGATGCGGGGAAAAGGGTACACTTGTCCATTGTTGGTGGGACTGCAAATTGGTGCAGCCAATTTGGAAAGCAGTATGGAGATTTCTTGGAAAGCTGGGAATGGAACCACCATTTGACCCAGCTATTCCCCTTCTCGGTCTATTCCCTAAAGACCTAATAAGAGCATGCTACAGGGACACTGCTACTTCGATGTTCATAGCAGCACAATTCACGATAGCAAGATTGTGGAACCAACCTAGATGCCCTTCAATAGATGAATGGATTAAAAAAAATGTGGCATTTATACACAATGGAGTATTACTCTGCTTTAAAAAATGACAAAATCATAGAATTTGGAGGGAAATGGATGGCATTAGAGCAGATTATGCTAAGTGAAGCTAGCCAATCCTTAAAAAACAAATGCCAAATGACTGCTTTGATATAAGGGGAGTAACCAAGGTCAGGGTAGGGACGAAGAGCTTGAGAAGAAGATTAACATTAAACAGGGATGAGAGGTGGGAGGGAAAGGGAGTGAGAAGGGAAATCGCATGGAAATGGAAGGTGATCCTCAGGGTTATACATAATTACATATAAGAGGAAAGCAGGGGTAAGAGAAAAATAATACAAGTGGAAGAAATGATTTACAGTAGAGGGGGTAGAGAGAGAAATGGGGAGGGAAGGGGAGGGGAGGGGAAGGGGGATAGTAGAGAATAGGATAGACAGCAGAATACATTAGTCACTAGAATGGCAATATGTAAATCAATGGAAATGTAACTGATGTGCTACAGCAATCGGTATATGGGGTAAAAATGGGAGTTCATAACCCACTTGAATCAAACTGTGAAATATGGTATATTAAGAACTATGTAATGTTTTGAACGACCAATAAAAAAAAATATTTAAAAAAATAAATACATAAAATAAAAAGAGCTGAGGATGTAGTTCAGTGGTAAAGCACCCCTGGGTTCGATCCCTAATACCAAAAAAAAAAAAAAGGTTTTTCACATGGAGCCATATTCCTATGGATAGAAACTTGAAGCCAACAGACTATCCCCTGCCCTCCCCACAAGACCATGCTGCATGGTTTTCAAAAAATTTTAGAGCAATCATAACGTATGTAATTTTTTGCGTGTTTTTGTTTGTTTGTTTGTTTTGGGGTTTTTTTGTTTGTTACAGGGATTGAACCCAGGGGCACTTAATCACTGAGCCACATCTCCAGCTCTTTTTATTTTATTTTTTTTTTTAATTTTGAGACAGGATCTGGCTAAGTTGCTTAGGGCCTTGCTAAATTGCTGAGTTTGGCCTTGAACTTTCAATCCTGCTGACTTGGCCTCCTGAGCCCCTGGGTTTATAGGCATGCACCACCATGCTTGACACATGTGCAATTTTGATTGTTTAAGAAGATTTTTAGGGGCTGGGTATGTAACTCAATGGTAGGGCTCCTAGCATGTGTGAGGCTCTGGGTTCCATCCCCAGTAGTAAGAGGGAAAGAAAAGATTTTTAGTCAAATACAGAGAACGCATGTAATCTAACACATTGCCATGATGGATAGGTTAGTATGAACGTTAAGAAATTTTGTTACTTTTAGCTGGGCATGGTGATGCATGCCTGTAATCCCAGTGATTCAGGAGGCTAAAACCAAAGGATGTCAAGTTCAAGGCTAGTCTCAGAAACTTGTCTCAAAGTAGAATAAGGACTAGTTATGTAGCTCAGTGGTAAAGGGCCCCTGGGCTTAATCCCTAATACCAAATGTGTGTGTGTGTGTGTGTGTGTGTGTGTGTGTGTGTGTGTGTGTGTATAAAAATATTTGGGTGTTTACTTCTGTGGTAGATATATTGTGGGGCTATCCAACATGATATATGATTATGGGGAGGAAAGGAGAGTGACATTCTCTGAGAATGTGAAAAAATAGCTTTCATTATCTTTTTTTCTTTTTTTATGTGGTGACGAGGATTGAACCCAGCGCCTCATATCTTTTAATCAAAGTGGGATACCAAGAATCGTGTGTGTGTGTGTGTGTGTGTAAACATGCCTGGAGTGAGTGGTCAACCAGGGACTGCATGAAGGAAACAATCACTAAACCTAACTTCAATCATAGAAACTGTATAGAAAGCAGATAAAATGAACTCCAGTATCAGACTCTGATTCTTTCTTAAAAAATGGTGCTGTGGGCTGGGATTGTGGCTCAGCGGTAGAGCAGTCGTTTAGCATGGGCGGGACCGGGTTCGATCCTCGCACCACATAAAAATAAAGGCGTTGTGTCCATCTACACCAAGAAATAAATGTTTTTTTTAAGAAAAATGGTGCTATAACTAACCATTTTAGTTGCAAGGCCTATTTTGGTCCATTTAGATCCTCTTTTAGTTTTTCATTTTTGTTTTTTTTCCCTGGTTGGCATTGTTTACCACTGGACTGGCCAACTTTGTCTCAATCCCTAACTCTGCTTATATCCTTATTAAAGAATGAGTTTGCATCAACTGATGCAAACTGATGTTATTTTCTACAGAAAACTTTAAAAACATATGTGAATGCTCTGCACCTGCAGTCTGGCTGACAGTTTCATTTCTCTCTAGTCCCATTTGATAGAATGAATCAGTTCCTGCTTAAATCCTGAGTTGAAAATATTTTCTATATTTCTCCGAAGTAGACATTATGGAAACTGTAATACCATGAACCCCATCCCCCGCCCCCCACCAAGGAAACCTGTAACTAATAGGCAAATGATTACTAGGTAAATGCCCAACATGATATTGGCAGTGGTTCCCAGACCTGCATCTGTTAGGTAAGAGTTCAGGGACACCAAGATGGCAGAGACAGGGTATTAGAAAGAAGGCCCTAGAGGAGAAGATGTGGTCTGGTCCTTGTTTACAATAAATTCCATTACCATGACAATCCCTGCTCCTGAGGACATACCATGGCTCCTGCCACAGATTCAAATTTTTAAATGGCCAATGGAAGTAAAGTGGCAGTATTCTATTTAGGTTTTCTAAAGTAACCAACGAATGGGGTTTGGAAAATATTCCAATCAGGAATCATAAGGTAACCAACAGGAGAAAATGGGATAAGATCTTCAATCAGACCTTTCAGAGTTTCCAGATTTGGGATCCTTGAGCCTCTCTCTCACTTGGCCCATTCCATTTTACCTAACAGAGCGCTGTCTTCACCTTCAATACATCTGTATTCTGTTTCTCTTCTGTGTCTCGTTCAATTCTTTGTTCAGGACTGGACATCCCAAGGGTACCAGATCTACATTAAAGTCACCTGTGATGTGAATTTAAAACACAGAATTTCCAGCCCTGTAGAGAAGGCTCTCCTGCCAGTGATACATGTTGATCCACTTTAGAAATCAACTGGAGAAGGCCACAATGGCTCAGCCAGACAAGGTCCATGCTGTCCCTGCATTATGTCATACTGCACAGCTGCGAGGATGAGCTCACACCTAGCCCATAGTCACTGTACTACAGACCCACAGGCACAGAGCTATCTAAATATCCAGTGTGGGTGGGCCCCAGCTCTCAGGGACAAGGCAGCCAAATTTGGGGGAAATCCTATCGTAAGAGACAAGTGTGAGAGGTTTAGGAGCCATAGTGAAAGACAATAAGGCAGCATAAATCCTGTGTTATGAGAAAGATCTCAAAGAGACTATTGGCCAAGGTGTCTCCTGACCAGGTGCCTTGTATCCATCTGGGCCAGATAGTTTGCAGTGGCCAAGTCTTTGGAGAGTGACAGGAAAGAGAGATGCTAGGGCAGCTGTCCCCATTCATGAGCAGGGACTAGCATTCAGGCTGCCCAAAGGAACAGCCCCTGTTTCCTGTCCCTTGTGTATGATCAGCTTCCACATCCTCCAGGTGCTTATGTTTTTGCAAGTAGATTTATGAAAAAGAGTTACCTCACCCAGCCCTTTGAACATTTCCTTGTTTTGTCTATTTTTGCTGGGGGAAAGTGCTCAGTTAACACAGCTTCAGATGACATTACACTCAGCAATATGCAGTTCTGAAACTATCAGATGAGAAGAAAGTGATTGTGAGGCCTCTGTTCTAATTATAACTTTGTCACTAACTTACTTGGAGACTCCAGCAAACTACTTCAGCTGTCTGCCTGCAGTCTTTTTTTACATAAAATAACAGAGTGGGTCTAGATCAGTGGTTCTCATGATGTGCTTCCCAGAGGAGCTGCATTACTATCACTGAGAACTTGTTAGACTTGCAGATTCTTGGGTTCTGCCCCAGGCCTGCTGAAACACACTCCAGGGTGGAGCCCAGCCATCTGCCTTTGAAGAAGCCCTCCAGGTCAATCTGATGTTGGACAAACCAACCACTGGTCCAGATTAGCAGTACTTAGCCTTCACTGCACATTAAAATCATGTGGGTAGATTTTATAACCTACCAATCTTGGACCCACTCTCCAAAGACTCTGATTTAAATGGTTTTAGGTGAGGTCTAGACAGTGTTGGTTCTAACATATGTCTATAGAGTTCTCTGAGGTCTTCAAAAATAAGTCAGTGTGCTCCAAGTTGTAAATGTACAGCTCCAGTCTTGGATCTTGCTTAAGCCACTAGGTGTTGCTATAATAGAGAAGAACAGACATTTTCAAAACTGCCTTTGGAGATGCACAGGAGGAGACTGTGTTTTGGTAAGAGGATATTCAGTGATTTATATCTGAATGAAATTTGTTAAATATTCACTTGCATTTTGTTAAATTTGTTCAAAGAAATTGAAATGATATAAAATGAAATAGACTACTACTCAGCAATAAAAAGAAACTGGTTTGGGGGCTGGGTTATAGCTCAGTGGTAGAGTGCTTGCCTAGCATGCGAGAGGTACTGGGTTTGATTCTCAGCACCACGTGTAAATGAATAAATAAAAAATAAAGCTTCATCAACAACTAAAAAATATTAAAAAAAAAAAAAACCTGGTTTTGTACACAATGACGCTGCTGAATCTCACAATATAATGATAAACAAAAAACTGGATGTACCCAGTGGTATTGTTACGGAGCCAGGGCCTTTCAAGAAGCTAATACAGGGGCTGGGGATGTGGCTCAAGCGGTAGCACGCTCGCCTGGCATGCGTGCAGCCCAGGTTCGATCCTCAGCACCACATACAAACAAAGATGTTGTGTCCGCCGAGAACTAAAAAATAAATATTAAAAAAAAAAAGCTGTGAAGACCCCTCTTCAAACCCCAATTCTTGCTATCAAGTCAGAGAGATTTCAGACATGTCACTGAGGGAACAGGAATGAGTTTATTGAAGGGATAGGAAAAGGGGAAGGGGACACTCTCAAGGCGGAGAGGGATGGGGTGCCTTCCCTGCACTCCAGTTTTATTGGGGATCCCAGAGAAGTTTCCAGAGAGTCCCACCCAGATATATCTCTTGACTGACAGCAGAGTGACAAGTCCCCACTGTCATAGCAACTCAAGGTCACCTTGGTCCCTGCTGACTGGTTCTAATTGGATTCTTTTTTTTTAATATCTTTATTTTGTTTATTTATTTATTTTATGTGGTGCTGAGGATCGAACCCAGTGCCTTACATATACAAGGCAAGCACTCTGCCACTGAGCCACAACCCCAGCCCTCTAATTGGATTTTTTTTTAAAGAAAATTCCTTTTTTTTTTTTTTTTTTTGTGGTGCTAGGGATTGAACCCAGGGTCTTGTGCATGCTAGGCAAGCACTCTACCAACTGAGCTATATCCCCAGCCCTCTAACTGGATTTTTTTAAAATTTATTTATTTATTTTTTAGTTTTCGGTGGACACAACATCCTTGTTTGCATGTGGTGCTGAGGATTGAACCCGGGCCGCACGCATGCCAGGCGAGTGCGCTACCGCTTGAGCCACATCCCCAGCCCTCTAACTGGATTTTTAACAGTAAAATTCTTATAGATTTTCATGATTAGGAGGAACTATCCTTATCTTCTAGAGTTTCAGGATCTGGTTACAAAAATCTTCTGGGTTCCTCCCACTTACATTATCTTGGGCCTGCATTTCTCCTGCAATTAATAGGTAGTTTGCTGAATGTGACATGTCCTCTCCCCTTAGGCCAGTCAGGGTTGCAGGTAAATTGCTTCTTGAAAAAGAAAGCTTGTGGGGGTCAGCACAGTGGGCCCATTTTTTTTTTCTGTAGTTCTGGGATTCAATCCCAGGGCTTCATGCATGCTAGGCAATTGCTCTACCACTGAGCTGTACTGCCAGGCCCCATGGTCTCTATTTAAAGCTTTGGTTTGTTTTGAATATTTGCCTGTGTCCAGAGCCCACATCCCACCAAGTGTGTGAATCTCTTCCAGAAATTCTCTGGTATCTCTTCCTTTCTCCTCAAATTTTATAATAAATCTAAGAAATGAAACCATCTGCTCTTTATTATTTCCAGAGAAAGTCCTTACCCCCTCTCCTGTCAGTAAGAGGAGGCCAAATGCATCCTAACAAATCAAGGTGAGATAAGAAGAATCATTCTGTAGCAGAGAGAAACAAATTCCTGCAAATTGTATTAAGCTATTTATCATTAAAACAAGGCATATTTGAAGGGCATTCAGGGAAGAAAAATGTGTTAGGAAAATGAAAACAAGAGTCGCTTAGCAGAATGCACAAAAATCCAGTGGAAAAGGAAATTAGCATCCATTATTCAGCTATCACTTTAAAGCCACAGGCAGGGCACATCTGATTTCAGGGAGTTCATCTGCAACACTGGCTGGATTGCTGATGCCTACCTATGAAATAATTCAAGGAGGGCAGAAATCTTTATTTAGCTGTCACTGTATTAAATGCTTTCAGTTTTACCTGAGCTAGTCATTTTTGAAGTGTTACTCTGTGCCATTGTATTCCAATCACTGTGATGTTCTATTGGAATTGGATAGAATACACAGAGCAGGGTTGTGCTGTTGTTGTAGTTTTATCCAGTGTTTTTTGGTTTTCCTCTGGTACTGGGGATTGAATCCAGGAGCCACTGAGCCACATCCCCAGCCCTTTTTATTTTTCATTTTGAAACAGGTGCTCACTAAGTTGCCTAGGATGGCCTTGAACTTCTCCTGCTTCAGTCTCCTGAATGGCTGGGATTCTAGGCATTGGCCACAATCTCTGGCTGTTTCTGGATCTTTATCATGGTGATAGTTTCATGGATTTAAACATATATAAAACTCATCAAATAGTACATTTTAAATAAGCACAATTTATATAGCATGTCACTTAAATATCTTAATAAAGCTCTTTATTTAATATATAAATAAAGAAAATAACTGCCTAGTCTGGATTAACCTATGGTGCAGGAGTTGTAACAGGGAACTAGATCACTGAAAGCTTCTCATAATTAAGAGAAAGTCAGAAGGGAAAGTAAGAAACAATGTTTATATACAAGGTACTGGATCAGGTTCTTTTGTTTTTTACTTTATCTCATTTAATCCTCATGACAATTCTAAGAGATTGTTATCCCAATTTTAGAAATAAGGAGACTTTAGCTCAGAGAAGAAAGGTAACTAGTTCAGTGAAAAGCTGGAATTTAACCTTATCTAAATCTACTTGATGGTCTTCTGTCTCTACTATGCACATGGGTTCTCTCTACAAAAATTGGATTGGGTTTCATATGACAAATATAAATAACAGTAAATATTTGGGGGAATGAGGTTCAAAACTCAGAGAAGCAACTCTAATAATGGTGGTAGGAATGAAAAGCAGGCCAGTTAGAGTAAAAGCATTCTTTAGGGAAAGCAGGGTCAAAAAGACTTGCAATGGCAAGCAGCAGTCAGATTTGAAAGTCAGGATTCACAGGCTGTGGATCTTAGTGAATAGTGGGATTGGGATAGGAGCAGGCCTGACTTCCTATTAATACACATTGGGCATGGTGCCTAGAGCCCAGGATTCTTGCAGGATCTCATAAAAATGTTCTAATTTTCCCAGAGGGAAGTGGCACACCCCTGTAATTCCAGCAACTCTGGAGGTGAAGGCAGGAAAACTGCAAGTTCAAGGTTAGCCTCAGTAACATTGTGAGACCCAACCTCAAAATAAAAAATAAAAAGGGCAGGGCTGGGGGTATAGCTCAGTTGGTAGAGTACTTGTCTCGCAAGCACAAGGCCCTGGGTTCAATTCCCCAGCACCAAAATAAATAAATAAATAGATATATAGATAGATAAATAAATAAATAAAAATGGTTGGCTGGAGATGTAAAGCTCAGCGTAGAATGCCCTTAGGTTCTATCCCCAGTATAAATAAAATTCTAATTTTATCTCAAAATGAAAAAGATTGAGTATGATAATAATGACTAAATAATATAAACTAAATCCAGTCTCAATTATATTCAGCCTTATACCTATACATTTGTTAAATATGTTTGTGTGTGTGTGTGTGTGTGTGTGTGCGCGCGTGTGTGTTTTAGTGGAGGAAAGGACCCACAAAAGCAAAGATGCCTAGGGCCCACAAAACCCACAATATGTCCATGGTTAGGAATCAGAGGATTCAAGGCTGACTTCAAAGCTTAGAAACGAAAATAGTTAAACCAGTCGATTACATTTTGCCATCTCTTGGCTGAGATAGCAAAATCAAGAAAAGCTGGTCTAGGGGAAGTGCTGAGCTGTTGGGCTGCTGGGCTGCTGGGCTGCTGAGCTGGAGGCCAATGCAAAAGTTCTAGTGTGAAGCGATAAGAATTTTGATGAGGGTAATGGCTTTGGGAAGGAAAAGTAGCTTTGAGTTGTGTCTGATTGAATTGTGGTTTGGGGAAGAAAAAATGGCTTTGAGTTGTGTCTGATTGGATTGGAATGTGGAAAATCGGAAGGCGGAAAGACTTCCCCAGGAACTGCCTTTCCATGTGCTGGATGCTCCCCCTCTTCCTAGTGTTGCCTTGGCAGGAGGAGAGAGGCTGAGAATTGGCTCTTGGCAAACACTGAGCTCCTGGGTGCAGGCTCTTAGGTCACAAACTCCGCCTCTGTGTCTCCTTCCTCGGCCTCAGGCTCTGCAGTCCTGTGGTGGTGTTACAGTATCATTTACAGAGGATACAACTTAACTCTAACGTGAGGAGCACAAAGTGAAAATAGCATCATCAGTCACAACTTTTCTTGTGGAACACCTTACAGATGTTTTTGTCAGTGTTTTCCCCACTGTGACTAAAAGTTCTGACCAGAACTCCTGTAGAGGAGGAAAAGTTTACGTAGAGGCTCACAGTTTCAAAGGTCTTAGGCCATAGAAGGCCGGCTCCATTCCTGAGGGCTGGAGGTGAGGCCCAACATCATGGAAGAACAGTGTGGCAGAGAGATCAGCAAGCAGAGAGAGAGATCTGCACTTGTCAGATACAAATACATACCCAAAGCCATGCCCCAGTTCCCACCTCTTCCAGCCATACTCTACCATTTCGATTGCTACTCAGTTAATCCCTATTAGGGGATTAATTCACTGATTGGTTTAAGAGTCTCACAACCCAATCATTTTTCCTCTGAACCTTCTTGTATTGTCTTACACATGAGCTTTTGGGGGACACCTCATATCCAAACTATAATGGATGTGAAGTGTTTCCTAGTAAGGGTCTCACCTGGCATGGGACTCCTGAGAGATGGGAAATGACTCAGTTTCCCAGTCACAGATGAACAAGCTGGTCAGAGGTCTCTGGTTCTGTAGAACTGGACTTAAAAATCCCTTGACTCTTGTGCCCTTTTGACTTTACCTCTATCAATCACCTCAGATTTAGTTTAAAGGGAGTCAATATCTTCATCATTTTACAGTTTACAATTCAATTTAAAAATGCCGAAAACTTTCCTCTTTTTTTCTGGGGGTGTGTTGCGGGGGGTACCAGGGAATGAACCCAGGGCCTTGTGCATGTGAGGAAAGCACTCTACCACTGAGCTATATCCCCAGCCACCAAAAACTTCTTTATGGACAGCTAAAGTCTCTCCTGCCATTCATCTTAGATATATTTTCTAGCCCTGGCAAAGGCCTTGTTTTCTGGGGTGCTCTCAACCTTGACATAGTTCATCTTCCTCCTCGGAGTCACTGCATGGCCCCTTCTCCCTTCATCTTTATTCCTATTCTGTCCACCCCTGTTCTCCTCCCTGCTCCTGCACTATTTTCTCTCTTCCCTCTCCCTTCCTTTTTCTTCTTGACCTTACCCCCTCTTCTCCTTCCATCTTTCTCTCTCTGGTGTTCACATCTTGACACTACATTGCCATTATTTGTCAGTCTCATTCTGTCTCCTGTGTCTACATTTATACACCCACACTATCTTTAAATAACCTTGTTATATTCCCCTTGTGCTTACAAAATAAACTTACATTTCCAAAGTCAATCCATAAACTTTTAAGAAGTATATGTTCAGGCAGGATGTGAATCAGTGACAGAGCACCTGCCTAGCATGAGGGAAGCTCTGGTTTCCATCCTGAGTACCCCCTCTTACCCCGCAACACACAAATGTGTGTTCAAAGAATGCAGCTAGAAAATGGGCAAAGGACAGGAAGAGACCTTTTACTGAAGAAGATATTTGGATGGCAAATAAACACATAACAAATATTTAATGAGGGGCTGGGGATGTGACTCAGTGGTGGAGCTTTTGTGTGACATATGTGAGGCCCTGGGTTCTATCCCCCATACTACAAATTAATTAATTAATTAATTAATTTTTAAAATAAACAACATTAGCCATTAGGGAAAGGCAAATGAAAATCATGATGAGATGTTGTCATACATCTATTATTATAACAGCTAAAGTAAAAATAGTGATAATACCAAATGCTGACAAGAAGAGGAGAAACTGGATCTTGGATACATCATTGCCAGTGGGAATATAAAATGATACAGCTACTCAGGGAAAATGCTTAGGCAGTTTCTTAAAGAACTAAACACACTTAGCTTATGACATAGAGGCAGACTCCAAGGCATTTATCCCAGAGAAATGAAAATTCATGTCCACCCATAAAAACATGCATTAATGTTCATAGAATGTTTATCTACAATAGCCCAAACTGCAAACAACCCATATTCTTCTGGTTAGGGTAAATAAATGGGTACATTGATATCATGTAGTACTAACTACACAGTAATAAAAAGTTATCACATGCAGCAAGTTAGGTGAGTCTCGAGAGCATTGTATTAAGGGGAGAAAAGTCAATCTCTGCTAGGAGCCACAAGCATATATACGATGTATGGCACCTTTGGTTGTAAAGTGACGCCAGCTAGCCACTGAGATGATTATGTTAAAATTTACATTCATATGCAAACTGGACTCCCGCTGTTCACCTTGGCCTGCTACCGGACTCAAGTTACGGGACTTTACGGGACTGCTGGAGAGTTCCCATTGGTTGGGGAAGGATAGTAGGAGGGAATTCCGGAGGAGGTCGGAGGAGACGGGGGGTTCCGGGACGCGCGGTTCCGGTCGGACACCCTCGTGGGAGGACCGGTTTTTGACTTGCTGGCGCTGAGAGTGTTAGCGGCTTTTTCAAAATAAAGTTTTGTTCCTGCTTGATTGGCTCGTGATTCTGTGCCCAGCCAAGACTGCGGCATTTGGCGGCCCGTACGGGGAACGCCTGAAGCTTAGAGGTGAGTAAATTGCTCGCCCCTGAGGGAAGGCGACAGGATGGATGACCTTCTCAGAAAACAATGTGTTCTTGTTTTGATTTATTTTGTTTTCATTTCGAGCTCCCTAGCCCTAGAATTTTCTCAGGCGAACTGGAAAAAATGGTTGGCTCAAGGTTTGAAGTTATTCAGCCCTGAGAAAGAGAAAATTGATACAACCATTGTCTGCTCCGTCTTTGTTTCATTCTGCTTCGGCTTTGTTTTATCCTACCTTATTGGGTTAGGTTATAGTAGATTAGAATCCAATAAAAAACAAACCGAAAAACTGTTAAGTAAATTGTTAGAGGTCCAGACTATGGTAGAAAAAACGCTAGGTCAAGCAAAAGAGAAGGTCTCTCAAGCTAGTCAGACAGAGGAGAATTTAAAGAAAGCAAGCTTAGAGGACAAGCAGCCATCAGGTGGAGAATTACAACAGGAGGTTGCTACCAACTCCGTTCTATCACCAGAGGGCGTAACTCAGCCAACAGCTCCATCTACCGCTGAGCGGCCCTCAACTACCGTAGTTGATGGACGGAATTCTGAGGCAGGACCCCAAAGATTAGCATGCCCTGTACTTGAGCAGGCAGGAGGGCAACGAATTCACCGTGCTTTAGATTTCAAAACAATAAAGCAATTAAAGGAGGCTGTAACGACCTATGGGCCGCAAGCTCCCTTCACAATAAGCATGGTTGAATCTGTTACCAACTTGGACATGACACCAGCAGATTGGGCTAACATGTGTCGATCTGTGCTAAACGGAGGACAATATTTGTTATGGAAGGTTGCCAATGAGGAATTTTGCATGGAGACAGCTAGGCGAAATGCAGAAGCTGGGTACCCTCAAAGAAATATGGACATGCTTTTGGGGAAGGGACCTTATGAGGGTCAAAGACAACAAATTGAATATGACCCTGGTGTGTACGCACAAATTGCTGTAGATGCAGTTAGGGCATGGAAAACTTTACAGGGGCATGGAGACTTACAAGGTCAATTATCTAAGGTAATACAAGGAACTAATGAACCTTATGCTGAATTTGTAGATAGACTTATTCAGTCAGCCTCTAGGATATTTGGAAATACAGAACAGGTAATGCCATTTATAAAACAACTGGCTTATGACCAAGCAAATCGTTGCTGCAGAGAGGTCATTAGACCATGGAGACATGAGGATTTAAACACATATATTAAATTATGTAGAGACATTAATGAACAGGGGCAAGTCTTAGCAGCAGTACAACAGGCTTTAGATGCCAGGCCAAGAACATGCTATAATTGTAATCAAACAGGACATTTTAAAAGGAGTTGCCCCATAAGAGGAGGGTTTAACAAAGCTGGATATCAAAGGAATAGAATACCAGGTATTTGCCCACGATGCCGTAGAGGGAGACATTGGGCTAATGAATGCCGTTCTCAAACCACCATAGAGGGTATTCCGTTATCAAAAAACGGACAAGGACCAAGTGTTTACCCACGATATCGTGGAGAAAGGTATCAAGCTCCATTGCCAAAAAACGGACTAGAGGGCCCAATGCCCCGGGGCCCCAAACCACAAATATATGGGGCAATGGAGGAACCCAACAGCCCCATCAAGGTAGTGCCCAGGACGCATTATCCATTAAATCCCTCATCAGACAAACTAGAGGGAGCGCAGGGCTGGACATCTGCGCCTCTGCCAGAGCAGTACTAACCCCAGAGATGGGAATTCAAATCATTCCCACAGGAGTAAAAGGACCTCTTCCCCAGGGAACAGTAGGCTTATTATTGGGACGCAGTTCTTCTACACTAAAAGGACTTATGATAAGTCCTGGGGTAATTGATCCCGATTATGAAGGTGAAATAAAAATTATAGCTAGTTCTCCAAGAGGTATATCAGTAATTTCACCAGGAGATAGAATAGCACAGTTATTAATAATACCCAGCCTGCATGATAAATTTTCCAGTTGTAATGTAGAAAGAGGTTCCAAGGGATTAGGCTCCACAGGTGTAGATTGGGCTATGCTGTCTTTAAATTTAGATTCTCGCCCAATGCTAAAATTAAAAATTCAAGGACATGACTTTAATGGGCTGCTGGACACAGGAGCTGACCTCAGCATCATATCTCGTCAAGAATGGCCAAAACATTGGCCATTACAACAAGCCACTCAAACGCTTCGAGGCCTAGGAGTGGCAACAAATCCCCATAGAAGTGCTATGGTATTAGATTGGAGGGATCCTGAAGGATGTGAAGGAACTATACAGCCCTATGTATTGGATCATCTTCCTGTAAATTTATGGGGACGAGATGTCCTAGATCAATTAGGATTGACATTAACAAATAACATCAATCCTAACGCGCCCACTACTAGGGCTAAACAAGGCTTTAGGAAAGAAAAAAGATTAAGAGAACAAGAACAAGGTATGACAGCACCTATTCAAATAGATCAAGAAATAAATAGACATGAATTGGGTTTTCAGAAAGGGCCACTGAGACAATCAAAATTACTTGGAAATCAGAAAGACCAGTGTGGGTTCCTCAGTGGCCCTTGACTAAAGAAAAGATACAAGTAGCCCATGACTTGGTCAGACAACAGTTAGCGGAAGGACATATACAACCTTCCGTATCCCCCTATAATACTCCCATTTTTGTCATTAAAAAGAAATCTGGTAAATGGAGATTATTACAAGATTTAAGAGCCATTAATAATGAGATGGTTATTATGGGACCTGCTCAATCAGGGATTCCTCAATTGTCTGCTTTACCAAAAACCTGGCATGTTTTAGTTATAGATATTAAAGATTGTTTCTTTTCAATTCCAATTCATCCCGAGGATAGTCCACATTTTGCATTTACTATCCCTGCACTGAATCATGAAGGTCCTGATCAGAGATATGAATGGAAAGTACTCCCTCAAGGGATGGCTAACAGCCCAACTATGTGTCAAATTTATGTTAATAAAGCAATCCAGCCACTTAGAAACCAAAATCCTGAACTACAAATATTTCACTATATGGATGATGTGTTACTGGCACATAAAGATAAAAACACATTACTAGAATGTTATGCCACACTTACAAATTTATTGAAAAATTATAATCTAGAGATAGCAATAGATAAAGTACAATTAAATCTTCCAATTAATTATTTAGGAGTTCTATTATCCTCAACCATGGTCCGTCCACCAAAAATTCAAATACGAGTAGATCAACTCAAATCACTTAATGACTTTCAAAAGTTATTGGGAGACATAAATTGGATAAGGCCTTATCTAGGCATACCAACAGGAGAGTTAGGACCTTTATTTGATATTCTAAAAGGTCCATCAGATCCAAATTCACCCCGCATGTTAACGCCTGAAGCAAGAAAAGTATTAAAAATCATTGAAACATATATGGAAAATATGCATTTGGATAGAATTGATATAAGTTTGCCTTTATTATTTATTGTACTACCAACAAAAAATATTCCTACAGGAGTATTTTGGCAAGAAGGTCCATTATTGTGGATACATTTATCTTATTCCCCTAACACTATTCTTACTAGATATCCTGAGGCTGTAGGACAATTAATACTCAAAGGAATAAAAGCAGCTAAGGGAGTGTTTGGGATTTCTCCCAATAAAATTATTACTCCATATACTATGGATCAAATTGATGAGTTAGCTAATGAGTTAAATACTTGGGCAATAATCCTGTGTAAAACTAGTGTTTCATTTGATAATCACTTACCATCTAATCCTTTGTTGTCTTTTTGGTCTAAGCATCCTGTAGTTTTTCCAAAAATGACAAGAAAAACCCCTATCATAAATGCTCCAAATATATTCACTGATGGGTCAAACAATGGTACAGCAGCAGTAGTTACTCCTGATCAAACTTTTACATTTTTAGTACCCAAACAATCAGCTCAAAAGGTAGAGCTTAATGCAGTATTACAAGCTTTTATGATGTTTAAAGATTCTGTATTTAATTTATTTTCTGATAGTCAGTATGTAGTTAATGCTATTAATTCCCTTGAAGATGCTGGTAGGATTTCCCCTTCCTCTACTGTTTTCTCTTTGTTTTCCGCTATACAAAGTCTAATCTGGGACCGAAAAGATCCATTCTTCATAGGTCATATCAGGGCACATACAGGATTGCCTGGAGCCCTTAGTATGGGCAATGAACTAGCAGATAAATCTACACATGACATACATATTTTCTCCACAATAGAAGAAGCTATAAATTTTCATAAAAGGTTCCATGTCAATGCTAATACTTTACAAAAGCGTTTTAAAATAACTAAAGAACAGGCCAGACATATAATAAAACAATGTCAAAATTGTGTGACATTTTTACCACAAGTTAATCTTGGAGTCAATCCTAGAGGACTAATACCTAACCATATTTGGCAGATGGACGTCACACACTTGCCAGAATTTGGAAAATTAAAATATTTACATGTTACAGTTGATACCTCTTCCGGATTTTTGATGGGCTCCCTTCATGCCGGAGAAAAAACTAAAGATGTTATAGCTCATTGCTTACAAAATTTTGCCACTGTGGGCGTTCCAAAACAGTTAAAAACGGACAACGGTCCTGGTTATACTTCCTCCTCTTTTAAACAATTTTGCTCATCATTTGGTATTACTCACATAACAGGAATTCCATACAATCCACAAGGACAAGGCATAGTTGAAAGAGCTCATCAAACTATTAAAATGTACTTATTAAAACAAAAGGAGGGAATTGGAAAGGGGTATATATCCCCCAAAGATAAACTTAAAATAACCCTTTTTACTCTAAACTTTTTAAATTTAGATTCATCGGGACTTAGTGCTGCGGAAAGACATTTGTACCCCAAAAATGTACATAAGCCTAAGGTACTTTGGAAAGATATTCTAACAGGACAATGGAAAGGCCCGGATCCAGTGATAGTCTGGAATCGGGGCGCTGTCTGTGTTTTCCCACAGGATGAACAGCAACCGATTTGGATTCCAGAGAGATTAACTAAAACAATTTCTACAGAAAAAGAAGATGATTTGACTCAAATCCATAACAGCTGACATCCAGAGCTCCAGCTTGGCTATTCTTACATCTGCGACAGTGATTAACCAAGGTTTTTTTTTTTTCAGTATCTATTTTATTATTGCATTTTTCCACATCATAAAGTTCTATTTTATTTTTGAGCTCATACAAACCTAGGTTAATGTTTTTCTGATCAGTTTTATTTTTTGACTGTGTTTTATTTTTTATTTATTTATTTATTTATTTATTTATTTTTTTTTTTTTTTTTGACTGTGGAGTTTTTAAACATTGCAATGGAGATTTCACCTAAGTATAGTTACAAGGCCTTTATTTACTATTGTCTTATGTGTTGTATGTTGTGTGCACACTTCTGTTTTGTGTTGTATGTCTGTATGTGTGTATGTCCATATTTCTTATATGAGGAGCGCTCATGAAAAAATGGATCCGAATTTTTTCTTTATTCACGTGATTTATATGGTTTAATTTAAATTAGGTGAACAGCTGTTTATGATTGTTGTTAAAGATGGTTAACAGATCTGTTTGTTTACTAATTTAAATTTGGTAAACGGCTGTTAAGGATTGTTTTTAAAGGAGTTTAACAGATCTGTTTGTTTACTTTCACCTTTTCTTTTTATTATATTTAATAATTCTGTTCAGGATAATGTCTCTTTACCATCATTGCCAGAATTTCCATCTCCATCCCAATTCCAGTGAAGACTGAGATAAAACCAAACTACAGCTTCTATGATAGCTATCACAGTAAACTGTATAAACTGATGCATCAATGAATATAACTCAACAAGTAATGCTATCAAGGACTTGATTTACTTTGGGAGGATATGGACATATTGATAGACTCCTCCAATTTGAACTGCTTGCAGAACTTGCCTGGACTATATATCAGTTGCATACATTGTGAAATATCATCTGGTGCACCGAATTGTGGTACTGCTGGCATATTTTTGCTGATGGTGTCACCAGTGATGCAATTTCCTTGCCAGCTCACCCCATGTTTATTGTGGTAATACTGGCATATCTTTGCTGATGGTGTCACCAGTGACGCAATTTTTCCAAAGGAGCCGTCAATTGGCTTGGTGTCGTGGCATTTCTGTATCCTCCTCCCTTCTACTAGTGATGGTCTAAATTTGGGGGCCAACAGAGGTGAGGCAAAGAACCTCACCCCCCCACTGGCACCAAGGCTAAATTTGGGGGCCAACAGAGGTGAGGCAAGAACCTCACCCCCCCACTGGTGCATAGGCCTATCCACAAGCATGGCTGAATGCTGGACCGGTAGTCAGCGACGGGTTGCTCTGATTACAGTGGATTCAACCTAAGACAGGAAGCTGACGCCTAAAGGTCAGTTCTCCCATGACGGGTAAGAACCATATGTTAAATTGGACAACCTACCAGGCACGGTCCCTAGCCACATTGCTTGTTGCTTAATTAAACAGAAGGGGGCAGATGCTAGGAGCCACAAGCATATATACGATGTATGGCACCTTTGGTTGTAAAGTGACGCCAGCTAGCCACTGAGATGATTATGTTAAAATTTACATTCATATGCAAACTGGACTCCCGCTGTTCACCTTGGCCTGCTACCGGACTCAAGTTACGGGACTTTACGGGACTGCTGGAGAGTTCCCATTGGTTGGGGAAGGATAGTAGGAGGGAATTCCGGAGGAGGTCGGAGGAGACGGGGGGTTCCGGGACGCGCGGTTCCGGTCGGACACCCTCGTGGGAGGACCGGTTTTTGACTTGCTGGCGCTGAGAGTGTTAGCGGCTTTTTCAAAATAAAGTTTTGTTCCTGCTTGATTGGCTCGTGATTCTGTGCCCAGCCAAGACTGCGGCAAATCTCAAAACACAAAGTATCACATAATTCCATTGAACATAGTCAAGACAAATCATAGGGGTACAAAACACATTGCAAGGGATTAGGAAGGAAAGAAGGTAGGTATGATTATCAAAGAGCCACACAAAGGAGGTCTTTGTGGGGATGGAATAGTTTTGTATTCTGATTGCACTGGATCTACACCTACTATAAAATGAAAATGGCGTAGAAACACACACACACACACAGTACCAGTGTCAGTTTCCTTATTTTGACACTGTTTCCTACGTAGTCTCCTTAAAATATAATTGTTAGGAAAGACTTGTTGAAGGCTACAGGGTCTTCTCTCTACTTTTGTCTTGCAACTTCCTATAAATGTAGGATTATTTTAAAATTCAAGTTTTAAAAAAAACATTACATAGATTTAAATGATTCAGAAACCAAAAGACATATAGCAGTATACAATGAAAAATCTCCTTTTGATTTCTGAAATCCATCAGCTCAATATGGATGTCAGTGGAGGACTCAGCAGGAAATAGATGGCAAACACAAGTGGAGGAGCTGAGGAGAGTTTAATAGAGGGACAGTCTACAAAGTTTTGTGCGTGATTAAGCATCCAGGGCTGGCAAAAGCAGGATCAGGGAGGAGTTGTATTGTTGTTTAGGTTGTATTGTTTATAGTTGTATATTATTTATAGGGCAAGCTGAAGAAGCAATTATTGGAACTAGAAAGAGTTTTAAAATTAGTGTAGAGCTGAGTTAAGTCAAGGAGAAAGACTGGAAAAGAGCTGGTACCTGCCTGGAATTCCAGTGACTCAGGAGGCTGAGGCACAGGGATCCCAAGTTCAAGGTCAGCTTCAGCAACTTTGCGAGACACTCAGTAACTTAGGACACCCTGTCTCAAAAGATAAAAAGGGCTGGTGATGTAGCTCAGTGATACAGCACCCCTGGGTTCAATCCACAGTGCCAAAAAAAAAAAGACTTGAAAATAAGTCTTACTACATTCTTGTCTACCCCCATCTCCTGCTTTTCCTCCTGTCTGCCAATGGCAGCCCACTGGGACAGGGCATCTCTAAAACATAACATTTAGCTTACAGGGGATGAGGGGCACGGAAAGTTGAAGATTAAAGCTGGAGAGAAAAAAAATCAAGGATACCCAGCACAGCATCATTCCAGAGCCTTTCTATTTACTTTAATGGATAATAGACACTTACTCTTTTCTCTCTCATACACACACAGGACAGTATGTTGTGCATTTCTGCAAGATGCCTTTTCCTCTACTTGTTGTATCTAGAAACATTTTCAAATTTCTTCAAGAATAATTCTCCACTCATTTTTGCAACTGTGTGATATTCTGTTGTATAGACTTAAATCTATCAGAACTTATCTAACTAGTCCCCTAATGTTAATACTTATGATCCATGAAGCTCCAGATGTGTTTTGTGTGTTTTTCCATGCCACACTTCAATTTAAATACAATGAAAAGAAAATGATTGGATTTCTACCAAGGTCTCACTGGTGTGTGAAAAGACCTTGTGAGCCCCCAGCTGTGCAGTTGAAAACAAATCTCTCTGCTCTAGCCATCTCTGCTGGTCTTTCTTTAGTCAGATTCTCACTTCCAAAATCTTCCTATCTAGATTCATGGTGCAGTCCCATTCCCCGAGAATTCAAAGAGGCAGAAATCTGATCCTTTTTTATTTTTTTTTTCCTGGTACTGTGGGTTGTACCTAGGGTTGCTCCATATCCCCAGACTCATCACTAAGTTCTCCATGCTGGCCTTGAATTTGTGATCCTCCTGCTTCATGTAGTTGTTGGGATTACAGTGTGCACCACTGTACCCAGCTAGAAACCTGATTCTTTAATTTTTTTTTCTCTCTCTTTTTTGGCTGTAGCAGGGACTGAACTCAGGGGTACTTTACCACTGAGCTATATCATAGCAGTTTTTTATTTTTATTTTTGAGACAGGGTTTTGCTAAATCACTCAGGCTGGCTTTCAATTTGTGACCCTCCTGAGTCACTGGGATTACAGGTATGGCCAGAGAGTTGTTCTATTGAAGCTTTTCTTGCATGGGTTGGAACTTGGTACTTCTTGTGGTTTTTAGGATTTGTAGACTCAGAATGAATAGAGAAGAAGTAATAATTGGGTTTGGGGATATGGTAACTGTCCTAGCCTCAGAAGAGGCCCCACAGTTTTGGAGTGTCCCCTTGGTTGATCTTTGACTCTCCAAAGAACGGAAGCAACTGGTCTGATTCTCACCTTGTTTATGTTCATACCCTGTACCCACTGCAGATGTTTGCAACTGGCCCCTATACCAGCTGATCCACAGCTATGGACATCCCTGTGGATTTGTTCTAAGAAAGTTTCTCGCTGGGCAAGGTGGCTCACACCTGTAATCCCAGTGGCTCAGGAGGCTGAGACAGGAGAATTGCACATTAAAAACCAGCCTCAGCAACAGTGAGATGATAAGCAACTCAGTGAGACCCTGTCTCTAAATAAAATACAAAATAGGGCTGGGGATGTGCTCAGTGGCTGAGTGCCCCTAAGTTCAAACCCAGTACCAAAAATAAATAAATAAAGTTTTTTGGAGCTGGGCACAGTGGCAAATGTCTGGAATCCCAGCAAATGGGGAGGCTGAGGCAGGAGGATCACAATTCAAGGGCAGCCTCAGCAACTTATTGAGGTCCTAAGCAACTTAGTGAAACCCTATTTCAAAAAAAAAAAAAAAGGCGGCTGGTGGGGGCAGCTGGGGATGTGGCTAAATGGTTGAGCACCCCTTGCTTCAATCCCTGGTATCAAGAAAAAGAAAAAACTTCTTCTTCTTTTTTTTTTTCCCCAAAGTTCAGTTTCAGAGAGCATAATTTGTACTAGGCATTGATGGTTTCTCAACCATGTGATCTTTACTGAAAAATTAAAATCTACCTACCTATGGAAGGATGTTTTTATTGAAGTCTTCATGGCCTGGTCCTCATAAGTGTTTTAAGGGAATTTAGGGAGATGATTCTACCAGGTCTGTTGCTGCTCTCTCAACCAGAAAGCACTGAGATACAGGTTTAGAAGTTATATACATTGTTGCTTGGCTTTTCTAGAAGGTAGTGTGCTAATAACATCCACTGCTTTACCTACACTGCAAATAACAGTTTATTGAGGTGATAATATATATATATTTTGAGTTGAATAAAACAATAGCTATAGGAGAAGCAAATATGAGAATGTCTCATCTCCCTGGGATTGGGATCTGCTAGAGCAGTTGTTTGGAACTGGAAGTGCATCAGAATCATCATGAAGACCATGAAGACCTAGAAAAGGCCTGGACAGCTCACTCTTCACCTCCTAGCCAGGGCCACCTGCGAGGCAGGAGTTAGTAATGCACAGTGGAATGTGAACCAATAACAGGGTCACAGGATTTCTTTGAATTGCCCTTAATGAACCATCAAGTAACTTGTACAGGTGTTCTAACCCTAAAAATTAAACGCTTTTGGAAACAAAGGGAGCCAATTAAAGAAGGAGAGATCCATAGAGCTTAACTCCTGGCAGGGTCTCCTCTGGTCATTGTAAAGTTAGGCTTTGTGGTCACAGGTTTCTCAATGTATTTCAAAAGGGAAATTTCTTTAGTAGTGCAGGTGCACTAAGATGGAGTGGGCCTGGTTCTCAGCCCCAGCACCCACATTAACATAGAATTCACTTGTAGATGAAGCTCCCCTGAATAGGATGGCCAACATGACAGTTCCTGAGAGGACCAACTAGTGTAAAAACATTGCCTTCCCCCCACCATGTGAAGGAGGAGATAGACAACTGATTGGGGAAGAATGCAGAAAGTGGATCTCAGTTCTGCCAAACATCCAACAAACAACAATAAGTTTGGAAGCAACATTGTTTCCTCTCTGCTTGGAGACGACCAAGAGTGTTCTTTGCTTGAGCCTTACTTTAAATTCACTCACAATAAAGTTCTCTTGCTTTACTTTTTGTGTCTGACTTAAATTTTTTTTTTTTTTTTTTTTTTGGTTGGGACACAAGGACTGAAGTTTGGGGCTTCTGTTCCCCACTGTCCTGTGACATACCTCACAGGTTTATGTTTGACAAGGGATCATCTGCTAAGCTGGCTTCCTTCATTTTTCCTTATGTTTGGAGTACACCCCAGATTGCTTGCTGAGGCACTCAGGTCTGTGTGTGCTGCAGCCTGCCCAGCCCCCACCCTCACCCACAGGACCCTTCCCTTCACTCACGATGTCTTTCACATCAGCTTTGCCGTCCCTCAAACTCCCTAAGCTCATTCCCACTTAAGGAACTTTACTTGGGATGATGGTCCCCAGCTTTTTGCTTACCCAGTTCCTCTTTTTTTTTTTTTTTTTTTTTTTTTTGGTAGGGGCAGTATAAGGGACTGAACTCAGGGGCACTCAACCACTGAGCCACATCCCCAGGCCTTTTTTTTTTATTAGTTGCTCAAAACATTACAATGATCTTGACATATCATATATCATACATTTGATTTTTATTTTGATACAGAGTCTCACTAAATTGGATAGGGCCTTGCTAAATAGCAGAGGCAGGCTTTGAACTCGCAATCCTTCTGTCTCAGCCTTCTGAGTTGCTGGGTTTACAGGCCTGAGCCACCACTCAACTATTTTTTTTTTAATTTATAGAATTTGTCAAAATTTGTAATTTTCTTCTTATTGAATTTCTCTTTGACCATCATCTCCCACTAGACTGTGGAGGCTCCATTAGGTTAGGGAACCGGTTTCCCTCTGTACCATGAATGTCTGGCACATCAGTGGGCTCTTGAGTAGAATGAGCAGTAAATTCTCAAACACCGTAAACCTGCTAAATTTTATCTATCTATCTATCTATACTGAGGATTGAACTCAGAGACATTCTACTACTGAGTCATAGCCCTAGCCCTTTTATTTTTTATTTTGAGACAGGGCCTCACTAAGTTTCCCAAGCTGAGCTTGAGCTTCCAATCCTTCTGCCTCAGTGCCCCCAAGTCACTGGGATTGAATGTGTACACAACCATGACTGGCTTTGCGATGAATCTTTTAGAAACTGAATGGCACAGATTCAGAGAAATATATGGTTATGTTTGAATATAAAACATCCTTAAACAAATTACTTTGGTCATATTTGATGTATATGCAGAGAACAATTAATCTCAGACCATTGGAGAAATTGAAAGACCTAAGCAATCTCATTCTACTTGGGACCTCATTTTGCTCTGAAACTTAACCTCTGACCTACTGCAGTCCTAAAGTCAGGAAAATACCACAGAAAAGCTCTGTGGAAACAGTTCTCGGAAAAGCCGCAGATGGTGATCGCCTAAGATAGGCCAAGATATGAAATATCTGAAATTCCAGATGGCCCCCACCTAGGTGTGGTGACCAATATCTAAACTAGAAGCCCTGCAGCTTGGCACTTACCCCCCCTTGCGACACCCTCGTGGTTTAAACCAATCAATTTTAAGTGCGTCAACCCCTTGAACTAACAAATAATCCTTTCCAGATTCTTTCCCGCCACTTGATATGCTACTCATGTTTTAGAGTTGTTGTTTGATTTTCCCACGGTGTGTGATGATTTGCTAAGAGATGCTATGATGTATGTGGGGGTCCCTGCCTCCTCCAAAGAATGTAAAAAACTGCCGCAAACCCTGGGCTCGGGGCCTCTCAGCGTCACCAGTTGCTGTGTGTGCGCAGAGGACTGAGCTAGCTCGCAATAAACACCTCTTTGCTGTTTACATCGATCTCGGTCTCTGGTGGTCTTTTAGGGGTCCCGAATTCAAGCATAACAAAATGGATACCTAAACCATTGTATTTCATTAAACATGTAAAAAATAATAACTCAAGTTACCATTGTCTCATCTTGCCAGGGTTCTGTTTATGCTCTAATGTGTCTTTACTTTTCATTCCTTTGAAATAGATATAAGTGAATTGGTAATGCTTTTCTGCCTTAAAAAGAGAAAAGAGAATGTAATTTATTCACTTATTTATAGTTAGAAGGAAGTTCCAGAGCGCACAGGTTCTGTTGACAGAGGCATTAGTAAATTCAAGAATCTTAGAATCAAAGTGCTTTTTTTTTTCAAACAAAATACATTTTTAGAGGTTATTTGATTTAGCCCCTATTTTGTTGGGAGATCAAATAACAGAGGAGAGACACTGGTGCAGAGACTCCCACACATAAACCTGTGTGTCTGGCAGAAAATCTTTAAGGGCTCCAATAAATGGTAGCAATTAAAGTTATTTACAGATTAGAAAGTGAAGAAATGAAAGCATGTGAAGTAAAATGTAACTTCTATTGAAATCTGGGTCTTAGTGTTCCCCAACTGGTAGTTCGTGACCATGGCTACTCATAGAGCTACCTAGAACACTTAAAACATAACAAAAATACTGATGCTGTTGAGTGTGGTAGTGCACAACTACAATCCCAGCCACTCAGAATCTGAGGCAGGAGGATCACAAGTTCAAGGCCAGCCTCAGCAACTTAGTAAGACCCTGTCTCAAAAAGTAAAAAGGGCTGGGAATATGGCTCAGTAGTTAAGTACCCCTGGGTCCAATCAGACCAGACCAAACCAAACCAAAACATTCACCTGCTAGGTCCCACTGTAGATAAAGTTGGTCAGAATCTTTGAAGCCAGGACCCAGGCCTCAGTATTTTCCTACAACTCTTGAGTAATGTGGGTCATTGCAAAGTGCGGCCATGTTGGTTGAAGTTGTTATTCAAAGTAGAAATTTTCAGACTCTGTACCAAGCCTACCCTATTAGTTTGCTAGGGTTGCCATAACAAAGTACCATAACTAGGTGACTTAAACAACAGTAGTTTATTGCCTCACAATTCTGGAGGCAAGAAGTCCAAAATCAAGCTGTTGTCAAGTAGGTTCCTTCTGAGAGCTGTGGGGGAAGAATCTGTTCTAGGCCTCTCCCCTGGATCTATCAATGGCTGTCCTCTCTGTTTCTCTTCACATCATCCTTCTTCTATACTTGTCTGTCTACTCCTTCTAATTTGTTTTTTTAAATAAGGACATCAGTCATTATTAGGTTAGGTCCCACCATAATGAGCTCATTTTATCCGGATTACTTCTATAGGACCCTATTTCTGTATCAGGTCACATTCAGAGGAACTAGGGCTAAGGACTTTTTTTTTTAATATTTATTTTTTAGTTGTAGTTGAACACAATATCTTTATTTTATTTATTTATTTTATGTGGTGCTAAGGATCAAACCCAGGGCCTTGTACATGCTAGGCAAGTGCTCTACCGCTGAGCTACAACCCCAGCCCCAGAACTTTTTTATTTTTGGTACTGGAGATTGGACTTAGAGGCATTCTACCACTAAGCCACATCCCCAGCCCTTTTTTGAATGTTATTTAGAGTCAGGTTCTCACTGAGTTGCTTAGTGCCTCGCTTTTGCTGAGGCTGGCTTTGAACTCGAAATCCTCCTGCCTCAGACACCAGAGCCTCTGGGATTATAGGCGTGTGCCACCGTGCCCGGCAGGGTTAAGGACTCTTAGCATATGAATTTGGGGGCACACAGTTTAAGACATAACACTGCCAAATCAGAATTTTCAAGGCAAAGACCTGGAAATGTGTATATTTAGCAAGTACTGGGGGGAGGGCAAGTCTGGAAAACCCAAATTCACAGCAAAGTGAAAGTACTTTAGGGGCCAAGCAGGTAAAAGACTGAAGCTGATAGTGGGAATTTCCAGCTCCTGAAGAGCACAGATGGGTCCAGCAGGGACCAGCAGGTCACAGTCAGGAATAAGTTTCCTTAGTTTTTTTTTTTTTTTTTTAGTTGTAGATAGATATATTACCTTTATTTTATTATATTTTTATGTGGTGCTAAGGATCCAACCCAGTGCCTCACAATGATAGGCAAGCGTTCTACCACTGAACTACAGCTCCAGCCCCCCTCCTTAGTATTTTATTTTGTTTTTTAAATGAAGCTTAAAACTTATTTTTATTCTTATTTTGGGAGTGGTACTGGGAACTGAATTCAGGGGCACTTGACCAATGATCTATATCCCTAGACCTATTTTGTATTTTATTAGAGACAGAGTCTCACTGAGTTGCTTAGTGCCTGGCTAAATTGCTGAGGCTGGCTTTGAACTTGTGATCCTCCTGCCTCTGCCTCCTGAGCTGCTGGGATTACAGGCATGCACCACCAAACTGTCTTTTTTTTTTATTTCATTTTTTATTTAAAACTTTCCAATAAGTGCCTTGCAGGCCAAGCAAAATACATCTGTAAGCCTGATAAAGCCCAAACTATATTTTTATATATCTTTGGGTTAAAGAACCAATCAGCTTTTAAACTGGCCCATTTTGTATTTTTTCATTCTTTTTTTTAATATTTATTTTTTAGTTATAGGTGGACACAATATCTTTATTTTATTTTCATGTGGTGCTAAGGATCGAACCCAGTGACTCACGCATGCTAGGTGAGCACTCTACCTCTGAGCCACAACCCCAGCCCCTATTTTTTCATTCTTGAGAGTTTTTTTTTCCTTTGAGGTGCTGGAGATGGAACCCAGAGCCTGCATATTACTAAGCAAGTGCCTTGTCACTGAGCTACATCCCCAGCCCTCATGTCTGCACATCTTGACACTACGTATACACATGTGCACATTTCGATGTGTACATATATACATATATACCCATAAAATATTAAATATCAGTGTTTTGCTTGGTTTTATACACAATAGAAGTGGTATAAGAGATATGATGCGTATCTCTCTGTGATTTAGCATTTTACTCTGACTAGTTCCTTCTTACTGTTCTCCATGTTATGAGAACACCAAAGTTTAATAATGGAACTTTTGTTAACCTAATTATCTTTAACCTATAGGTTTTTTTTTTTTTGCCTTAAATTCTATTTTGCACATATTGTTATAGTCACAATAGCTTTTGAATTGGTTAGTATTTGCATATAAATACATGTATGCATTTCTCTCTCTCTCTCTTTTTTTTTTTTTTTTTGGTGTGGTACTGAGGATTGAACCCAGGGCTTTCAACATGATAGGTAAGCGCTCTACCATTGAGCCATGTTGCCAGTTCCTTCAAATCTTTTACTATCAGTTTTTCTATGTCCTTATGTTTTAGTTTCATCTCTCATATATAGGATTTAAAAAAAAAACAAAACAACACTTTATCTTCCAACCTGATGATATCTGTCTTCTAACTAGTAAGGTGAGGTTATTTATATACTTACTTTTGTGACTCCTGATGTATTCAATTTTATTTCTAATTTTTCTTTGCTTTCTTATCCTGATTGTTCTATATTTTTCCATTATTGCTTTCTTCTGAATTATTATTTTTAAAAATATATTTATAGTAGATGGACACAATACCTTTATTTTATTTTTATGTGGTGCTGAGGATCAAACCCAGTGTCTCACACGTGCTAGGCAAGCACTCTACCTACTGAGCTACAGCCCCAGCCACTGAATTATTTTTTAAAATTTGACTTTTACTTTTTTCTGTTTGGAAATTATATAATGATTTCTATTTATTTTGTGATTAGCCTTAATATTTTTTTCAAACAATCTGTATTTGAGAGAAAATATGATAATGTCTACCAAAAATGTTGTTCATGACCCCAGGAACTGAGAGCTGTTTAGAAATTTGGAATCTCAAGCCTTCCCCCCAGCCCTACTGAGTCAGAACCTGTATTATAACAAGATCCCTAGTTGATTCTTGTGCATGTTAAAGTGAGTAGCACTGGTTTCATGAATATACATCTCCTTTGCTTAACAAATGTTAACATTTTATCATAATTGCTTCATATACTCATTTTTTCCTTACATAGTTAAAAGTTACAGGGGGCTGGGGATATAGCTCAGTTGGTAGAGTGATTGCCTCACATGCACAAGGCCTTGGGTTCAATCCCCAGCACCACACACACACACACACACACACACACACACAAAGGTACAGAGATTAAGTACGACCTATCTACTTTAAACCATTTAAAATGGCTCTCTTTAAAATAAGGATATTTCTACATATTCACATATGTAGAATTTAATAGCACTTAATGACATTACCATAATTCCTTAATATCACTTTATAACTTTATATCAGTAATTAGTGTTCAAATTTCCCTAGTTGTTTACCAAATAGCTTTTGCTATTGCTCAGCATTAATCCAATTGCTTAGGATCCAATCTTGGTCTGAACATAGTTTTGGCCATAATGTTTGATGTCTTTTAGCCTCTTTAAACCTGGAGTACCCTCCCTCCTTTTCTTGTTACGACTTCACCTGGTTGCATAGACCATGTCAAATGTTTTGTAGAAGTTAGATTCTAGATTTGTCTGATTGCTTCCTTTTAGTGTTGTTGAACTCCTCTTCTAAGCCCTGTGTATCCTGTAAACTGGAGTGGGAGGAAAGCTTAATTAGATTCAGGGTAAACACTTTGGACAGGAACACAACATTGAGGGTGCTGGTTTTTCTCCCTGTGACTCACAGGTAACCTGTGAGTTACTGTGAGTTACTTTGCAAATATTCAGTTCCCCATCAGCTTTTTTTTCTGCATGATCTCAGCATCGTTTGGTAGTCCTTGATGCATCTGTCTGTTTTCAGTAAGTTTTACAAAATAGTGACTTTCTGATTCTTTATTTCTTTTTTTTTTTTTTTAGAGAGAGAGAGAGAGAGAGAGAGAATTTTTAATATTTATTTTTTAGTTCTCGGCGGACACAACATCTTTGTTGGTATGTGGTGCTGAGGATCGAACCCGGGACGCACGCATGCCAGGCGAGCGCGCTACCGCTTGAGCCACATCCCCAGCCCCCTCTTTATTTCTTTTACATACATGAGCAGGAATTCTTTGATAAGCAATATTTTTCATTTTCTAGGGCTCTTTGGCTACTTTTAACTGTTGTTCTTATTTCAAAGATTGTATGAAGATTTAACTATTTACTTTGAAAACTTAATAAATCTAAATGATTCAATATCTCTACTCTCTTCTACCTAAATTCAGGGATATTGGAATATCTCTATTAGTCTTACATATTATCTTTGTAAGGACTTAGCCCTGGCTTCTCCACCTTCCTCCCCTAAATTAGACTTCTTTATTACTGATTTATATGATCCATCTCTTCTGTTGGCATTTCTCAGCATGTCTGCCGTGCCCCTCTCCTCCTTTCCTTGTGTCTTCTGTGATCATTTTTCCATCTTTAGGAAGATTTTTTTAATGTTTCCCGAGTGAGGGTCCTTTGGTGGTAAACAATTTGAGTCTTGGTTTTTCTGAAAAGGAAAAGAGTTTTACTGAGTATATGGTTCACGTTTGACCATTGGTGTGTTCCATTTTGTCCCTCCATTCAGCCACCATGTGGCTGGTACTGGGGGCCAGCACTGGCTGGATTCGGTCCTCCACCTGTTTGGGAGTAAGAAAAATCCAACAGAAAAAGAAAAACGAATTTATTTACAGTTTGACCCAAACTGGGAAAACAGCCTGCCTTCTTGAATCCAGGGAAGCATTGGGAATAAATAGAAGAACCAAAGGGGGAGGGGTGGAGATATACTTGTGGATCAGACAGTGAGAAGCTGCACCTTTGGTTTTTCCGGTCAAGCAGGCATCCCCCTGGCGCCAGGGTTTGAGGGAGCAGTTTCCATTCAGCTTCTATTCTCAGCATGAGATGATTGCCTGGGGGAAGCTGGAATGGAGAAATAATTAAAAGAACAATTGAGCAGAGCAATGAGGGGGTCTTCTTAAAGTTTCTAATGTTAAAGGAGCAGCTAGTGCACTGGAGAGACCGTTAACACTGGTCTTGACCCCCTGCTGGTTTGGAGACTTCCCTTTGCTTCTGCCCAGTAGGTTCTCTGTTCTCCTTGGTGGTGTTCTGTGCTGGCTGCTTTTGTTTGTCATTATTATAGTTTTTTTCATTTGTCTGAAGCACGCTTTCCTGTAGTTTCTTAAGGAAGGACAGGTGAGGTAAAATTTTGGAGTCCTGGCTAACCTATAAATATCTTTATTTCATTCTCACACGTGATTTGCAGTTTGTGAAAGAGTTTGGCAGGTATGGTTCCTGAATATTTTGAATTGTCCTAACATTTATTGGTGTTGAGAATTAAATGTCTTTTTGATCCCCTCCCTTCATTTGTGACCCGTTGTTCCTTCTCTGAAAATGTTTAGAATCATTACTTTGTTTCGCTAAAATTTTATTATGATATGCTGAGGTATGGGTCTTTTTCTTTAAACCGGACACTTGGTGAGTTCTTTCAAGCTGAAGACTTAGAGTATTCCATTCGCCAAAACTTTTTTTTTGTTGTTGTTGTTTTATAATTAATTCCGCTGGATTTGTGGTTCAGTGGTAGAGCACTTGCCTAGCATGTGTGAGGCACTGGGTTCGATCTTCAACACCACATATGAATAAAATAAAGGTCCATCAACAACTAAAAAAAAATTAAAAATAAAATAAAATAAAAATTAATTCCTGGGCTGGGGTTTTAGCTCGGTGGTAGAGTGCTTGCCTCACATGCATGAGGCCCTGGGTTCAATCCTCAGCACCACATTAAATAAATAAATAAATAAATAAATAAATAAATAAATAAATAAAAATAAAGATACTGTGTCCATCTACAACTAAGTAAATGTTTTAAAAAAAAAAAATTAGATCCTAGGGGCTGAGGATGTGGCTCAAGCGGTAGTGCGCTCACCTGGCATGCATGCGGCCCGGGTTCGATCCTCCGCACCACATACAAAGAAAAATGTTGTGTCCGCCAATAACTAAAAAGAAATAAATATTTAAAAAAATTAGATCCTTTTTTTAACTTTAAATTGATATTTTAGCTGATACACAAACACATAAAAATTATATACACCAGTGGGATGTACTATACATATTTTGATACTTGTATACATTGTATAATGTTTTAATCAGATTAAACATATCTATTGCCTTTTTCATTTGTCATTTGTTATGGTGAAAACATTCAGAATCCTTGCTTCTACTTTGTTTGAGTTATACAGTACATTGTCATTGTATTCAGACAATCTGTAGTCACCCTACTGTGCAGTGGCACACTAGAACTTTTTACTCCTGTGAAACTATACCTTGGTACCCCCTGATCAACTTATCTCCGTCCCTTTCCACCTTCCCAGTATATTTGTTTGTTTGTTTTTCTTTTTTAGTACTGGGGATTGAATCCAGGAGCACTTAACCACTCAGCCACATCCCCAGCCCTTTTTACAATTTATTTTGAGACAGAGTCTCACTATACTTAGGGCCTCCAACTTTCAAATCTGCCTCAGTCTCCCTCTGGGATTACAGGCATGTGCCCCAGGCCAGACAGATACTTGTTCTTTGAGGTTACTCTTTCCTTATTCTGTCTGTTTACTTTTTCTGGAAAGGTTAATGGTCACTTGATAGATATCTTTGACTTTTCTTCTAAGTCTCTTGCCTTTTTTGCCCTGTTTTCATCTCTTTGTGTCTTGAAATTTTCCATTATGGGAAATTTACTCAAAAAAAAGATTTTTTTTTTTTTTGGTAGTACTGGGGTTTGAATTCAGGGCCTCCCACATACCAAACAAGTGCTTTACCATTCACCTATATTCCCAGCCCTTTTTATTTTTTATTTTGAGACAGGGGCTCCCTAAATTGCCCAGGCTGGCCTTGAAATTGTGATCCTCTGTGTCAGCCTCCAGAGTTGCTGAGATTACAGGTGTGTGCCACCACATCCGGCTCTTAGTTGAGACTGTAATTGTTCTAGTCATACTCTGTTTCTCAGAATTTTTTATTATTCTCAGTGTCCTTTTCAGAGTGTTACAGAGCTGGGGGCTTCTGAGAAACTGAGGCTGTTAGAAGACCCCCCCACACCCAGTTTCAAGCCCTGATTCTTGCAAATATGTCAGAAATATTTCAGACATGTCACTCAGAGTAACAGACATGTGTTTATTAAAATGAAAAGGAAAGGGGAAAAGGGGACACTCTCCAGGGAGAAAGTGGGTCTCTCTCAAAGAGGAGAGGGAAAACACACCTCTCCTTCCTCCAGTTTTGTTGGGGGTCCCACGTAGGTTTCCAGGGAGTCCTGCCCAGGTCCACCTCTTGACTTTTGACTGAAAGCAGGATGACATCAGACTTTCAAATGCCACTGTCATGAGCATTCTGGGTCACTTTGGCCTATGCTGACTGGTTCTAATTGAATCCTATCCTTATAGCTTTTATTATTGGGGGAATTATCCTTATCTTCCTGTGTTCTAGGATCTGGTTAGTGTAAGGGTCACAGAAATCCCCCTTCCCAGCTTAACTTGTGTTCTTATCAGCATTGCAGGGTCTGCATTTCTTCTTCAGATAGGAGGTAGCTTGTTGAGGAATATAACATATCCTGCCCACTTAAGCCAGACAGGGCTGCAGGTAAATTGCTTTTTAAAAGTGAAAGCATAGAGGGGTTTAGTACAGTGGATCCATTTAGAGAATTATTCCTTTAACCTCATGTTCCCACCATTCACATCTGTCTGTCCTCTATCAATAGTATCTTTTTTTAGTTTTATGGGTGAAATTTTTTTTTGGGGGGGGGGGCTTGTAAATAATGGCAGTTTAAAAAAGATTTTATTCTGCTTCCTGCATTATAACTGTTTCCTCTGTGTTCTTTGTGTGTGTGTACCTCCAGTTTTCCTACTTGAAGCTTTCCACAATGTCTGGCTATTTTTGATTCATAACAAACAAAACATCCTGTGAAGGGAGAGTGAGAGGTAGTTAAAGTATAAAAAGGATTTGCTAACCATGCATGCCTGTAATCCCAGTGGCTCAGAAGGCTGAAGCTGGAGGATGGCAAGTTCACAGCCAGTCTCAGCAGCTTAGTGAGGTCCTAAACAACTCAGCAAAAGACCTTATCTCTAAATAAAATATAAAAAGGGCTGAGGATGTAGCTCAGTGGTTAAGCACCCCTGGGTTCAATCACCAGTACAAAAAAATAAATAAATAAAAATAAAAATAAATAAATAAATAATAAACAACAACGATTTGCTTTGGCTGTTTTTTAACTAAGCATCAAAATTTTTGAGTGTCATTTTTCTTTCAACTTATATATTATTATCTTTTTTTAGAACTTATTTATTTTTTTATTGGGATTTTCTCTCTTCCTTAACTCATTTGAAGGCTGTTCAGTCACTCCTTCTTGGGAATCCAGCTTAAGTCTTTTTTTAAAAATATTTTTTTAGTTGTCAATGGATCTTTTATTTTATTTATTTATATGTGGTGCTCAGGATCGAACCCAGGGCCTTGCAAATGCTAGGCAAGTACTCTACCACTGAGAATGACTTTAGTCCATCGATCACCTGAGGTGGGTGGGATGGGTGACCACTTCCTGTATAAGGGAGTAATCCTTGAGTGACAGGCTGAAAGTAATCCTCTTCAGAAGTAGGTCACCCCACCTTGTCTTTAAATAAAATACAAAATAGGGCTGGGAATATAACTCAGTAATCCAGTGTCCCTAAATTCACTTCTCAGTACCTCCCCCTCTCCCCCCCCCCAAAAGTGCAAAGAGCTGTGGATGTAGATCAGAGGTAGAATATCCTTGGGTGGGGCTGGGGATGTGGCTCAAGCGGTAGCGCGCTCGCCTAGCGTGCATGCGGCCCTGGTTCGATCCTCAGCACCACATACAAACGAAGATGTTGTGTCCATCAAAATCCCAACGGGCACTTCTTGTAGAAATAGACAAAGCAACCATGAAATTCATATGGAAAAACAAAAGACCCAGAATAGCAAAAGCAATTCTAAGCAGGAAGTGTGAATCTGGAGGTATAGTGATACCAGAGGTCAAACTGTACTACAAAGCAATAGTAACAAAAACAGCATGGTACTGGTACCAAAACAGGCAGGTGGACCAATGGTACAGAATAGAGGACACAGAGACTAATCCACAAAGTTACAACTATCTTATATTTGATAAAGGGGCTAAAAGCATGCAATGGAGGAAGGATAGCATCTTCAACAAATGGTGCTGGGAAAATTGGAAATCCATATGCAACAAAATGAAATTGAATCCCTTTCTCTCGCCATCCACAAAAATTAACTCAAAATGGATCAGGGAGCTAGATATCAAATCAGAGACACTGCGTCTGATAGAAGAAAAAGTTGGCTACGATCTACATATTGTGGGGTCGGGCTCCAAATTCCTTAATAGGACACCCATAGCCCAAGAGTTAATAACAAGAATAAACAAATGGGACTTACTTAAACTAAAAAGTTTTTTCTCAGCAAGAGAAACAATAAAAGAGGTAAATAGAGAGCCTACATCCTGGGAACAAATTTTTACCCCCCACACCTCAGATAGAGCCCTAATATCCAGAATGTACAAAGAACTCAAAAAATTAAACAATAAGATAACAAATAACCCAATCAACAAATGGGCCAAGGACCTGAACAGACACTTCTCAGAGGAGGACATACAATCAATCAACAAGTACATGAAAAAATGCTCACCATCTCTAGCAATCAGAGAAATGCAAATCAAAACCACCCTAAGATACCATCTCACTCCAGTAAGATTGGCAGCCATTATGAAGTCAAACAACAATAAGTGTTGGCGGGGATGTGGGGAAAAGGGTACACTTGTACACTGCTGGTGGGGCTGCAAAATGGTGAGGCCAATTTGGAAAGCAGTATGGAGATTCCTGGGAAAGCTGGGAATGGATCCACCATTTGACCCAGCTATCGCACTTCTCGGACTATTCCCTGAGGACCTTAAAAGAGCGCTCTATAGGGATACGGCTGCATCAATGATTATAGCGGCACAATTCACAATAGCTAGACTGTGGAACCAACCTAGATGCCCCTCAATGGATGAATGGATAAAAAAAATGTGGCATCTATACACAATGGAGTATTATGCAGCACTAAGAAATGACAAAATCATAGAATTTGCAGGGAAATGGATGGCATTAGAGCAGATTATGCTAAGCGAAGCTAGCCAAGCCCTAAAAAACAAATGCCAAATGTCTGCTTTGATATAAAGAGAGCAACTAAGAACAGAACAGGAAGGAAGAGCATGAGGAAAAGACTACAGTAAACAAAGACGAATGGGGGGAGAGAAACGGAGAGAGAAGGGAAAGCATATGGAAATGGTAGGAGATCTTCAATGATACATAAAATTATAAGAGGTCATGAGGGGCAAGGGGGAGGGGAAAAAAGGGGAGAGAATTGAACAACAGCAGGGGAGGTAGAGAGGGAAGATGGGAGGGGAGGGGTGGGGAGGGGGGATAGTAGGGGATAGGAAAGGTAGCAGAATACAACAGTCACTAATATGGCATTATGTAAAAATGTGAATATGTAACAGATGTGATTCTGCAATCTGTATTTGGGGTGAAAATGGGAGTTCAAAACACAATTTGAGTCAAATGTATGAAAGATGATATATCATGAGCTATGTAATGCTTTAAATAATCAATAAAAAAAAGATGTTGTATCCGCCGAGAACTAAGAAAAAATAAATAAATGTTAAAATTCTCTCTGTCTCTCTCTCTGTCCCCTCCTCCTCTCTCACTCTCTCTTTCAAAAAAAAATATCCTTGGGTTCCATCTCCAGATTCTGCAATCTGTATACAGGGTAAAAATGGGAGTTCATAACCCACTTGAATCAAAGTGTGAAATATGATATGTCAAGAACTATGTAATGTTTTGAACAACCAACATTAAAAAAAAATAAAATAAAAAATGATAAAATCCTCTTTTACATGTTATATGGGAAAAATAAAGAATTTGATAAAACTAAAAATACCCAACAAAATAAATAAATAAATGAAGAAGGAGAAGGAGAAGAAGAAGAAGGAGGAGAAGGAGAAGGAGAAGGTTTAGACTATAAGTTAGAAGGCCTGGGTTCTACCTCGTTCTGGATTCTTAACTGTGTGATCACCTATTTCTCTGACCCATAGGTTCCTCATGTAAAATAAAACTGATTTTCCTCATTGGAAATGAGGACCTAATGAATTTTTTCTTTATTAATGTTTTTTTTCCCCTCATCCATAAATCATTAGTTTGAAAGTTCTTAAGTTTCTTCAGTCCTTATCTGCAAAATAAGACCCCTGCTCTTCAAGATATTGTTTTTTTCAGAAAAGATTTACTTCCATAAGTGTTTGAAAGCAGCTACTATGTTTTTTATTTCTTCTGATTTCTTTGTTTTCATTTCCCTAGGAATGAGGAAATATTCTCAGTGGTTTGGCTCCTGGTGGAGAATCCTGGAACCACATTCTGTTGGCTCCAGTCTGACTGGTCTTTTAAACACTTGAAGTTGATGTCACAAATTTGATGTCAAGAAGAATGACTTTAGTCCATCGATCACCTGAGGTGGGTGGGATGGGTGACCACTTCCTGTATAAGGGAGTAATCCTTGAGTGACAGGCTGAAAGTAATCCTCTTCAGAAGTAAGTCAAGCAGTTTATTTAGGGCTTGGGTAGTGAGTCAGCTCCAAGAGGCTCCAACTTCCAGGATGAGGAACTTGTGAGGTATGTGTGTGTGTGTGTGTGTGTGTGTGTGTGTGTGTGTGTAGCTGGATGACAAAAACAATTCATCATTCTGGAAAAGTCTGTCTGCTCTCTCCAGTATGCTCTCACGCATTCACTTGTGTTCTCACTTGAACTCTCTGGAATGCTCACTGTTTATCTCAGGTCGGCTTCAACTCCGGTTTCCTTCTGGCATTTCTTTTAAGGACTAGTCCAAAGCTCTTGCTTAAGGCATGACGGGGCCGCAGGCAAGAGGACTTGTGGACCCATGGCTGTCCCATTGGGACTTGGTCCGAATTCCCATTGCTCCTCCTCTGTCCTGCCTTGCTTTATTTGGAATCCAAACTGATGTTCATAGGGAAGCTTCATGAGGTCTAGACACTGCTGTAATCTGTTCTCCTATCCCTGTGTTAGCCTGTGTTCTGAAGACATCTGGGACTTTGGAAATATGATGGAGCTTTACTGTCTTCCATCTCAGAGGGATGGACAACAAGGGAAAAAAGATAAGAAGGGGAAACACAACAAGGGAGTTTTAATTTCGTTCCCAAGAGGCTCCTGGATGGTTTCAAAGGATAGCTCTTGATTGTTCACCTGGAAGGGAGAAATTTTGTGCATTTATGTTTTCTTTCAGAAACAACCTATAGTCATGACAAGCCCTGAAACTAAAGTAAACATGAGCCTGGAGCTTAAGCACAGGTTTATTTCTTTTTTTGACTATCTTGCTTAATTTGAAGTACTATAATTAAAAAGATGGAAGACTTTTTAAAAATTCCTTATTTTTATAGTTTTCGATGGACCTTTGTTTTATTTATTTATATGCAGTGCTGAGACTCGAACTCAGTGCCTCACACATGCTAGGCAAGCACCCTGCTACTGAGCTACAACCCCAGTCACTGAGTCACAATCCCAACCCTTAAGCACAGGTTTCTAAGCAGTATTTAACAATCTTGGCACTGTAATGATCCAAGGAAGACACAGTGCAGAGATAAGGAAGAAGAAATCTGTATTTATTGAGCCTGTGTGCTATCTGGGAAGCTATAGCTGTATTAAGGATAATAAATGATTCAAAGTTCACTGGATAAATATAGCTAGATGAGAACAAATGAGTAAGGTTGGTAAAGTAGATTGTGTTTCTATGCATGAAATTGTGTTTCTATGTATGCTGGAACTCAGTTCACTTCAGACATTAATTAGGCACACGGTAATGTACAAAGTCCTGCTCTAGGAAGTGTTTACAACTACAATATAATTAAGACACTGTTAAGAAAATAAAAACTTCCTTCTATTTGATGTGCATGTTGCTTCTTCAGATTATACAGTTCTTGTGCATTCTGTATTGTGTTCTCATTGCCTTTGTTTCTCTTAAGGGGTAAAACCTCTTTATAAGGGGTCTTTATAAGGGTTGTATTACTGCCCTTAAGAGAGGGGCTGGGAAAGAGAGGGAAGCCAGCACTCAGAACTTAAAGCTGCAGAGCATAAGCTACATTATATGGTTGGGTGTAGATCTGTTGTTTCTGTTTAGTTTTGGTGCTGGGGACTGAACGCTGGGCCTCACACATGCTAATAAGCATGTGCTCTGCCACTGAGCTACACTCTCAGTCCCTACTTCTAAATTTTTATTATACACACACACACATATAATTTTTTTCCTTTTAAGTGTATAGAAAGGTCCTTAAAATTTTGACCTTAGCCAGGAGTGGTGGTACACACCTGTAGGCTGAGGCAGGAAGATTTCAAGTTCAAGTCCAGCCTCAGCAATTTAGCGAGAACTTCTCACAAAATAAAAAAATAAAAAGAACTAAGAATGTATCTCAGTGGTAAACTGCCCTGGATTAAATCCCTAGTAGTAATTAAGCAAACAAAATAATTTTGGTTCTGTTTCACTTATGCTTCTGAGAAAAATCATAGATCCTTGGAAGCAGAGGTTTTCCAAGTGCATTCTCAGAGTCAGCAGAGTCTGCATATCCCTTGGAATGCATGAGTATTGCAAATTCTTGTGGCTCACCCTTACCTGCTGGATCAGGAACTCGGGACAGGACTCAGAGTATTAAGAAACCTCCTACGGAAGTCTTGATGTGGGCTTGATTCAGAGCACTAAAGGGAGCAGCGCCCTCTGGAGGCCATGTGGTCACAGCAACCACAGAAAAGGAGCAGCACAGGACTCCAGGGAGTCAGGGTTTCCAAATCCTTCTGTCCCTTCTGATACAGAGACTTCTACCATGTTCAACTTTGGAAGCTGCAACTTTATTGAATTAAGAGATATTGCTGATCTCTTTATACTAGTCCAGGCTTTGAAATGGGTGAATATGAGGGTTTTCTAATACAAATACTTGCTGGTGTATTTACCTTTTCTGGTTCTGGTATTTAGATGACTCCTGGATCCAAAACCTCCAGAGGGTGAGCTTGGGACACTCCTGTCAGACTTGCCCTCAGTGCCTCTGCAGAAGAGCACTGTTCCCATTCGCAACTCTTGCTCACTTCCTCCCACTTGTGTTCCTCATGCAACAGCAGCAGCCCATGCAAAGTGTCTTCCACAACTGTGCCCTTTGTCTACACTGAGCTCCTCAAGGGCCGAGGCTAGTCTTTAGCACAGTGCCCATAATTACAGATGATTTGAAAAATGGTTTTCAAATGAATAAATGGTTGACTATAGCTCATGGTCTGGTTATGTGGAACTATTTGCTGCTCTAGGAATTTCCTCTTCCTTCACCAAATTCCTTTCAATGTGAAGTTCCCTGGTATGTTCAGTTCTAGCCTCTCAAAAGTCCACCTGTCCTTTGAGATTCAGAGTGATTGCTTAATAAGCATGTGACAAGTTTGCTAAATCACAGTGTTCCTAGGGCAAAGTGCATCCATGATAAAAAAAATGGCACAAATAATGATATTAATCATCATCATCATCATCATATTTTATTATAATTTTAATGGTTGTATTGGTTGAGAACTTACCATGTGCCGAGACTTGCATCAAGCCTTATATATAGTCAGCTACTTGGGTTCTTTTTTGGGTGCTGGAGATCAAACCCAAGTAGACTTTGCCATGGAGTTACATCTCCAGCCCTTTTTATTTTTATTTTGGGAAAGGGTCTTGCTAAATGCTGAGGCTGATCTTGACCTGGCAATTTTACTGCCTCAGCCTCCTGAGTCACTGGGATTACAGGTGTGAGCCACCACACCTGGCTTTAATTTTTAAATCAGCCTGTAAGGAAGATGTTATTTGTAAAGTCAAAAATGAGGAGCCGGGCACGGTAGTGATAGTGCATGCCTGTAATCCCAGCAGCTCTGAAGGTTGAGGCAGCAGGATCAAAGCCAGCCTCAGCAAACGTGAGGCATTAAGCAACTCAGAGAGACCCTGCCTATAAATAAAATATACTGGGGGTGTGGCTCAGTGGTCAAGTGTCCCTAAGTTCAATCCCCAGTACCAAAAAAAAAAAAAAAAATGAGGAAACAGAGCAGGGCTTAAATGATTTGCCAAAGGTCATAGAAAAATGAGATGTCAGTGTTAAACCGAGTTCTGGTGTACTCTGAAGTCAATGCTTTTATCTTAAAAGCCAAACAGATAATTGACAAAGTATGAAGATAGTAGAGATCTTGGCAACACAGAATTGTGAACATGAACACACCAGCAAAAAATCTGAATTTGTATGCCATTCAATAAATAAATAGGTACTTATCGAGCACCTGTTATGGGGTAGGCATTGTCCTGCAGTGAGAGGATATAAGAATAAATGAGACAGACAGGTTCTTGCCCTCTAGGAATTTATTTCCCAGTGGGAGGACCTGGTTGAGGAGTTAACTTTTGAGCCAAACTATGAGCACTAAGAAGGAGCAAGAATATGGACATTGATGAAGAGTCTGTCCCTGGCAAAAGGAAAGAAGAGCTTGTACAAGGGCCCTGAGGCCAGGAAGACTGGTGGGAGCCAACATCCAGAAACACTGAGTGGAACTGACCCTTAATCAAGAGATCTTGGTATAGATTCTGTTAGAAACCAAACCCAGGGCTGGGGATGTGGCTCATGGGCTGGGGATGTGGCTCAAGCGGTAGCGCGCTCGCCTGGCATGTGTGCGGCCCAGGTTCGATCCTCAGCACCACATACAAACAAAGATGTTGTGTTCGCCGAAAACTAAAAAAAAAAAAAAAGAAACCAAACCCAAGCTCCACCTGTCCCAGTTAGGCCAGTTAATCACCATACCTAGGAAGGGACTAAGTGGAAAGCAGCTCATTACTGCTTTGAATCTTTTCATCTGTGCCACTGACACTATTTCTAGTGTCCAAAAATGAATCCAGTTTGAGGAAGACTTTGGGCCAAAAGCAAGCATGTTCTTTAAACAATGTCATCCACACTATTAACCAGTGAAGTGCATAACGTAGTCTAAGAAAGACCTTTTCAAAGGCGACATTCTGCTTGGGTTCCACATGCCAAACATCTCCCAAATTGTTGTATTTGTAATTTTGTGGGAGTAAGATTAATGGCAAGGGTGGGAGGTGGGTCCTGCACTTTATTTATGAATACCTAAGTACATGATAAAGGACGTGGTGTATGTATGTCTGTCCTGGAGAGATGTATTTCTTAGTGGACAAATATATGCAGTTCAGTGGGCCTTGGAGGTTGTCTGAGTCCATTTTCTGTTGTTAATAACACAATACTGGCCGGGTAAAGTGGCGTGTGCCAGTACTCCCAGCAGCTTGGAGGCTGAGGCAGGAGGATCCTGGGTTCAAAGCCAGCCTCAGCAAAAGTAAGGCACTAAGCAATTCAGTGAGATCGTCTCTAAATAAAATACAAAATAGGGCTGGGGATGTGGTTCAGTGGTCAAGTGCCCCTCAGTTCAATCCCCAGTACCCAAAAAACAAACACACCCCTCCCCCAACAAAAACAAAACATAATACCACAGATTGGGCAAATTATTGAGAAAAAAGAAGTTTATTTGGCTCAAAGTCTGGTCCAAGGTTGGAGGGGCCACGCTTGGTAGCACAGGTAAGGTCCCAAGGCAGCACAGGATATTACACAAAGAGGGACAGGGAGTCTACAACGTCTAGCTAAACTGGCTTTTATAGAAGACCACTCTCCAGATAGCCCATTAACCCACTGATCTATTATTTCATTAACCATGTGAATGGATTAATTCATCCACTAGGGCAGAACCCTCATGATTGTCTCTTAAATATTTCTCTTGTTCCCATCTCTTACCTTCTCATAATGGAGATAAATTTCCCCTTCACTTTCTGAGAGGAACCTAACTTGAACAATACCGTATTCAAAGTATTTTCATAAGACTAGAAAACCCACCCCACCAAAAAAAAGGGGGTAAAGAAAGAATAGTGATTATTGCAACACTCTCAATCTTTGGGAACACTCACTGGGTCAGACACTATTCTAAATGTTTTATAAACCAACCAACCAACCTGCCAATCAAAACCAAAATCAAACCAAACTATCTTTAAAAGAACATTGTAGGTACAGGAAAAGACAAAATTTCTGAAATAGGAATAAGCTTGATGTATTCAAAGAGGTCATTGAAAATTTTGTCAATATTCCAAATTTATATATTAGAAAACTGAGGTAAGGAAAGGTTAAAAATTTGACCAATATCTTATAACAAGTAAGTATTAAAAATTTTAGAACCCACACTTCCAACCCCATAGTATGATGTTATTTTTTGAGTGAACAATTTGTGCAGGAGGTCTAAATAAACAATTAGGTCTAGCTCTGAAATAATACCTCTTCTTTCGATAGCTAATAGCAATTCAAAAAGTATACTCAGCATTTCTCACTGAGCTGAGTATCAGAGCCAGATGTGCCTAGTGCCCAAATTCATACTCTTTGCCCTGGGTTCTACTTCCTCTTAGAGTCTCCAAGGGGGAATCATCTCTTAAACTGTATCAAACAGTAGGTCTCTAGCAACTGGAAGTGCTCAAACCTGGGTCAAGAGAACCATAGGTGTTCTTGATATTAATCCATTGAGATGCTTGGATTGAAGAAAAGCTCTGGAGTTTTGCTGAGAGGGGGATTATAGGATTTAAGGGGTACGACCCTTCCTAGGCCATGGTCAAGGATATGTCAAAAGCCTAAAGCTACAATTTCTCCCACAAGGAAAGGATGGATAGCGTGACTTCTGTTAGAGATTAGGAGATATAGGAACTTTGAGCGGGAATTGTTCCTGTGCCCATAGCATCAAACCTGTTTGCCAAACAGTTTTTTTTTCATGTTTTCCCAATGATTTGACTTACTAAATACTTATTACCTTTCAAACCTACCAAGAGGCAGTCATATGGTAGCTTTGGTTTTTGACCAGAGCCTTCCATAGTCGTAGGTATATACAAATTTTTCTGCTCTTTCTTCTATGAATATTTTTCATATTTATTATTAGTCTTAAATTAATTAATTGATACTGGGAATTGAATCTAGGGGTGCTTAACTACTGAGCCAATCCCCAGCCCTTTAAAAAATACATTTTAATTTAGAGATAGGATCTTGCTGAGTTGCTGTGACTGGCTTTGAACTTGTGATCCTTGTACCTCAGCCTCCTGAGCCACTGGGATTATAGGCGTACACCACGGCACCCAGCTAGTCTTAATCTTTTATGATTGTTTTCTTAACATTTACATTCTTCTGCATCTTATTAAATGTAATTATGTGTTGAAGACAATATTTCACAATGGTGTTTGAATGTTTATATTGGATTTAATTTTTTTTAGTTGTAAATGGACATAATATCTTTATTTTATTTATTTATGTGGTGCTAAGGATCAAACACAGTGCCTCACACATTCGAGGAAAGCACTCTACAACTGAGCTACAATCCCAGCCCCTTTTATGTTGGATTTTTACTACAGCATTTAATATCATGAAATTCACACAGAATAACCTTCAGAGGTCTCAATTCAGTTCCAAGAGAATAAAGATTTTGGACAATTAAGACCTATTGAAATCTTAGTTACATTAGTTAGTATCTATATATAATCTCATTAAATATTCATTTAACATTCCTATTGCTTTTTTTTTTTTTTGGTGGGGTGGGCTTTCTAGTCTTATGAAAAGAGCTTTGAAATGGTTGATTTCAGTTGGGCTTAGTGGCACACACCTGCAATCCCAGGGACCCTGGAGGCCAACCTGGTAGATACCCTGAGTTCAATCCCTAGTAATACACACACACACACACACACACACACACACACACACACAGTTTGATTTCATTGAATCTATGTAGTCAACAGGTAGTATTACTATGAACAAATCTTTTTTTTTTTTTAATGATATGATCACATTTTATTTATTAATTAAATATTGGTGACAAGAATAAACTCTTAGAATCAAAATTGTATCTTACAATGTACCATGAAAATGCAAAGCCCTTTAAAATTATGTAAAACACATAGACTCTGATGTAGCATAGAAATAACACATGAAATAGTATTGATTGACAGTCATTTCTCTGAAAGATGCAGCATATCAATCATTCAAATTATGTATGAAATTATGAACAAATCTTAACAAGTCCCAAAGCTTCATGAATATTATCTGTAAGCCTATGACTATAAGGGCTCTTTGGGTTAAAGAAAGATTATGGCTGGGTACACGTCTATAATCCCAGCAGCTAGAGAGGCTGAGACAGGAGAGTCTCGAGTTCAAAGCCAGCCCCAGCAAAGGTGAGGAGGCACTAAGCAACTCAGTGAGACCCTGTCTCTAAATAAAATACAAAATAGGGCTGGAGATGTGGCTCAGTGGTCAAGTGCTCCTCTGAGTTCAATCCCGTACCAAAAAAAAAAAAAAAAAAAAAAAAGACTCATGTTCAAGGCCCTAAAAATTCATAATGATTTACTATTAGACTGTTAATTACTAGTGAAGAGTAACCCTGTGAAGTACAGCCTGCAAGTGAGGGGAGTTAGTGTCTCCAGCAGCTGTTCTCAAAAATCAGTGGTGAATAGGAGTCAGTAAACATGTTTCAGGCTCCCATCCCTTAAGAGGAAAATTCTAGAAGCTGTTTTGTACCCTTTCTAGGCAGTACCAGAGGCACCAGGAGAAGTGTAATCTTGTTGATGAACTCTTGTATTGGCTTATCTTTCTTGCCTGATTCACCGTCTTCTCTTCCTCATTCCTGTTTCCTGGAATCACCTCTCAAATAGACAAATTGTATGCAAGTCCTCAGCTCAAGTTCCGCTCCAGGAAGAGTCTAAACAGAGACACCAGTAACCAGAATTAGCCCTAGAAAGCAGACCTTGCTGGAGCTCTCGTAATCGCTCATGAGCCTGCTGGTGGTAAGGGAGGTGTGCTGCCCCTAGGTGGCCCTGGCATCACCATTGCCAAACCTCTCCGCCTGGCAGGTTAGAGTAAGGTGCAAGTGAAGGGGAAGTGCTGAGTTGTTCAGAGGCTCAGCCCTGGAGTGGTCTGGGGCATTGGTAATTATAAAGATGACAGAGTTCATTCGATTTCCGCCTTGGCATCTTTGAAGGAAAGGAGCAGATGTAGGTCAGCCAGCTATTTACTCAAAAGAAGCTCTAAAGGCCAGGAGGCTTCCTTGGAAGTATATAAAGAAAGTCTTGTCTCCTGTAGCTGGACGGCAGCCTGTGCTCAAAATCAGGCCTAAGATGCAGCCCAGGTGGCAAGGCTGCAAAGAACACAGACCTGGAGACCGTGAAAGACCTAACCTGAGGTTGCTGTGCAAAAGATGGTGCCTCAATTCACAATAGCTAAACTATGGAATCAACCCAGATGCTGTCAATAGATGAATGGACTAAAAAATTGTGTGTGTGTATGTGTGTGTGTGTGTATACACACAATAGTGCTTGATTCAGCCATTAAAAGGAATGAAATATGGCATTTTCTGTAAATGGATGGAAATGGAGAATATCGTGCTAAATGAAATTAGCCAGACTCGGAAACTCAAAGGTTGAATGTTTTCTCTTGTATGCAGAAGTTAGAGTAAAATAAAGGAAAGGGGAAGGGAAGGATGAGATTACATAAAGAACCAAATACAAATTAATAGACAAGGGAAAGGAAGACTGGTAGAGTAGAGGAAGGAGAATGGGAGAGGGGTGGGAGGATGGGGGGGGGAAAGAGGGAGGTCATGAACTGAAATCTATTTCCATGCATGTATGAATTTGTTGGGATGAACCCAACTACTGTATACAGACATAAAGCTCTAATAATAGTAAAAAAAAAATACTATACAGCCTAAATAAAAGAAAAGAAAGGTGCTTGTTCTTGAGATTGGACGTGCCTATTTGTATCTTCCAGCTCATCGCTTTCAGACCAATTACTTGGGCTAGGTCTCAGATAACCCAAGAGGAAAGGTTTTATGCTTGCTATAGTAAAAATAAGTATTCACCAAAATAACTGCAGGATCTAACCAACATATACCATCTGGAACCAGGGAGGCATGTATAAGAATGGTAGAGTACTGAGAAGAGGGAGGGTAGAGGACCAAGAAATGAACCTGGATCAATGACAGTGAAAGGACAGTGGGCTGGAGGTGTGGCTCAGTGGTAGAACACCTGCCTAGCATGCGCCAGGTCCTGGATTTAATCCCCAGCACCAAAACAAAACAAAACAAGACAAACAAACAAACAAATAAGTGGTGCTGTTTTGTGTGACTCAGAATGAGATGTCTTGCCCCATTATGCTATTGAGGTGACTCCTTGAAGCTTAAATATGATGATAACCTTTAGCAAATAAGGTGGGAGAGGTCAGGACCAATATGGCAATGTGTAGAGTCTGAGCAGGCTCAGAGAAGAGGGATGATAGAATGGATTTATTGTATAAGACCAAAGAACCCACCTTCTGCCTCTCTCTCCAAGAGGGTCCAGGAGTGTGGCAGGGTGAAGTGCTCATATGATGATCAGAAAGCAGAGAAAGAGATCTCTACTTCCCAGATACAAATATATGCCCCAAGTCTATGCCCCAATTCCCACCTCCTCTAGCCATACCCTACCATTTCAGTTACCACTCAGTTAATCTCTATGAGGGGATTAATTCTCTGATCTTGTTAAGCATCTCACAACCCAATCATTTCTCCTCTGAACCTGCTTGCATTGTCTCACATGTGAGCTTTTGGGGGACACCTCACATCCAAACCATAATGGACTGTGAGAATAGAGTTGTTCATTGTAGACTAGGTATTGTCATAACCACCGAACCATAAGGAACTGACACAGCCATGGTGTGATGAAAAATGATTCATGGACAGTATGTCATCTTTGTGGCACTACTGCCTCTTCCTCTGTTTATGCACATGGCCTCATTGCAGCTTCTGAGTGATCTGAAGGAGGAAGAAGAAACCACTTGCATTCATTCCCAGAAAGTTTGGCTTGGTGTATTGGAGGAAGGAGAAGATGGATAATTGGTGCATTCTGTGTAATCTTGGTCAACATTGACCCTCAAGATTGATTTCTCTTAAAGTATTGCTTTCTATTTCTCTATTCAATTCTCTCCATCTTACCTTTTTATATTTTGGAAGTATGATGTGAGTTGCAAGTGTATCTACTCTATTGCAGTATCCTATGGAAAGTTCCCTTGATTTATTTTTAAAAATATTATGTGCATTTTTAAACCTTTATTTTATTTATTTTTAAACGGTGCTGAGGATTGAACCCAGTGCCTCACACGTGCCAGGCAAGTGCTCTACCACCAAGCCCCAGCCCCAGCCTCCAGGTTCCTTTATCTTTATGTACTATTTTCAAAGTTTTGTTTTAAATTTAGAATATATTTTATCTCATATAATATTTTATTTTAAAATGTTTTGTGTAGCATAATTTTGTCACCTATCTTTCTTTTGCATGTAACATTCTTATATTCTTTTGCTTTCAGTCTACCTGTGTCCTTAGATTTAGAGTAGCCTATAAATTACATACAGTTGTATTTTTAAAAATTAAATCCTATTACTCAAATTTTTGTTTTGATTGGTGTTTTGTAACAGTTCATTTAAAATCAAATAAATTTCTAAAAGTGAAAGAAAAAAACAATGAACTTTACATTAAAAACAAGTCCTCAATTAAAAAAAAATTGACCCTCAGGGATAGTGAGGGAACCTACTCTCTATGGACAGAGCTGCAACCAATATCCTTGGTTGCTGACTTTATGTGGGAAGAGTAAGTGAAAATATGGATAAAAAATAGGCCTCTGGGCAGGGAAAAAATGGCTTGATTATTTGGCCAGGGGAGTGAAACTAGCTATATTGGAAGATTGAATGTCCCCCTGCCCCCAGATACATACATTGAAACCTAAACACCAAGATGATATTAGAAGGTGGCAGGTCTTCAGGAGCTGATTGGGTCATGAAGGTTCTGCCTTATAAAAGAGATGTCAGAGAACTAGCCAGATCTTTCTCACTATATGAGACACTTACATCATTTATATCTGGTGAGGCTTACCAAAAATAAGCCTCACCAGATATGAATCTGTTAGCCCCTTAATCTTCACAGCTTGTAGAACTGTAAGAAATATTTCTGACATTTATAAGACATTCTGGTGATTTGTCAGAGTAGCCTTCATGGGCTAAACAGGATGGACCTGTATCAGTGGGCATGTAGGATGAGAAAACATTTGCTACAGAGGAGATATTCAACAACCAGGTGGGCAAGCAGGCTTACCCAAGTGACAGTCAGCCGGCAACTCTTCCTGGGCCCAGGGCTTAATCAAGGGGCTCATGGATGGTGGAATCATCTTGGTAGGGATGGAGGCTCTGCATTTACCCAACAGAAGTTGCTGCCTCCTAGTAAGGCTGACCCACTGGTTACTGTCAATGCTGAATGTCACGGAGTCTTCAGTAGGGTGCAATATCTGGAGGACATCAGCCAGTTCATTGGTGGAAGACTGATTACAATTTTTACTAGGAGGTGGCAATCCAATCCAGACCATGTTATGTCAAACCATATCTGGGAATTATTCTCTCTGGGTGGGAAGATACAATGCTTTCAAGATTAAAACATAAAAGGAAACCACAAACTTTTGGGAGATATTTTTGTTTTAGGCATAATTACCGGCAAAACAGCTTTATTCCCTTTGATTCTTCCTTTAGTGGACATGAGGCATGACAGTGACCTGTTAGTGTTCTCCATGGGGGAGTCCTTTATAAGCCTACATAGGTTTTTAATGGATCCTCCACACATAAAAAGGCCCACACTCAACTTTTTCTTTAGATTCTTTTGCATATCTAACCTCCACTCCTCTAAAGTTTGGCAGTTCTCTCTTACATGATCACATGATATGGTAGGTGCTTGCCTAGTTTTAACAAAAAGAATTCAGATACTGTTTTTTGGTGGTGCTGGGGATAAAACTCTGGGCCTCTTGGGTGCTAGGAAAGTGCTCTACCACTGAGCCACATTCCAAGTCCAAATTTAGACACTTTGAATCATCTCTGTAACATTAATAAGAGCCACCAGTGATTGAGTACTTACTGCCTGCTACTCACTGGGGCTGGTGTTTTGCATAAGGCATTTAAGTTAATTTTCAGAACAACACAGCTGGGTATGGTATCTCACACCTGTAATTGCAGTGATTTGGGAGACTGAGGCAGGAGGATTACATTTGAAACCAGCTTCAGCAACTTAGCAAGACCCTGTCTCAAAAAATAAAAAGGGTGGGGATCCAGCTCATTGGTAGAGCACCCCTGGGTTAAACCCCATTTACCAAAAAACAAAAAAATGAAAACAAAAACAAAAAACCAAACCAACCCTTCCCCCCAAAACCCCCAACCAGACTAAATATTATAATCTCAATGATGTTAATCAGAGAAGTTAGGTCGCTTGCCCAGACTGGTCAGTTGTGTGGTTAGCGCTGAATCCAACTATGTCCTCAACAGTGTTTATATTCCCAATTGTCAGGACTAGGTGTATTGCTGAGTTGGTAGAACCTTTGCCTAGCATGTGATGCCTTAGGTTAGGTACCTAACATTGCTATTTTTTAAAAAATTCTATTGTTTTTAATTGAAGAGCCACAGACTTTACTGGGTCAATCAAATTCATTAGACTCCAAGAATTATCTTCCCTCTTTCCTTTTTCATCATAAATTTTACACTTTGCCCTCTTTGCCAGGCTTCAAACCTCCACTGGCACTATACAGATTTTGATTCATTACTTGCCACAAATACTATTTGGCATGAATTCTGATAAGTCCTGGCTGTTACTTCTGCCTGATTTGGTGTGGGACACAGGGATCTACAAAGATAATAATTAGAGCATCCTGGCTTGATGGGGCCAGGCAAGTTGCCAGGGCAATCATCAGGTTGGACCGTTGGGCGCATTTACCACGATTGACCACCAGATGGCAGAGGCACTCAGCACGTTGCACAGTGAGGAGGTCCCAGGATGTCCTAAAGTTCTGGCTACGGAGGAAGCTCCTTACAGGACTGTATCTAACCCCAGAAACTTTATTAACAGGTGTTCTAAACACGGAGGGCCAAATGTTCAGGCAAATGCAGAATTAGAAAATGGTGGAACTGAACTTACATCCCTCTTTTGTTTTTGTTTTAGCTCCAAGGTCTCTGATTTACTCAGTTTCAGGGTTTAAAGCACCGTATCTTGCATCTTTACATATGCCAAGTCTCAATGCATGTTACTTTTTTTCTCCTTTTTTTTTTGAAATAACTTGGACCCTTCACAGAGATATCTCTCTCTCTCTCTCTCTCTCTCTCTCTCTCTCTCTCTCTCTCTCTCTCTGTCACTGGTGTTTGAACCAGGAGCTCTTTACCCCTGAGACTACATCCCTAGAATTTTCCATTTTGAGACAGGCTCTCACTAAATTGCTGAGGTTGGCCTTGAACTTGTGATCCTCCTGCCTCAGCCTCCTGAGTTGCTGGGATCACAGTCATGCACCACTGAGCCTACCTAATCTTTCTCATTTTTTGCGTACTGCATTCAAAGCACAGCCCTCTATATCCTTGGCTTCCACATCATGATATGATAATATGTTGAAAATATTATCTGTGCTGAACATATGCAGACTTTTCCCTGTAATTATTCTGTAAGAAAGAGAGTAGAACCACAACTTACATAGCATTTACATGCTATTAGATATTTCAAGTAATCTAGAGACGATTTATAGTATATGGGAAGATATGTGCAGGCTTTATGCAAATACTATGTCACTTTCTATAAGGGTCTTGAGCATCCTTGGGTTTTACCCATGGGGGTCCTGGAACCAATTCCTCATAAATACTAAAGATGACTATATGTCCTTCTAAAAGTTCTGCCCTGCTGTCTTCTCTCTTCACTTTTCATACTGACCTTATTCCTGCACCTATATACTACAATCCTCAATCCATCTCCAGCCAAGACATCCCTGCTGAGCTTCAAACTCATATGTCCAAATGCTTAGTGCCATTTTGATAGGTGCTGAAATTCAACAAGCTGGACTCCATTCTTATTTCCAACCATCTTTTCCTGCAAGATTCCTTAGTTTCTGGGTGACAGCTTCTGTGGAAAGGAACAACCTCCTCCCACCCCCTCAGTATTGGGGATCAAACCCAGAGATACTGAAACATTGAGCCACATTGCTGGCCCATTTTATTTTATTTTAATTTTTAAGATAGGGCCTCACTAAGTTGCTTGGGGCCTTGCTAAGTTTCTGAGGTTGGTTTTGAACTTGCAATCCTGCCTCTGCCTCCCTTATCACTGGAATTACCTGTGTGCACCACTGCGCCTGGCTGGAAAGACTTTTTTAACATCTCTATTTAGTAGAGAGGACAGAAAAAAAACCTTCTCTTCTACATCTAAATTTTGCAGGCTTAGTCCTAAGCTCCCCTTTTTTCTTTCTTTTATTTTTCTTTCTTTTTTTTAAATACTCACATTGCTTAGGTACTTTCATACAGTTCAAAGGCATTTAAAAGCATAGGCTTGACTCTCTGTCCAGCCAGAGATCTCCTGTGAACTTCACATTTGTCAATTCTATCTCATATTAACTATCTTTAAATGGGTGTCTAATTAGCATCTCAAACTCACTATGTCCAAAAATATTCCACATTTGCTCAGCCAAGTGTGGAATAGTACAGCATAAGAATCTAAGGATGCATTGGTAACTAAATTATGGGGTGAACTGGGATGTGGCTGGACTTTAAGAACAAAGGGAATGAGGTATTCAAATGCTGCCAAGGTTCTCTGTCCACCTGCCCCCTGCAACTGATGTTATTCTGTTATTGACTTTATTCTTACTCCTGCAAATCCATGTTTTCCACACATGGGAAACACAGTGTCTCATTAATTCTTCCATCCCATTGTGCAGATGACTGATCACTCTCCCTATCTTTCTTTCAAGTTTAGTTAAAAAATCCCAGGTAAGAACTCTAGTTGGCCTGTGTTGGCTCATATGCCCCAGAAGCAACAATGTTCAGGGATGGGGAAATCGAAACAGATTTTGGTGGAAGTCCTTTGGTTTTAATTGGGGTGAGGATTGGTTCCCATAAAAGTGTCATGTTATCCCCAGAAAAGGGTGGGGATGTGTAGGACAGACAGCACAGTAGGCTATCACAATTTTTAGATGATGTCAGATTCCTTGGCCTGCTTTAAGACCTTGCTTTGTCTGTGCCTTCTCAGCAGGGGCCTTGCCATATTGAGCTTCTTTCAAAGGCCCTGGCATGTGCAATCATTATATTTAAATCTATATTAGTCTGAGTTCTTCAGAAAAACAGAACCAAAGCATGCATATAGATATTTCAGGTTGTGGCCTGATAAACTCATCATAAGTTGAAAATATTCCAAGTCAAAATACAGGACATCACAGCTCAGCCTTGGCTACCTTAAAAGTGCTCCGCACACTTCTGTTAGCCTATAGTGGGGCAAAGTCATCTAACACAAGCCCCTTTTATGAAAGTATTGACTCTTTCATGTAATTTATTGAATCTGTACTGAAAGTGAAAGCCAGGATGGTTGTGTGGGTACACTCTTACACCTTTTTGTTGTTGTTGTTGTTATCAGGGATTGAACTCAGGGTCACTCAACCACTGAGCCCTATTTTGTATTTTATTTAGAGACAGGGTCTCACTGGGTTGCTTAGTGCCTCAGGCTAAGGCTGAGAGACTGTCTTTGAGCTCAGGATCCTCCTGCCTCAGCCTCCTAAGTGCTGGGATTATAGGCATGCTTTACACCTTTGTGAAACTGAAAGATTGGAGTCATCATAAGCCAGGGGCCATCTGCATATGTAGAGAGAGATTTATTTTAAGGAATTGATTCATTGCAGGTTGGAGTTACAGGTTAAGTCTGAAGATAGCCTAGTGGCAGAATTTCTTCTTCCCATCTTTTTTCTATTAAGTAATTAAATGTGTTCCTTAATAGTAACACAATTTAACTAATTGGATGAGACTCACCCACATTATGGTAGGTCATCTGCTTTCTTCAAAGTCTATTGATTTAAATGTTAATCTTGCCTAAAAAGAATAGAAATATCTGTAATGTTTGACCAGGCATCTGGGAGCTCTGGCCTTGCCAAATTGACATATAAAATAAATTATCACAGAATCTTTTCTATCCAACTTTCCAAATCTTCAGACTCATCTCTGTTGTTCAGATTTGGTTTAGACACCAATTTCTCTGAGAGCCTCCTGTTTCCAACATTGGGGTTATTAGCTCCCCTTTGGGTAACACATATTACCCTATTCTTATTCAGAGCACAGATTTATTTTATCACAAATGCCTATTTTTGTAGTCTCATTTCTCACACCAGGAGCTGCATGAACATCTAAATTATTCAGTCTTGTAACTGCATCTCCTCCATAGTACCTGACACCTGAGTGTTGCTCCTTAAATATTTATTGAATTAATGAGTCCTATGTGCTTCCAATTTCTACCGTTGTAGCCCATCTTTTCTTTCTCTCTCCTGTCTCCATAAACAGAGTGGTAACTAGACCTAATATGCTTTTGCCCCAGCACTCTGAAATGTACAGTACGCCAGGTTTTAAAATTACTATTTCAGTTAGTTCAATAGCACAATCTTTTTTTTTTTAGAGAGAGAGAGAGAGAGAGAGAGATTATTAATATTTATTTTTTTTAGGTCTCAGCGGACACAACATCTTTGTATGTGGTGCTGAGGATCGAACCCGGGCCACATGCATGCCAGGCGAGTGCGCTACCACTTGAGCCACATCCCCAGCCCCCAATAGCACATTCTTATGGTTTGGAATGTTTTATCCCTCAAAAATCATGTGCTGGAGCTTGGTTCATAATGTAAATGGTACTGAGAGGTGGTAGAGTCATTAAGAGGACATGGTGGCAAGCAATTAGGTCATGGGGACACCACCTTTAGAAGGGATTAAAGGCCGTCTTGCAGGAGGGTCTAGTTCTTGCAGGACCGGATTAGTTACTGCAAGAGCAGGTAGTTATAAAGTGAAGATAACCCATGTGTCTTGAATATGCTCCTGTTGTGTGATGTCATTCACAGGAAAGCCCTCACCAGATGTGACCACCTGATCTTGGTGGTGATCAGCCTCCACAACAGGAGTGAAATAGACCTTTTATAAATTAACCCAGCACTTTTTTTTTTGTTACAGCAACAAAAATTGAACCAAAATACACATGCACGATGTATTACTAAGTTTAACACCTAGTTAGCAAGAATAATTAGTTAAAATAGGAAGCTCCCAGATGGAGAGTATTATCAATAGCAGTCACATGTGAGCTGAGAAATGAATTACAAAGTTGATTTGAGGGCATGTTTTATGCTCTGCCTGGACATTTCCACTGCACATAGTACCCTTTAATGGCAGAACTATTAACTTTACATGTGGAACGAAAAGTAAAATATACTCACATGAGGAAGTTATGCTAGGATAGAATGTGGACGTGCTCTTCTGTCCACAGAAAGGGGCCAATCCTCAACCATGCTATTTCCTTCTCTTTACTCCTGTGCTTCCTTCAAATATCCCTGAGTCTCATTTCTCAGAGACTTGAAGCATATGAGGAGGAGTCAGGGCAGTAGAACCCAAGAGGAAGCTCAGCTTCCTGCCCACCTATGGGACTCTCTCAAGGGATGGTATTGGTGAGGGTCATATGGCATGTCCAGAGAAGCCCCTGCTCTGCCACCTACAGGGGCTTAGGACTCCTCCATTCAGCGGGAAAAAGCAGCAATGTCTATCTCAGTTATAAAAAGAATGCCCCCTGGAAGTTCAGGAGGCCTTATAATTGAGTGCCACTAGGAAAAATATTACCTCCTTTGCTGAGAGAATAAATTCAGTCTCTACTCTGTCACATTCTCCATACGCCCCCAATTTATCAACCATAGAGACTTTGAAATGTATTAAGAGGCACGAGGTTTCTATTTCAGCTGAAGGAAAAAAAATGTCATCAACGAGGAAGCCAAGCTGGTACTCAGAGGATCAAGGGAGATCCTCACATCCGCCGGCCCCTCAGTCTGATGTTTTATAAAAAGATTGCTTTTGGGCTAATCTGGTATCACTTTGTCTTTAGGTGTGAAGGACTGGAAAAGAATCAACTTGTTAGCTGAAGAAACCCTGAATGGAAAGGGGCTTGAGTGGGAGGTGTCAGCAGGGAAGGTGCGATTGGCTGTCTGTAGGCCATCTGTGTGTGTGGGGGGGAAATGCTGAGCACTCATGAGAAGGAAGGAGGACAATGTGGTGCCGGGGCTGCCTCTTCAGATCAAATCCCACATGATCCAAGGATGGATGGAGCTGCCTTGGGGAGGGGAAATGCCACGTTATCCTCGGTGCACCAAGTGTTTCTATTTCCCATGGCCACTGTGACAAGGTGCATTAAAAGAAAGCGAGGTCATAGTGGAAAGTGTATCAGCAGGGCTGCATCCTGTTGGAGGCTCTAGGGGAGAAACTGTCTCTTTACCTCTCCCAAATCCTAGAGGACATCCAGTTTCCTTGGTTTGTGACCCTCTGTCATCCATCTTCATTGCAAGCAGAGCACTTTTCAAATCTGTGGTCTCTGCTTCCATCTCCACATCTCCTCTCCCTGGATCCTTCTACCTTCCTCTTAGAAAGATGGTTGTAATGACGTCGGGCCTCTTCATGTACTCTAGGATAATCTCTTAATCTGACGATCTTTAAGCACATCTGCAAAGATCCCTTTTGCCAAGAAAGGAAATGAATACACAGGTTGCAGGGATTAGAATGTGAGATATCTTGGGGGACCATGATTCAGTCTCCCATATTAAGGCTGTGAAACTCAGCTATGTTTCCATGGTGACCTTTGGGTCAAGAGCTTCCACAGTGGTCATTGCTCTCGTGGCTTGTAATTCTCTTCCCTGTTTCCTGGATTACATAGAGCTGGGTGAGGATCAATTGTCACACCAGGGCCTACCTTGGAGCTGTGTTCACCCATCTTATTTTTGGTACTGAGGAGTAAGTCCATGGTACTGAGCTATATCCCTAGCCCTTTCTATTTTTTTTTTTTTTTTTTTAATTTTGAGGTAGGATCTCACTAAATTGCTGAGGCTGACCTCAAACTTGTTATCCTCCTGCCTCAGCCTCCCAAGTTGCTGAGATTATAGTTATGCACCACAATAACTATTCCATTTTATTTTTTATTTTTTGGTACTGGGGATTGAATTCAGGGGCACTAGACCACTGAGCCACATCCCCGGCCCTATTTTGTATTTTATTTAGAGACAGGGTCTCACTGAGTTGCTTATTGCCTTGTCTTTGCTGAGGCTGGCTTTGAACTTGTGATCTTCCTGCCTCAACCTTCCAAGCCGCTGGGATTATAGGGGTGCAGCACTGCGCCCGACTCCCTGTTTTATTTTTAACCTAAGAAAACAACCAAGAAGTATTAATGTCAAGTCACAAAATGTCAGAATCAAGGGTATCTAAGACACTGTGTGATCCAGCTCTCTTCATCTTATACCTGAGGTTCAGAGAGTCTGATACAACCTGTGAAGGTCAACAGCTAGTAAGTGAACAAGAGATGTGCACCTATTTCCTACTTCTCATGACGATGCCTTGCTTGGGAATTAGGCTCCAGCCTTAGTCGCTATGTGATTTTGCCATTCCTCCATCCAGGTGAAATGGGGTTAATAACAACACATTTAAAAAAACACAAGAAAAACAAAAGTTAAATTTCAAGAAGTTTACTGATCTAAAGCAACTACTGTTTACCAATGGAGCTGATGCAGAAAATGACAGAATAGGGCCAACTGGATTGAAACTAAGGATGAAGACATTTTTTTCTTAGGTTCAGAAATATGCCTAAGGAATAGACCCGAAATAAGTATGGAGGGAAAAGTCTAGCTTTTTTTTTTTTTAAATACTTGTTAATAGAAAAGTATGGGTGTCAGATATTGTCCTAAGTCCCAAGAAAAAGAGAAAAGGTTATTGATATTTACATTTTGGATTTTTCAAACTGCTGAAAATACAGATAAAAACAACTTTTTTATTTTTTGTGGCACTAAGGACTAAACCCAGGGCCTCCTGCTAGGCAAGCGCTTAACTCCTGAGCTACATTCCCAGCCCTTTTCATTTTTTGTTTTGAGACAGTCTCACCAATTGACTTAGGGCTTCACTAAGTTGCTGAGGCTGGTCTTAAACCTGTGTTCCCCCTGCCTCAGTCTCCCGAGTAGCTGGGATTACAGGTGTGCACCATTGTGCTTGTGCCCCTTTAAAATTCTTTATGGATTAAGAACATATTCCTGTGCTTAACTAGGACTGTGGAATCTACCAATATTAGATAAAGCACTTAAGGTATGGAAATCCAGAATTTATACAAATCCTGATGCAGATGGGAGAAAGTAGTGCCCTCCTTCTACCTGCTTCAGTTCTTTGCCATTTGGGTTTATAGTTCCCACAGGCCTGATTTATTGATTTACAGCTTATTTTTCCTATGCTATTTGTTAAGTCAGTTTCTTCTCTACTGTAAATCAGGAGACAATGCAGTTTCTTTTGGAAACCAAATGAACACTCTTAGTTCACTTGGCATTTTGTAGTACAATTAATTTGTAAATGTATTTTAAAGTCTAGGAATATTTAGGGAAATAAACTAACTAGAGATGATGTGCATAGTTGGACTTGGAAAATAACTAACATTTTCACCTCTTTGTAGCCTTGATATGACCATTGGCAGGAAGAGAAATTAAGCAGAAGGAAGAGAGGAGGGAGATGGTGTTGAAAGGGGTGTTTCTGAGATGAGTGGGAGGTGGTGGGGGAGGAGTTGGGCACATCAAATGCCAAAATCCATTTCGGATCATAAGCTGGGTGACCTGTAAAGATTGACATTTTTAAAGGATCTTCAACTGATGGTAGATGCCATCTTTGAAAAACCAGTCAGTCTTGGAGTCCGATCAGTCAAGGTTGGGTAAGGGCCACTTCCTCAGAAATTACACATAGAACGAGAGCAGCAGTGAGTAGAGTGAATTTCATAAGCAAATACCATTCTCTGGAAGCATTGGGCCGAGCTCTCCGTGCAGCCTTTAATTGAATACCATTGAATGCCACCTAAAGGAGAGAAGAGTAGAGACAGTGGAATATCTTGAGATGTACGATTTTCCTTGTCTCAGATGCTTCAGCTAACTAACATATTAGAAATAAATAAATAAAGCAAAGCAAAACAAAAATACTAGGTTTATCAAGATATACAAATCTAGTGTCCACAGTACTGGGAACAGTTCATTTTGTCATCTGGTCTTTCAATACCTTCACTTAAACTATTTTAGTTGGGTACATTGCAATACCCAGGCCTTGAAATTGTCAAACAAAACGGCTTTCCAACCCAGATTATAAAAGCCGTGTAATTGCAATTGACTGTATGGAAATTTCTGAAGTGTTAGCTGTTCGGAAGCTTGCTGATAATCATCTCCCAGTTTTACTCAGGTCATGAGTTATTTACAGGGCTGGATCCACAGAAAGATAGGTAGATGTGTATTTTTCAGAAAAAGGAGGCTTATTCATTTTTTTAAAAAATTTTTTTATTATTAATTGTTCAAAACTTTACAAAGCTCTTGACATATAATATTTCATACATTTGATTCAAGCGGATTATGAACTCCCATTTTTACCCTATATACATATTGCAGATTCACATCGGTTACACATCCACTTTTTTACATACTGCCATACTAGTGTATGTTGTATTCTGCTGCCTTTCCTATCCTCTACTCTCCCCCCTCCCCTCCCCTCCCCTCCCCTCCCATCTTCTCTCCCTACCCCATCTACTGTAATTCTTTTCTCTCTCTTGTTTTTTTTCCCCTTTCCCCTCACTTCCTCTTATATGTAATTTTGTATAACAATTAGGGTCTCCTTCCTTCACCATGCAATTTCCCTTCTCTCTCTCTTTCCCTCCCCCCTCTCGTCCCTGTTTAGTGGTGATCTTCTTCTCATGCTCTTCCCTCCCTATTCTGTTCTTAGTTGCTCTCCTTATATCAAAGATGACATTTGGCATTTGTTTTTTAGGGATTGGCTAGCTTCATTTAGCATAATCTGCTCTAGTGCCATCCATTTCCCTGAAAATTCCATGATTTTGTCATTTTTTAGTGCAGAGTAATACTCCATTGTGTATAAATGCCACATTTTTTTATCCATTCATCTATTCAAGGGCATCTAGGTTGGTTCTACAGTCTAGCTATTGTGAATTGTGCTGCTATGAACATCGATGTAGCAGTATCCCTATAGTACGCTTTTTTAAGGTCTTCAGGGAATAGTCTGAGAAGGGGAATAGCTGGGTCAAATGGTGGTTCCATTCCCAGCTTTCCTAGGAATCTCCATACTGCTTTCCAAATTGGCAGCACCAATTTGCAGTCCCACCAGCAATGTACAAGTGTACCCTTTTTCCCACATCCTCGCCAGCACTTATTGTTGTTTGACTTCCTAATGGCTGCCAATCTTACTGGAGTGAGATGGTATATTAGGGTGGTTTTGATTTGCATTTCTCTGACTGCTAGAGATGATAAGCATTTTTTCATGTACTTATTGAATGATTGTATGTCCTCCTGTGAGAAGTTTCTGTTCAGGTCCTTGGCCCATTTGTTGATTGGGTTATTTGTTATCTTATTGTTTAATTTTTTGAGTTCTTTGTATACTCTGGATATTAGGGCTGTATCTGAAGTGTGAGGAGTAAAAATTTGTTCCCATGATGTAGGCTCCCTATTTACCTCTCTTATTGTTTCTCTTGCTGAGAAAAAACTTTTTAGTTTGAGTAAGTCCCATTTGTTGATTCTAGTTATTAACTCTTGTGCTATGGGTGTCCTATTAAGGAATTTGGAGCCCGACCCCACAATATGTAGATCGGAGCCAACTTTTTCTTCTATCAGACGCAGAGTCTCTGATTTGATATTAATCTCCTTGATCCATTTTGAGTTAACTTTTGTGCATGGCGAGAGAAGGGGATTCAGTTTCATTTTGTTGCATATGGATTTCCAGTTTTTCCAGCACCATTTGTTGAAGATGCTATCCTTCCTCCATTGCATGCTTTTAGCCCCTTTATCAAATATAAGATAGTTGTAACTTTGTGGATTAGTCTCTGTGTCCTCTATTCTGTACCATTGGTCCATCCGCCTGTTTTGGTACCAGTACCATGCTGCTTTTGTTACTATTGCTCTGTAGTATAGTTTGAAATCTGGTATCGCTATGCCACCTGATTCACACTTCCTGCTTAGAGTTGCTTTTGCTATTCTGGGTCTTTTATTTTTCCATATGAATTTCATGATTGCTTTATCTATTTCTACAAGAAATGCCATTGGAATTTTGATTGGCATTGCATTAAACCTATAGAGAACTTTTGGTAATATTGCCATTTTGATGATGTTAGTTCTGCCTATCCATGAACAGGGTATATTTTTCCATCTTCTAAGATCTTCTTCTACTTCTCTCTTTAGGGTTCTGTATTTTTCATTCTATAAATCTTTCACCTCTTTTGTAACTTGATTCCCAAGTATTTTATTTTTTTTTTGAGGATATTGTGAATGGGGTGTTTTTCCTCATTTCCATTTTAGAAGTTTTGTCGCTGATATACAGAAATGCCTTTGATTTATGCATGTTGATTTTATATCCTGCCACTTTGCTGAATTCATTTATTAGTTCTAGTAGCTTCTTTGTAGACCCTTTTGGGTCTTCTATGTATAGAGTCATGTCGGCCGCAAATAGTGATAATTTAAGTTCTTCTTTTCCTATTTTTATGCCTTTAATTTCTTTCGTATGTCTAATTGCTCTGGCCAGTGTTTTGAGAACTATATTGAATAGAAGTGGTGATAGAGGGCATCCCTGTCTTGTTCCAGATTTTAGAGGGAATGCCTTCAATTTTTCTCCATTCAGAATGATGCTAGCCTGAGGTTTAGCATAGATAGCTTTTACAATGTTGAGGTAAGTTCCTGTTATCCCTAGTTTTTCTAATGTTTTGAACATAAAGGGATGGTGTACTTTGTCGAATGCTTTTTCTGCGTCTATCAAGATGATCATATGGTTCTTATCTTTAAGTCTATTGATGTGGTGAATAACATTTATTGATTTCCATATATTGAACCATCCTTGCATCCCAGGAATGAATCCTACTTGATCATGGTGCACAGTTTTTTTGATGTATTTTTGTATCTGATTCGCCAGAATTTTATTGAGGATTTTTACATCTAGGTTCATTGGAGATATTGGTCTGTACTTTTCTTTCTTTGAAGTGTCTTTGTCTGGTTTCGGAATCAGGGTGATGTTGGCCTCATAGAATGAATTTGAATGAATTTTTTCTATTTCCTGAAATAACTTGAAAAGTATTGGTATTAATTCTTCTTTAAAGGTTTTGTAAAACTCTACTGTATACCCATCTGATCCTGGGCTTTTCTTGGTTGGTAGTCTTTTGCTTCTTCTATTTCATCCATTGATATTGGTCTGTTCAAATTGTGTGTATCCTCCTGACTCAGTCTGGGCAAATCATATGATTTAAGAAATTTATCGATGTCTTCACTATCTTCTATTTTATTGGAATATAGGGTTTCAAAATAATTTCTAATTGTCTTCTGTATTTCTGTAGCATCTGTTGTGATATTGCCTTTTTCATCCCATATGTTAGTAATTTGAGTTCTCTCTCTTCTTCTCTTTATTAGCATGGCTAGGGGGTCTGTTGATCTTATTTATTTTTTTGAAGAACCAACTTTTAGTTTTGTCAATTTTTTCAAGTTTGTTTTGTTTCAATTTCATTGATTTCCGCTCTGATTTTAATTATTTATTGCCTTCTGCTATATTTGCTGTTGTTTTGCTCTTCCTTTTCTAGGGCTTTGAGATGAAGTGTGAGCTCACTTATTTGTTGTTTTTTTCTTTTTTTGAGGAATGACCTCCAGGTGATGAATTTTCTTCTTAAAACTGCTTCATTGTGTCCCATAGATTCTGATATGTTGTGTCTGTATTTCCATTTATCTCTAAGAATTTTTTGATTTCCTCCTTTATGTCTTCTGTATCCCATTGATCATTCAGTAACATATTGTTCATTTTACATGTGATGTAGGATTTTTCCGTCATTCTTTTATCATTGATTTCCAGTTTCCATTATGATCAGATAAAATGCATGGTATTATCTCCACACCTTTATATTTACTGAGGGTTGCCCTATGGTCTATTTTTGAGAAGGATCCATGTGCTGCTGAGAAAAAAGTATATCCACTTGATCATGGTTGATATATTCTATATATGTCAGTTAAGTCTAGGTTATTGATTGTGATATTGAGTTCTATAGTTTCTTTATTCAACTTTTGTTTGGAGGATCTGTCCAATGGTGAGAGAAGTGTGTTGAAGTCACCCATAATTATTGTGTTGTGGTCTATTTGATTCTTGAACTTGAGGAGAGTTTGTTTTATGAATGTCGCAGCACCCTTATTTGGTGCATAAATATTGATAATTGTTATGTCTTGTCGGTGAATGGTTCCTTTTATCAGTATATAATGTCCTTCCTTATCCCTTTTGATTAACTTAGTCTTGAAGTCAATTTTATTCGAAATGAGGATGGCCACCCCTGCTTGCTTACGAGGACTGTGTGTGTGGTATATTTTTTCCAAACCTTTCACCTTCAGCCTGTGTATGTCTTTTCCAATCAGATGAGTCTCCTGGAGGCAGCATATTGTCAGATTTGCTTTTTTAATCCATGTTACCAGTCTATGTCGCTTTATTGGAGAGTTTAAGCCATTAACGTTTAGAGTTACTACTGATATATGGTTCGTACTTCCAGCCATGTTTGATTATTTATCTCTTTTTTTGAAATTTGGTTTGTTTCTCCATGATTAGCTTTCCCCCCACCCTCTGGCTTTACTGAGGTACTTCCCACTGTTGGTTTTGGTTATTGTTTTTCATTTGTTCCTCGTGTAGTGTTTTGCTCAAGATGATTTGCAATGCTGGTTTTCTGGCTGCAAATTCTTTTAACTTTTGTTTATCATGAAAGATTTTTATTTCGTTGTCGTACCTGAAGCTTAATTTTGCTGGATACAAAATTCTTGGTTGGCATCCATTGTCTTTCAGTGTTTGAAATACGTTGTTCCAGGATCTTCTCGCTTTCAGCGTCTGTGATGAAGAATCCATTGTTAACCTTATTGGTTTACCCCTGAATGTAATCTGCCTCCTTTCTCTTGTAGCTTTTAATATTTTTCTCTTTGTTCTGTATATTGCATATCTTCATAACAATATGTCTTGGCGTTGGTCTACTGTGATTTTGTGTGCTCGGTGTCCTGTATGCATCTACAATTTGTACATCCATTTCCTTTTTTATTTCTGGAAAGTTTTCTATAATTATTTCATTCAACAGGTTGCTCATTCCCTTGGTTTGAACCTCTATACCTTCCTCTATCCCAAAGACTCTTAAGTTTGTTTTTTTTATGTTATCCAATATCTCTTGGATGTTTTTCTCGTGATTTTTTACCAGCCTCTCTGAGTTGGCTAGACTCTTTTCAAGATGATATATTTTGTCTTCATTATCTGACGTTCTGGCTTCTACTTTCTCCACTCTGTGATACTCTCATTTGATTTTTTAATTTGGCTTATAGTTTCCTTCATTTCTAGAATTATTGTTTGATTTTTTTATAATCTCTATCTCTTGATAAAGATGCTTATTTGCTTCTTTTATCTGTTTATGTAATTCATTCTCAATGTGTTCTTTCGCTGCTTGAATCTGCTGTCTTGTATCCTCTTTAAGATTCCATTCCATCTGTCTAAGGTATCCCTTGAGGTCTTTATATGACCATTTTTCTGATGACTCTAGGTCCTCCTGAATATTTAGGCTGTCCTGCATTGTTTGTACTCCTTTTCTTCCTTGCTTTTTGAAGCTGCTCATGTTACTTCTTGTTTTGTTTGACTGCTGAGTTACTGTTTACTCCTATAAATTTATTTGATGCTTGGGAGGAAAGGTATTAGAAGGGAAGGGAAGAAGTCACTAAAGAGAATGAGAGTAAACAGGTAGAATTCAAGGAAAGGGGAATAAGGAAATTGAAAAGAAATGAAAAGACAAAAGAAAAAAATAGAAAAGAAAAAAAGAAAAAAATTTAAAAAATAAAAATAAAAAATAAAAAAATAATAAATTTTTTTTTTAAAATAAAAAAAATTAAAAAATAAAAAAATGAAAATGAAAAAAAACCCAAATAAAAAAATTAATAAATGCAGTCTTAGAGTTTGATTAACTTTTCCATTAGATGGAGCTGTGCCCACCAGGTCAAGCTTCTCCTCTCAATACACGGGAACCAATCACTGTGCAGCAGCTCCTCCTCCCCGACTGGGCGGGTTTCCAATCCTGAGTGCCTAGGGCCTTTTCTTGTGTTTAGTTACTTCCCCACTTTTCCTCAAGTCAGGCCCCGCTCACTGGTGACACTCACCACAATACTGGCTACACGCCAGGTCTGCTGCTCCCGGGAGCCCTATTTTCTTGAACGACTGGGCACACTCTCCCTGTTTGCCATTCCCTCAGATCCTAAGTTTGTGGAGCTTGGGGCTGAGAACACTCAGCGTATTTTGCTTGCCCTCTGGTAGCCATGCCCCGGGTAGGTGGTGCAAGAGACCTCAGTTGTCAGCGCTGGTGGGAGGGGTAGCTGGGGGTCCTGCACCGAGGGTCCCGTGCCACTCCTGATTCTCTTGGTCTGACTATCGCACTCACGGGAGAGCTAGGAGGTGCCCTTGAGGTTTCCCCGCTGTGTGGAGAGGGAAGGCTAGGGAATTACACACCTGTAACCGCAGGTTTCAATGAAGTTATCTCCTTCACCGCATTCTGGTGACGTCAGTTCTCTGCCATGGTGGTATCCCATGCAAATGGTGACAGTTTGTTCCCTTTGCCGGGTGACCAATGCAACGGGTGGGTAATGACTGGCTCTCCCAAGCCCCGTCTCAATCCTGTGGCCACTGCCTATGAAAGCTCGGTTGGTATTAACCTCCGCAGGTTCAGAAGGGGCCGACCAGTTGTTTCAGCGGGATCGTTTAGTGCTGAGTCACAGCGGTTTGTCTGCGAGACGCAGGTGAACAAGAGCTTGAATTCAGCCCACCCGGGCTCGGTGTGTGTTCTGAGAGGCACAGACTGTTCGTCCCATATCCACGTCAGCTCAGAATTGCCTAGTGATCCTGAGCAAACAGCATTTAGACGGTTTAAGACTCCCTATGCCCATGCAGCTGAAGAGGTCAGAGACTTGATCTCTCCACACCCGCCGCCATGTTGGATCTCCAGGAGGCTTATTCATGACCCCACTAATTTTCTTCCCCCCTGGTTAAAGAAGTGATGAACATTCTCTGTAGAAAGGGCTGTGGGTGAATCCTTTAAAACATGACCCTTTGGGGGACATTCAAAATCCACACTAGCAACTCTCCTCCATAACAAATAATTAACTGCCCCAAATGTTGATAATGCCAAAGTTGAGAAGCCTTGTTAATAAAACTATCAAAAATTAAAATTTTAGATTTGTTTGTTTCATATCAGTGTGGAATGGCAAAATTTCCAGGTTAGGAAACTCTTCTTCCCATGATATTTTAGTCACTCCAGGTCTTTGACCCACCACAGTTATCACTGATATTTTGCTCTGTAAACTTCTGGGCTCTTTCTTATGCACAGAGTCCTTTCCTATTGGGATGTCAGTCAGATTAGATGACTCTGTCCATGTTCAGGAATCGAAGAGCAATGCCTGAGAACCAATCTCCATCTCCCAGTTTTACCCAGTTCATGGGATATTTACAGGGCTGGAACCACAGCAGGATTATGTAGAAGTGTGTTTCTCAGTAAAGGAGGCTTTTCATGACCCCACTAATTTTCTTCCCCTCTAGTTAAAGAAGTGATGAACATTCTCTGTAGAAAATGTGAAGAATGAACAAAAGTGCAAAGCACAAGGGACCTTGGTATCGTGCCCTGTCAATAATGATGGGGCTCTGACTAACAGTCGAGCAGAGAGAGGGAAGGTAGGCTATCACGTGTGAACAGAGTGTGATAACCCTTTTAATTGCAAATCCCCTCCAGATGTGACCCATGATTCTTTTCCTTTCTCTCAACTAGTTTGACCTCCTCTAATGTTCGTTCTTCCTTTCCAATTTCTGGAGGTGGGGCCAGGTGGGACAGTGTTAGGTCATTGGTGG